>NW_027186366.1:1733180-1826058 GCF_028583685.1 Petaurus breviceps papuanus
AGAGAGAGAGAGAGAGAGAGAGAGAGAGAGAGAGAGAGAGAGAGAGAGAGAGAGAGAGAGAGAGAGAGAGGAGAAATAAAACATACATTTCCATAACATAAAAAAGATGATGTCTAGGCTCTTCTTTAATCCTGACTTTCAGTTGGTCCAGTAATTCTTAAATTATGTCTGGATCTATTTTCAAGGTCACATGTTTTTCCTATGACATATTTCATATTTTCTTATATTTTTTCCATTCTTTTAATTTTGTTTGATTGTTTCTTGATTTCTCATAAAGTCATACTTGCCCAATTCTAACTTTTAAGTAAGTATTTTCTTCAGTGAGCTTTTTTTACCTCCTTTTCAATTTGTACAATTCTAATTTTTAAGAAGTTCTCTTTAATATAGTTTTATACCATTTTCCATTTGGACAAATCTGCTTTTCAAGACATTCTTCTCTTTATTGGATT
Organism: Petaurus breviceps papuanus; assembly: GCF_028583685.1. NCBI lineage: Eukaryota > Metazoa > Chordata > Mammalia > Diprotodontia > Petauridae > Petaurus > Petaurus breviceps. The sequence continues at coordinate 1,733,630 of NW_027186366.1, forward strand.
TTTGTGCCTCTTTTACCATTTGCCCATTTTGTTCTTTAAGGTGTTATTTTTCTTCAGTATTTTTTGTGCCTCATTGCTAAGCTGTTGACTTTTTTATGATTTTCTTGTCTCACTTTCATTTCTCTTCCCAGTTTTTCTTCTACCTCTCTTACTAGATTTTTAAAATCCTTTCTCAGCTCTTCCATGGCTTGAGACCAATTCCTATTTTTCTTTGAGACTTTGGATGCAGCAATTTTGACTTTGTCATCTTCTTCTGAGGGTATGTTTTGATCTTCTTTGCCCCACAGTAATTTTCTCTGGTAAGAATTATTTTTTTCTGTTGTTGACTGATTTTCTAGCCTATATCTTGACTTTTAGCTCTATGCTAAAGTGGAACTCTGCTTCACAAGTGAAGGGGTCACTGTCCCAAGTTTCAGGGGTTTTTTTGTGCAGCTGTCTTCAGAGGTAATTTTGGAGACCTGAAAGTTTTTTGCTTTTTCAATGTGTTATGATATATGATGTATATGATATAGTTTGATATCGAGGTGTGTTTATTACTCTCCTATACTGTGCAGTAGTTTGTGAGCAACCACAAGAACTCTTTTCAATCCTGGAATTGTGACTGGGGCCCCTGTTCCCTTGCAGTCAGAAGCTCTGGTGTGCTAGTGCCCCTCCTCACACTGGGACAAAGACTAAGGACTGAACCCTGGATCCAAGTATTGGCAATGCCACAGAGTCCTGCCCCTGATGCCAACAAAGGTATTCCTGTAAATCTCCTTCCAACCAATTGCCTGATCCCTATATCATTGGTGGGCTGAGAGGTCTGGAAATAACCACTGCTTCCATTGATTCAGTCACTCCTAGGCCTGCTCCTGTTCTGGTCTGTGCTGGAACAGCCTGTGATGGACCATACTCCTCTCTCACCCTGGTATAACAGACCTTTCCTGCTGAGCTTCTAAGTTTTCTTGGAAAATAGTTTAATTCTACCTTTTTGTGGGTTCTAACACTAAAATGTGTTTGGTGTCATTATTTGAAGGTATTTAGAAGGGTTTGGGGAGAGCTCAGGAGAGTCCCTGTCTTTACTTCACCATCTTAACTACATCTCCCATATCCCATTTTCAAAGGGCCTTTTAAACATTAAGAGGCTTTAAATTAACTGTAGCTCTATGTGGCTAAAATCTTGAACCTCAGAATGGTAGAAATCAAGCTGCTCACAAGGTTGTCCGCTGATAGACTAAATAATTGTCTACCACTTGTTATCTGGTGGCTCCTGTCAGCAGAGGAGATTGATTTCCAGGGTTGTGCATCATAGTCAAGTCAAAATAGGCAGCCCAAGTGGGGTTCTTTCCTTGTTGTAGTCCTCAGAACTAATTTTAGATTGGATTTGTATTTAGCGGCAAATCTGAATAGGAAATGGCAGGGCCACTGTCTGCTGCCTTCCTTCCCAACAGAACTGACAAAGACAGGCTCAGAATACCAGGGAAGGCCAGCACTTCCTCCTTCGCTTTATCACATTGCCATGATAGTTTTGTTTGGAGCCATAAAGAGAGTGTCTATGTGGGAAGGAGGGAAGTAAAGTAGGCTTTGTACTCTCTCAAAAATGGAAAAGAAGATTTAAAAAAACGTGCATATTTTAGTCCACTGTACATTCGATGACTCTTTTCAGGCCTTGATGTCATTTTCAGTGGAGTAACTATCAGGCCTGTTAATAGACTCCAAAATTTATGCAACAGAAATTTGTGTAAAAAAACTCATTTAGAAGTCATCTGGTAGAAATGGCTTTGGCCTTGCAACTCAGTCAAGGTTTGACTTCCCGGTCAACCCTTCTCAAGGATTTCATCCCAAACTACATCTTGGGCAAATTCTATTATCTTAACTCCCGTGCCTATAGATTGGTGTTTTATAATGTTCTCAGGCAAGTTGAGTATGAAAGATCTGTGTTTAAATCCTTTAGTCATTGCGTGACCTTAGGCTGGTCACCAGAATAGCTCCAGCTTTGATTTTCTCATCTATAAACTAGGGATAAAAGATGCACCATGTTCTTTTCACAGAGAACAAAGAGCCAGCTGTTGAGTTGGCAATTGATAGTGTAAACACAAGGCCACCTATTCCAAACTGATCAATCAACACTTATTAAGTGCCTACTGTATTTCTGGAACTGTGCTAAGCACTAAGGATACAAAAAGAGAAAAAAAAGATAATCCCTGCCCTCAAGGAGATTGCAATCTCATGAGAGAAGCAAACAAATATCTCCAAAGTAACCTGTAGGATAAATGGGAGTGATTAACAGGAAGGCACTGGAATAAAAAAGGGGTGGAGAAGGCTTCCTATAGGAAGTGGGATTTTAGTTGAGACTTAAAAGAAGACAGGGAGTTCAATAGTTGGACCTGAGGAGGGAGAGCATTAATGCCATTCTCACAATGGAACTGGTTTTAAAATCAATAAAATAGATAAACCATTACTTAATTTCATTTTACAAAAGAAAGAAGAAAGTCAAATTACCAGTGTCAAAAAAATGAAAAGTACAAAGTCACCCCCAAGGGAAGATGAAATTAAAGCAATTATTAGGAACTATTTTGCCTCAATATATTCCAATAAATCTGACAATCTAAGTGAAATGGATAAATATTTGCAAGAAATATATAAAATGCCTAGATTAATGAGAGAGGAAGTAGAACATTCAAATAACACTATCTTAGAAAAAGAAATTGGAGAAGGCCTCAATGGAGCTCCCTAAGAAAAAATCCCCAGGACCAGATGGATTCACAAGTGAGTTCTACCAAACATTTAAAGAACAATTAATTCCAAACTACATAAACTATTTGAAAAAAAAAAACAGAAAAAAGAGAAGTCCATCAAATTCCTTTCATGACACAAATACAATGCTGATGCTTAAACCAGGAAGGGCAAACACAGAGAAAGAAAACTACAGAACAATTTGCCTAATGAATTTTTTTTTTTTTTTGCCTTTTGGAGGGCAATTGGGGTTAAGTAACTTGCCCAAGGTTACACGGCTAGTTTGTGTGTGTGAGTGTGTGTGGGTGTTAAGTGTCTGAGGCCAGAACTGAACTCAGGTCCTTCTGATTCTGGGCCCAGCACTTTACTCACTGCACCACCTAGCAGCCCCTTGCCTAATGAATATTGATGCACAATAAAAAAAAAAAAAAACTAGTCAGGAGATTACAGCAGTATATCACAAAGATCATACATTTTTACCAGGTGAGATTTATACCAGGAATGCAAGGCTCGTTAAATATTAGGAAAACTATCAGTATAATTGACTATAACAATAACAAAACCAACAGAAATTATATGATTATCTCAATAGATGCAGAAAAAAATATGACAAAATAAAACACCCATTTATATTAAAAACACTAGAAAGCATAGGAATAAATAGAGCTTTCCTTAAAACAAGTAGTATCTATCTAAAACCATGAGCAAGCACTATCTGAAATGGGGATAAGCTATAAGCCTTTCCAGTAAGATCAGGGGTGAAGCAAGGATGCCCATGATTACCATTACTATTCAAAATTACAAAACAACAATAGCAGCAACAAAAGAAGAAAAAGGAATTGAAGGAATTAGTCCAGGCAATGAGGAAGTAAACCTATTATATTACTCTTTGCAGATGATATGATATTATACTTAGAGAATTCTGGAGAATCACATGAAAAGCTATCTGAAATAATTAACAACTTCAGCAAAGTTACAGGATAGAAAATAAAACCAAATAAATAATCAATATTTCTATATATCACCAACAAATTCCAGCAGCAAGAGATAGAAAGAGAAATGCCATTTAAAATAACTGCAGATAACAAAATATTGAGAGTTTATCTGCCATGACAAACACATGGATTGTATGAACACAATTGCAAAACCCTTGTCACACAAATAAAGGCACATTTAAATAATGGAAGAATATTAATTTTGCATGGGAAAGCTGAGCCAATATAATAAAAAGCAAGATTCTACCTAACTTAATTTACTTATTCAGTGTCATACAAATGAAACTCCTAAAAATTATTTTTGAGAGCCAGAAAAAAAGCATAACAAAATTCATCAGGAAAAACAAAAGTTCAAAAATATCATTCAAAAAATGTGAAGGAAGATGACCTAGCAGTACCAGATCTCAAACTATATTAAAAAGTGGTAGTCATCAAAATAACCTGACACATGCTAAGAAACAGAGTGGTGGATCAGTAGGATAGATTAGGTATGTAATACATAGTAGTAAATGACCATGTTTGAAATCTAACATTTGTTAAACCCAGAGATCCAAGCTTTTAAGCTAAGAACTCCCTTTAATAAAAAAAAAAAAGGTGCTAGAAAAACAAGAAAACCCTTTGACAGAAAATAGATAAAGACCAATATCACACACCATATACCAAGATAAGTTCAAAATGGAAACAGGATTAGGACATAAAAGTTGCTATCATAAGCAAATTAGGGGAGTATAGACAATTTTACCTGTCAGACCTATGACTAAGAGAAGAACTTATGAGCAAACAAAAGATAGAGAGCATTGTTGTTTGTGATCCAGTCATGTCAAACTCTCTGTGACCCCATGGACATTAGCACTGAAATACTGTCCATAGGGGCATTTTGTTTTAGCAAAGACACGAAACTCGTTTATCATTTCTTTCTCCAGCAAATTGAGACAAACAGAAGAGAAGTTAAATGACTTGCCCATGATCCCATAGTTAGTAAATATCTGAGACTGGATTTGAACTCAGGTCCTCCTGACTCTAGGCCCTATGCACTATCCACGGAGCTATTTAGCTGCCTATAGAGAACAGTACAGAAAGTAACATGGATAATTGTTATTACATGAAATTAAAAGTGGGTTGCACAAACAAGACTAATGCTGCCAAGATTAGAAAGAAAGCAGAATATCGGGGAGAAATTTTATAGGAATTTTCTCTGAGAAAGGTCTCATTCCTCAAATATATAAAGAATTGAGTCAAATTTATGAGCATATGAGTCATTCCCCAAATAATAAATGGTCAGAGATATGAATTTTTCAGAAGAATAAATCAATGCTATCAATAGTCATATAAAAATGCTATAAATTACTATTGATTAAGTATATTCAAATTAAAACAATTATGAGGTAGGATCTCATGCCTATCAGATTGGCTAATATGACAGAAAAGGAAAATGAAAAATATTGGAGAGCATGTGAAAAAAATGAAACATAAATGTACTGTTGGTAGATTTGTGAACTGATGCAACCATTTGGAATTTTGCCAAAAGTCTATAAAATTGGGCATACCCTTTGACCCAGCAATACCACTACTAGGTCTGTATCCCAAAGACATAAAAGGTGAAGGAGTGGGAAGGACCTATTTGTACAAAACTATTTATAGCAGCAATTTTGTGGTGGCAGAAACTTGCAAATTGAAGGGATTCCCATCAATTGGGGAATTGCTGAACAAGCTATGGTATAGGATTGTAGTGGAATACTATTGTGCTTAAAAAATGGCAAGCATGATAGCTTCAGAAAAACCTGGAAAGTCATATGAATTGTTGGAAAGTGAAATGAGCAGAACCAAGAGAACATTGTACTCAGTAACGACAATATTGTATGATGATCAACTGCAAAAACTTAGCTAGTTTAATACAATGATCCAAGGAAATTCCAATGGACTGATGATGAAAACTTCTATCCATCTCCAGAGAAAGAACTGGTGGAGTTTGAGTGGAGATCTATGAATACTTTGCTGTTTAACTGTTTTTAAATTTGTATCTTGTCCATTGTCTTTTTCTTTTTTGCAATATGACTAAGATGGAAGTATGTTTTGTTTGAATTCACATGTATAATCTCTTTCAAATTGTTTGCCTTCTCAAGGAGTGGATAAGGAAGGGAGGGAGGGAGAGAATTTGTAACTCAATTTAAAAAGAAGAATATGAAAAATAAATAATTGAGAAAAATAAAATGAGACGAAATTACAATGGCTAGTAGAATGGAAGCAGGAATTTTTCTAAGCACCTTCATGAATCCCATCACTAAATTTTAAAAAGTGAATATGAACTGATCTTAGAGTGACAGAATCCATTGGAAGATGGAACATAGCAGAATGCCAGCCCAGGAAAGTGCCCACATAAATCTGGGCAGGGGGAGAGCAGAGCACACAGAGGCTGCACCAGCATGGACTAGAGAGCAGACTACAGCAGAGTAAGAAGGAGACCCAGCCAGTGGGCTCACCCACACCAAGGACAATGTGCAGCCATCTCACCATAGGACAGAGGATCAGTCAGAGCTGGGTAAGAGAAACCACAGGGCCTGCATCACAGACAGCAGCTTCTCCTGAGGTTATCAGTCAACAGCCTGGAAGTTTAAAAATCATCTACCTGAATTTCCAGAAGACAAGATGGCAAAGTAAACCCTAGCTGCTCTGATTCCCCTGCTCTGACCCAGAAAACCAAGAGATAAATGTCCCACCCAGAACAAAATGTTGAAATAGTGGAAATAGCCTCAGGCTTAGGAGTCACTGAGAAAGGGTGTAACTGAGGCAATAAGCAGTCTGAAGTGAAGGGTGGGAGGGGTCCAAAAAAGTCCCACCTCAGCTGACAGCTGGAGATCCAGAAGCCCAGGGTGTAGAGCCAGCAAGCACTAACAACACAAGCCCAGGTGGGCCTTAGCACCACCATGGAAATCTGTGGAAACCAGATCTGCTGGTTGACAGCTGCTAAGATTGCCTGAGCTGTAGCCCAGGGGCATAGGGGCAGAAATATGAAGCAGCCAGGACACCCCTCCCCCACAGGTTATTCTGTGAGCCTCAGGGTAACTGAGAGGTAACACTGAGAGTCCTGGCCTTGGCCTCAGTCTAGACAGAGGCTACAACAAACAAAGTCAACAACCAGGTACCTAGCTCCCAGCTTGAGAAGGACAGGTCAGAGCCCTCTGTACCCCAGAAGTAGAAATACACTTTAAAAGTGAGGAAATGGGCAATGATAATGGGCTGGAAGGAACTTGCAAAGGGAAGACCAAAGACATTTGAATCCTATTATTGTGAAGGAGAAGAATCATTTTCAGGAGACACCATGAACTCTGTTTCCACACCTGAGACCACAAACTGGTCTCAAACCTTAAAAGCATTCTTGGAGGAGCTCAAGAAAGATTTTAAAAGCCAAATTAGAGAGGTAGAAGATAAATTTAAATCTACAGTGACCAAATTGGAAAAAAATCTCACTGAAGAAAACAAATCCTTAAAAAGTAAAATTTGTGAACTGGGACAGGAGGTTCAAATATAACTGGAGAAAATACCTCCCTAAAAGAGGAGCTTCAGAAACTAAACAAAGAAAATAATTCACTAAAAATTAGAATCAGTCAAATTGAAGCTAAGGACCCTATGATGCATCAAGAGTCAGTCAAACAAAACACGAAGACTGAAAAAAAGAAGAAGAAAGTGTAAAATATGGCACTGGAAAAACAAGTGACCTGGAGAACAGATCCAGGAGAGATAATCTAAGAATTATTGGCCTACTAGAAAGCCATGATGAGAAAAGCAGCCTGGGAAACATCCTTCAACAGATTGTCAAAGACAGCTGTCCTGAAGGCCTAGAATCAGAGGCTAAATTAGTTATTGAAAGAATTCACCAGACTCTGCCTGAAAGAGATTCCAAATTGAAAACCCCAAGAAATATAGTAGCCAAATTCCAGAATTACAAGGTAAAGGGGAAAATGCTGCAAGCAGCCAAAAAGAAACAATTCAAACATATGGAACTATGGTGAGGATTACACAGGACCTAGCAGCTTCTACATTAAAAGATTGGAGGGATTGGAATTTGATATTTCATAAGGCAAAGAGCTAAAACTGCAACCAAGGATCAACTACCCAGCAAAACTGAGCATAATCATTCAGGCAAGGAGATGGTCATTTAATGAAATAAGGGACTTCCAGACTTTTCCTGATGAAAAAGCAGAACTCAATGGAAAATTTAATCTCCAATTATAAGATACAAGAAAGACATAAAGAGGTAAACAAGGAAAACACACACTCACACACACATGCACATGCACACAACTTGGGATTCAATAAGAGCAAACTGTTTACATCCCTACATGAGAAGCTGATACCTGTTAATACTGAAATTTATATGATTATCACAACCTTTAAAAGGGATATATAGATATAGAGTTTTGGTATGAATGAACTAATCTGATGATTAAAAAAATCTTATTAAAGATGGGAGAAAGGGAAAGGATAAGTCAGAAAAAGTAAATTATGCCAAATGAAAAGGCATAAAAACATACTGTAGTAGAGGGAAAGGAGGGAGGGAGATGAACATAATATTCCCATTCAAAGAGGGATCAACATAATCAGTTAAGTGTAAGATTATAATGTGAAAAAACACAAAAGTTCATTATAATAGAGGGAAAGAAGGGAGGGAGAGAAGCACTGTATGAAATTGACTCTCATTGGTTTGGGGCCAAAGAGGGAATAACATACACCCTTAAGTATAAAAATACATTGTGCCCTATAGCCAGCAGGAGGGGTAAGGTGGGAATAAGAATGGGGGTGGTTAGGAGGGAGGGAAATACTAGTAATGGGAAAGGGTAGATAAAGAGGAGGGGTCACAGGGAGGGAATACTGAGGGAGGTAGTGGTCAAAAGGAAAACTCTTAAGGAGGGGAAGGGAGAAGGGAGAAACAAAAGCATAAACAGAGGAGGGAAAGACAGAGATAGTAATCATAACTGTGAATGTGAATGGGATGAACTCTCCCATAAAACGGAGGCAAATAGCAGAATATATTAAAAACCACAATCCTACAATATGCAGTCTACAAGAAACACTTTTGAAACAAAGGGATATGCACAGGGTAAAGATAAAAGGCTGGAGTAGAATATATTATGCTTCAGCTAAAGTAAAAAAAAAACAGGGATAGCAATCTATCTCAGATAAAGCAAAAGCAAAAATAGATCTAATTAAAAGAAATAAGGAAGGAAACTATATCCTGCTAAAAGGCACCATCGAGAATGAAGCAATATCATTACTTAACATATATGAACCAAGTGGTATAGCATCCAAATTTCTAGAGGAGAAATTAAGGGAATTGGAGAAAGAAATAGATAGCAAAACTATACTAGCGGACGACCTAAATATCCCCCTCTCTGAACTTGATAAATCTAACCTCAAAATGAACAAGAACGAAATTAAGGAGGTGAGTCTAGATATGATAGATCTCTGGAGGAAACAGAATGGGAATAAAAAGGGATATACTGTCTTCTCAGCAGTAAATGGCACATACTCAAAAATCAACCATTTACTAGGGCATAAAAGACTCACAATTCAGTGCAGAAAGGCAGATATATTAAATGCATCATTCTCAGATCATGGTACAATAAAAATCATATGCAATAAAAGGCCATGGAAAGATAGACTAAAAACTAATTGGAAACTAAATAATTTAATCCTAAAGAATGAGAAGGTCAAAAAGAAATTATAGAAACAATCAGTAACTTAATTCAAGAGAATGACAATGATGATACGACATAGCAAAACTTGTGGGATGCAGCAAAAGAAGTTCTTCAGGAAAGTTTCATATCCCTGAGTGCATACATGAATAAATTAGAGAAAGTGGAGGTCAATGAATTGGGCGTGCAATTGAAAAAGCTAGAAAAAGAACAATTTGAAAATCTCCAATTAAATACTAAATTAGAAATAATGAAACCCAAAGAAGATATTAATAAAATTAAAATTACAAAAACTATCGAATTAATAAATAAAACTAAGAGTTGGTTTTATAAAAAAAAAAACAATGAAATCAATAGACCTTTAGTCAATATGATAAAAAAAGAAAGAAGAAAACCAAATTATGAGTATCAAAAATTAAAAGGGTGAATCTACTTCCAATGAAGAGAAAATTAAAACAATAATTAGTAATTATTTTTCCCAATTGTATGCACATATATTTGACAATCATTGAAATGGATAAATATTTTCAAAAAGTATAAATTGCCCAGATTAACTGAAGTGGAAGTAAATTATTTAAATAACCCCATCTCAGAAAAATAAATTGAACAAGCCATCAGCAAACTCCCTAGGAAAAAATCCCCAAGGCCTGATGGATTTACTAGCTAATTCTACCAAACATTTAAAGAACAATTGATTCCAATACTCTACAAACTATTGGAGAAAATTACTGAAGGAGTCCTACCAAATTCTTTTTATGACACAAATATGGTACTGATACCTAAATCAGGAAGAGACAAAATGGAGAAAGAAAATTATAGACCAATTTCCCTCATGAATATAAATGCAAAAATTTTAAATGAAATATTAGCAAAAAGTCTACAGAAACATATGACAAGAATAATACACTTTTATGATGTATGATTTATTCCAGGAATTCAAGGATGGTTTAATATTAGGAAAACCATCAGTATAAGATCATATCAACAGAAAACTAGCAAAAACCATATGCTTATCTCAATAGAAGCAGAAAAGGCTTTTGACAAAATGCAACACCCATTCCTATTAAAGCACTAGAAAGTATAGGAATAAATGGAGTCTTCCTTAAAATAATAAGTAGCATCTATCTAAAACCATCAGCAAGTATTACATGTAATGGGGATAATCTAGAAGCATTTACAAGATCAGGGGTGAAACAAGGGTATCCACTATCACTCCTCTTTTTCAATCTGGTACTAGAAATGTCAGCAGTAGCAATTAGAGAAGAAAAAGAAGTCAAAGTAATCAAATTAGTCAAAGAAGAGACTAAGCTATCACTTGTTGCAGATGATATAATAATATACATAGCGAATCCTAGAAAATCAAGTAAAACCTACTTGAGAGAATAAATAAATTTGGCAAAGTTGCAGGATAGAAAATAAACCCACATCAATACTCAACATTCCCATATATTTCTAACAAAATCCAAAATCAAGAGATAGAGAAATACCATTTAAAGTTACTGTAGACATAATAAAATATTTGGGGACCTACCTGCCAAAACAACCTAGGACCTATATGACCACAACTACAAAACACTTTTCAATATAAGCCAGATCTAACTAATTGGAAAAACATCAATTGCTCATGGCTGGGTTGAGCTAATATAATAAAAATGAAAATTTTACTTAATTTAAATTACATATTTAGTGTCATACTAATCAATGTACCAGAAAATTACTTTATAGAGCTAGAAAATATAGCAACACAATTCATTTGGAAGAATAAAAAGCCCAGAATATCAAGGGAATTCATGAAAAGAAATGCTAGGGAAGGTGGCCTAATGGCTAATAGCAGATTTAATCTGTAATATAAAGCAGAAGTCATCAAAACTGCTTGGTACTGGCTGAGGAATAGAGTAGTGGATCAATAGAATAGATTGGGTACATGAGACTCAGCAGTCAATGACTATAGTAATCTACTGTTTGATAAACCCAAATACCCCAGTTTTGGGGATAAGAACTCACTATTTGACAAAAACTTCTGGGAAAACTAGAATATGGTATGAGAGAAACTGAGCGTATGCCATTATCTAACACTGTATACCAAAATCAAGTCTAAATGGGTACATGATCTAGGTATTAAAATTGATATTATAAGCCATCTGGGAAAGCAAGGAATAGTTTACCTGTCAGATGTATGGACACAGGAAGACTTTATGACCAAACAAGAATTAGAGAACATTATAAAATGCAAAATGGATAATTTTGATTACTTTAAATTGAAAAGTTTCTGTACAAACAAAGCCAATGTAACCAAGATTAAGAGGGAAGTGGGAAATTGGGAAGGAATTTTTACAACCGGTGTTTCTGATAAAGGCTTCATTTCTAAAATATATAGATAATTGAGTCAAATCTATAAGAATACAAGTCATTCCCTAATTGATAAATGATCAAAGGGTATGAACAGGTAATTTTCAGAGGTAGCAATTAAAGATATCTACAAGAATATGAAAAAATGCTCTAAATCACTATTGATTAGAGAAATGCAAGTCAAAACAACTCTGAGGTACCACATCTCACCAGTCAGATTGGCTAAGATGACAAAACGGGAAAATTACAAATTCTGGAGAGGATTGGAAAGGTTGAAACACTAATGCATTGTTGGTGGAGTTGTAAACTGATTCAGCCATTCTGGAGAGCAATCTGGAACTATGCAAAAAGGGCTATAAATAAATTCATGCCCCTTGACCCAGCAATGCCACTTCTAGGGTTGTATCTCAAAGAGATCATAGAAGTGGCAGGAAGATCCATATGAACAAAAATATTTATAGCAGCTCTTTTTGTGGTGGCAAAGAACTGGAAATTAAGGGGATGTCCATCAACTAAAGAATGGCTAAACAAGCGGTATATGAATTAATGTAATACTGTTGTGCTATAAGAAATGAGTTGCGGATGGACTTCATGTTTACCTGGAGAGGATTATACAAACTGATGTTGAGTGAGAAGAGCAGAACCAGGAGAAATCTGTACACAATTACAGACACAAAGTATGTGTGATGACCAATTTGATAGGTTGGAATCTTCTCAGCAATGCAGGGTTATAAGACAACTCCAAAAGACTCATGATGGAAAGAGATTTCTACATTCAGAGAAAGAACTAGAAAGAACAGTCCAGACTGAAGCAAACTACTTGATCTTTTTCTTGTTTGGTTTTGTTTCCTCTTTCCCATTGTTCATTCCATCTGATACAATACTTCTTTATAACCTGACTAATGTCCAATGTGAAAGTATTTGCAATTCCTATACTTGATTTCATGTTTCCCTGGGGGGGGGGGGAGGGAAAGGGAGAAAATTTGAAACTCAAGGTATTGTGGAACTGAATTTTGTAAAGTAAACAAACAGATTAAAAAGACAAAAAATCACAATGGCCTAATTCTTTTGACTGAACTTACTGTCTGGAAATTGTATAGACACACAACTTGTATGGAGCAAGATTGCTTGTATCATACTACAGAGGCAGCCATTTAATTCGTCTACAAAAAAAAGACCAACTCTTTTACCGGTACTGTTCTGGGCAGGGATTTGGGGGAGCAATTGCCTCCTCTTCCCCATTAGAGATGCCCAAAAGTTGAATAAGGAATCTTAGGAAGTTTCATCTTTACCTAAGTCATCTTTACATAACCAAATCAATCATTGGCTTACCATATGGTCGAGATAATTCCATTTTGGTACTTTTGATCACTCAGTCCAGAATATAACATAAATTTAATTTCTGGTGTAACCCTTAGGGATTTGGGTTCACTGGGAACCAAAGAACTTTAGATTTGGAAGAGATCTTTCTTTTTAAAGCAGTTGGGGTTAAGTAACTTGCTCACAGTTACAAGGCCAGTTATTTTGTGTGGGTGCCAAATATCTGAGGCCGGAACCGATCCCAGGTCTCCTGACGCTAGGACTGGTGCTCTTACTCACTGTGCCACCTGGCTGCCCCAATTTGGAAAAGATCTTGATAGGCATCTAGTTCATTCCATACAGGAAATAATTTTCTTGTATAATGTACCCCATCTGAAAATCTCCAAGGAGGAGAAATTTAGCACCTCTCTAAGCAGCTCATTCCATTTTAGGACAGCTAAAATTTTTAGAAAGTTTTTTTTTTTTTCCATGATATTAACCTGAAATGATTCCCTTAGCAATTTCCACCCATTCCTTGATTCAGCCCTGTATAGTTGAATAAGACAAATTGAATCCCTTTCCACCTGAAAGCTCTTGAAATACTTGGGAACAGTTATTGTGGCCCAAGCTAAGTCTTCTCAGCCTAAACATCTCTACCTCCTTCAAAGGACTTTGGTGTCCCATCTACTGACTGGATTCCAGATTGAGTGAAGAAGGAGCAATGTCCAGTAAAGCTAGAAAAATAAAGCAGCTTCATGTTGCAAAGGTCTTTAAAAATTGAAACAGTTTAGATTTTATTCTAGGGGCCACAGAAGTTGGTTGAGTTAGAGAGCTACATGGTCATATCAGCATTCAAGGAAAATTACTTTAGAAGCAGTATGGGGTGTGAACTGAAGTGGGGAAAATCTTGAGGCAAGGAGAAAAATGGAAAACTTATAATAATTTAGGCAAGAGTTGGTGAGGTCCTGGACTAAGGTGGTAAGTGTGTGAGTGGAGATAGGGCCCAACAGAGAAGATACCATACACATAGGAATGGTGAGAGTGACAACTAGTCAGACTTACGGGAAAAGAGAGAACTGAAGACAATGCTTGAGCTATGCATATGGAAGAAATGAAGGAAAGTGGTGCCATCCTCAGAAATAGGCGAATTTTGAAAAGGGGAAGGTTTGAGGGGGAAAATAATGAGTTCAGTTTTGGACATGTTGAGTTTAAGACATCTCTGTGACATCTAGCTTGAGATACTCAATAAGCCACTGCTAATGTGGGACTGAAGCTAATAGGAAAGACTGTGGTTACACACACACACACACACACACACACACACACACACATTAATGTATGCACACATGCATGCATACACATATATACTATGAGTTAATTACATAGAATGGTAGTGAAACCCATGGAAATAGGTGAAGCTAATAAGAGACTTTATTAACAAAGCATTTTTAAAGTTTACTGTTGAGGAAAAAAAACTTTCTAAAACTAAAGGTTGTCCCTGAGTAGTGGGAGCTGCCTTGGGAAGTAGCAGCTTTCCTTCATGAAAGATTTCCAAGTCAAGGTTTGAATGACCATTTCCCAGGTGTATAACACAAAAAGATTCATTTACGAGTATGGTTTAGGGTATATAGCCTTTGATGCCCTTTCCCACTCTGAAATCCTATGATTCTGTGATTTGAAGCAAACAAATAAACAAAAAGAGCTTCATCTCATAGAGAACTTTCTCAAGATACTTGATTGGTCCCCAAAGGACACCCATTCATCTAAATAGTCCTAACAGGGATGTCTAACTAGGTCCTTCTCCCCTGAATATTGCTGGTCAGCCTAGTAAAACTGAAAACCCTATGTCCTTTCCAGAAAAAGAGAGAGGAGGGGCACTGTGGCCCCAGAAATAAATATTCCCTCAGCTACTAAACGTGTGCTGATATTCAATGCTGTGTAGGATCAATTCCAGCAAGCAGACTACTTTTACATCTGCCAAAGGCCTCCCAATACTCCCAACATTTTAATTGCTTGTTAGTCAAACCCTCAGGGTCCCTTGAGCATGAGAAAGAGATGGTGCAGGGTAAATCCTAGCATGATTTCTCTGCATTCATTAAATCACCCTGCCACCTTGGGCACGTTTTGCTTTGGTTTTCAAGAGGCTGTTATTTCAAGGAAAGGCAAATGCTATGGATAGTTCCAAGGGGCAGAGTCTACATGGACTGCATTCCCCAGAGTGCTTAGATCACCCAATACTTACAGAAAAAGTACTATTTAAATCCTCCACATAAAAAAACAAAAAAAATTCCTATGATGTGGCCACAGCCCAATGTTGTTAGATTCTCTTCATTAGGAAAGGACCCTGGTGCTAATTATTCAATGTGGTTTTGAGCTCTGTTCTATCAGCTAAATAATGACATCTTTAATTAGAGCCTTCCTATTGCTTCAAGTTCATTGTGGAAAACAATAAATTAAAAGCTTTATTTGTTAATGATGAAACCTCTCTATCTGGCCCTCATTTCAGAGTGGGAATATGTGTCCTCTAACAATCTTCATCTAATTTCAATAATCAAACAAACTGATTGTGATAGCATATCAGATGCAAGACTCCTAAGCAGTTCTCCACTGGCATAGGAGGGGAGATTGGCATTTCCTTTCCAATGGTTAAAATCTATTCAATGAACATTTAAGTGCTAACTGTATGTAAGGAATTTTGCTAGGCAATTCAGATACAATGATTTAAAAAATCCATTTGATTCAATTCCATAAGCCCTCATTAAAAGTGTACTATGCAAAAGGTACTGTGATGAGCATTGAATATACAAAGGCAAAACTGAATTAGTCTCTGCTTTAAAGGGGCTTACATTTTCTTGAGAGATGGGTAGAACAATAACTACATAGAAAATTAAATAGAAATGAAATTTCAATGGGGGAGAAGCAATAGCAAATTGGGAAGAGGGGATTGGGACAGAATTCCTGTAAAAGATGACACAAGAGTCGAGCTTTGAAGGTTAGAGATTCTGATAGAAAAGAGTGAAAGGGAATGTACTGTGGTGCTGAAAGCCAGCCTGCACTCTCTCTGTGTAAGGGCTTCCATACCACCATGGAGCATTCGATCCATAAATGCTCCAATAAGATCTGTAAATGATCCATGAATTTCATGAACAATCCAAATGATCTGGCTCCTTGAGGGCAGGGACCATGTCATTTTTAATCTTCATAAGCCCAGCAAATAGCATGATGTCTTGTACCTAGTAGGTGCTTATCATGTGTTTGTGAAATTTAGTACAACTTCTGAAGAGCAATGAGAACCAAGGAAAAAGCCAGCCATTGTGCTGTAGGAATAGTTGAAGAAAAGGAAAAAGCTCTCAGCTGAGCCTCCTCAGTTCAATAAGGGAAGGCTTCATGAAAGAGCTCCCACCTGAGCCTTGAAGGACTTTAACAAGCAATAGGGAGTAGGGAGGCCAGGTGGCTCAGCAGGTAGGAACACCAGCTCCAGGTGGCTGAGCAGGTAGGAGCAGAGCACTGGCTCCAATGTCAGGAAGACCTGGGTTCAAATCCGGGCTCAGACAGCACCACACCCAGAAATAACTGGCCGTGTAACCTTGAGCAAGTCACTTAACCCCAATTGCTTAAAAAAAAAAAAAAACAATAGGGAGTATGGCAGCTCCTCTTCTTTGTTCCCCTGGCTGGCGGTTCTCAGCATCAGATACAGAGCTAGGGCTGGAAGGAAGTCCTGAGGCCATAAAGTTCAACTGTTTCATTTTTCATAAATGAGGAAAATGAGGACTGGGGAAGGTCACAGAGTGTCTTAAGGCCACGCATGTGACATCAGAGGCAAACCTTCTGTCTGGGACCTTCCTGACGTTGAGGCCCTCCATCCAAAGAGGCAACGTGACATAGTGGGCAGTGCCTTGGGCCTGAGGGCCAGAAGCCCAGAGTGTGTATTCTTCCTCATATGCTTCCTAGCTATGTGAGCCAGGACAGGTCTCTGAGACTGTTTTCTCATCTGAAAAATGGTGCTGGTAATAAGACCCCAGTGTCTGGCTCGGTGTGAGAAGCACATGAGATGTTATTTGTGAAGTTCTCTGGAGACCTTAAATCAATAAAATGAGGTATCAATATTATTTAGTCGTGGTTAGTCAATACACATTTTTAAAATCTGTACTATGTTCCAGGAATGGTCCTAAGTACCACTATTTTCATTATTATTAATTATTACTTTTGTCTTTGCTATTATTATCATCTCCAGGATCTGGTTTTCCCCTTGTGCAGAAGACTCCCTCTGTCTATGCCACTCCTGCTCGTTCCCTACCTGCCTGGGGCACTGACCAATGAAGTGATTTCCTGGGGCCACACAGCCAATACGTCAGAGGCAAGCCTTGAATCCCGTGCTTCCCGACTCCTCTCCAGTGGCCACCTCAGCTGGTCTTGTAGCCTCCTGCCTTTGCTGTTTGATCATAGCCAGAGTCCAGTCTCTGGGTCCAGCCATGTATCCCTGCCTTTGTTCCTACCTACCCTGCTTTGCATGAGTGCTTTAGATTCCTCTAAATCACCAGGATGCCCTAGAGATAACTTTCCTGAGCAAGCCGCCATTTGAGGACGCGTCATGATTACCATATCTGCAGTCAGACTCCAATTTTCAATGTGAACTCTTTCAGGTTGGCAGATTTCGCTCAGGGGACTAGCTTGTATCACAATCAACTGACACGTTGCCTGGGGCGACTGGCCCCACAAAATAAGGCCTTGTCAGGAGGTTGCTATAACTACTAGCTTAGGCTAGGAAAGGTAAGCCTCCCCCTCTGCGGGAACTATTTTTATTTGGTTGGATGCGGCCCCAGGAAAACAATGGCCACTGTTTGCTGCTGACTGTAAAGGCAGACTGGGGGATGATGGAAAGCACAGTGATGAGCTGATTACATTAATGTGCCCATGCATTAGCTTAATGCATTCAAGGTCAAGGAGCCTACATCTCAGTGGTGCTAGACAGGAAACTTTCCAAATATTATGGATGCTGGCAACAAGCGCCATGATTGATTTCCGTTATGGAATTAATCCGTCAAGAGCCTTGATTTGAGGTGTGCTGCTCTGAGTTATTTCTTCAGTTCAGCTGCTGGAGGCTGAGAGCTCTCCGTGGAGGCTGGCCCTCCTGGGCAGCTTCACTTCCATGGAGGGAGGCGGGGATCTGGCTGTGGCGGCTGCTGCTGTCACTGCAGAGGGAGGGGAGCCCAACTTCCCTTTCCCCAACATAGAGGACCAAGCATCCACATGTTAGAAATGCAATTTGGGGGAAAATCCCCCAGGAAAAAATAGGAACAGCTGTTGAACCAAACACTTACAGCCCTAATGGAGCAGACTGAATGCCTCCTATGAAATGAGTATATCAGCCACTTTCAACTGCTGTGGTTTGGATGCCCATTAATACATAACAACGTTAAAGAGAGCCTTGAGCAGACCTGAGGATTGGGCTTGGGGACTGCATGCAAAGTCTCCCTTTCTAAGCACCATTTCTGAAGTTAGGGTCCCTCCATCTCAGTAAACTGTGAGCACCTTGAGGCCGGACACTTCATGTCATTTTGTCTTTGTATCCCTCCAGAAAGCTGGATAGCACAGTGGGTAGAACACTGGGCCTGAAGTCAGGATGATTTGCATTCAATTCCAGTTTCAGCCACTACTAGTTATGAGACCTTGGCCAAGTCATTTTACCTCTGCCTCAGCATCCTCAACTATAAAACAAATAATGACAGCCACTATCTCCCAGGGCTGTTGTGAGGAGAAAATGACACACTAGTTTTAAACATGTAGCACATTGCCTGGCACACAGTGGGTAAACAATAAATACTTATTTCTCTCCCCAGTGTCTCCATAGTGGATGCATAATAATAAAACGAGTTAACATTCAGATGGTGCTGTCAAGTTTGCACAGCTCTTTATAGAGAGTCAATGAAATGAGGGTCCTTGGGCCCTCTCAACTAAGGGATTCAGCCAAAAGGCTGCCCTTAAGGATCTAGAAGTTCACAGGTTCCCTGCCCCTGATCTAGGCCAATCCAGACAAAAGGAATCCCCACTGTCATCTGCCCAACACGGGAGTGGCCATTGAATCTCGATTTGAAGACTAACAGAAGAAGCAGTTTGAGGCTGTCTGTTCAGCTTTTGGACAGATCCCTCTAAATGGAAGGAAACTTCACTGACCCTGAGCCTAAATCCATCTCTTCCTAACTTCTGCCCAGTGCTCCGGGTTCCGTCTCTGGGGTCGAGCACAACAAGTGCAGTCCATCCTCCATACAACAACTCTTCAGATGCTGGAAGAGAGCTTGCATGTCCTTCCACGCACCTCCGTGCCTCCAAGGCGAGAATCCTCAATGTCTGTGCTTACAGGTGTGCATTTGGCCGTATACATGCACATATCTCCTTGGACAAATGCTTCATGGATTGAATTGAAATTGTCCTACATCACAGAAAAAATTGTCCTAAATCACATACACACATATGCCCACACACATGTATGCACACACACATATACACACACAATATGAACTCTGTTCATGTGCCACATTCTAAGGTTTACCAAACAAAAATAGGTCTCCGCCACACCAGAGTTGGGTCGGTCTTGCCTGTGAACATAGTTTTGAGTAAAATGGGTCCCAAGGCAATTTCCGTCTGAATGAAATTGAATATGAATTCAATTTCCTCATTGTTAGACTCAAGTAGTTGAGGGCTGGATTTGGAGACCAAGCATCTTTGGGCATCTGGCAGTTATATTCACAAATGTTTGGATGTTGCATTCTTGAAGTTCAACAAAGAATGTTCCAAAATTACAAGAGAAAAATGCCTAAAATGTTTCTCTGCTTTGAGTCAGTGATGCCACACACACATATACACACAGACATACTTACTGATATACATACACACATGCATGCACATGTGTGTATACACACACACAGGCCAAGTTATCCACAGCCCCACTTTTTGTGACACAACAAAGACCTGGAATATGAGTTCTCATGAAGAGGCAGTGCCATAATAGAAGGGAACTGGGTCAGGGGACCCAGATTCACACCCTGCTCCTGCCACCCAGTAACTGTGTGACTTTAGGTAAGTAACCACATCCATGTCATCATCTATCAAAGGCGGGTTTAGATGAGACAGTGTCTGAGGTGCCATCCTGCTTTAGAACCATGATCCAGTGATTGTGGAATAATTAGAGAAAGAATTGTGTGTGAATCTAATAGTAGGTCATGCCACTTCCACAAACAATGAAAAGGATAGTTAGGTGATGCAGTAGGTAGAGCACTAGCCAGGAAGTCAGGAAATCCAACTTCAGACAATTGACATTTATTAGCTGTGTGACCCTGGACAAGTCACTTAACCCTGATTGCCTCACTGAAAAAGAAAAGAAACCATGAATATGAGGAACTTAGACAAACATGGGAAGACTTGTATGAACTGATGTAGGGTGAAGAAAACTGAGCAAAGAACAGTATGTCCAAATGCTGCAATAATATAAATTAGCATAACATTCAAAATGGATCTGACTCTAATTAACTGTAATGACTCATCTCAGCCATGCAGAACTAGGAGTGATGGCAGGAGCCTTGCTTTCCTCAAGGCCAAAGTGGAGCAGTAGAAATGGTGTAGAAATTGTCAGATGCAGCTGCTACTTTAGTTATTCTTTTAACTTTATCAAATGCTTTATTAACTTCTGATTTACATCATTCATTTCAGCAAGATGTTGAGTTACAAATTTTCTCCCCGTTTTTCCCCTACCCACCAGCTCAAAATAGCAATCCCACTGGATATCCCCTCCTCCAATCTGCTCTCTCCCATATCTGCCCCATCCCCCCTCTGATTTTCAAGTAGGGAGCTGTGGATCTCTATGCCCCAGTGCCTGCATATCTTATTTTCATTTACATGTAAAATAATATTAATAATAATAATAATGATAATATATATATTTAAACATTTGATTTTAAAACTTTGAATTCCAGATTCATTCCCTTCCTCCCTTGTCACCCACCCTTACTGAGAAGATAAGCATTTCAATATAGGTTTTACATGTGTAGCTATTCAAAACATTTCCGTAGAGGATATATTGTAAAAGACTAACTACATTCCCCTCCATCCTATCCTACCTCCCACTTATTCTGTTCTTTACTTTGATCTTGTCCCTTTTCAAAAGTGTGTGCTTCCAACTTCCCTCCCCCCCCAGCCAGCCCTCCCTTCCATCATACCCCCTGTCATCCCCTTCCCCTCTACTCTCCTATAAGGTGAGATACTCTATTTAGTGTGTGTCATTCCCTCCCTAAGCCAAATTCAATGAGAATAAGGTTGACCCATTACATTTTACCTTCCTGTTCTTCTCCTCCATTGTAACCATTTCCCCGTACCTCTTCTATATGAGATAGTTTACCCCATTCTGTCTCTCCCCATCTCCTCTCATTATATTCCTCTCTCACTTAATTTCACCTTTTAAGTATCATCCCTTCATATTCAATTGACCCTGCGCCCTCTATCTATGTATACCTGTACACATATATACACACACTCACATATGTATTCATGCACCCATATGCCCTCCCATATAGACATATATATGTATGTATACATATATGTATAGGTATATATACACATTTCTATTCCCTTCGATTATTCTCATACTGAGAAAAGTTTCATAAGTTACAATAATCATTTTTCCAGGTATGAGTGTAAATTGATCAACTTTGATATGTTCCTTATGATTACTTTTCCCTGTTTACTTTCTCATGTTTCTTTGCTTCTTTTATCTGAATGTCAAATTTTCTATTCAATGGAATTTTTCATCATGAATGCTAGAAAGTCATCTATTCCATTGAATGACCATATTTTCCCCTGAAGCATTATACTCAGTTTTGCTGGGTAGGTGATTCTTGGTTTTAATGCCAACTCCTTTGCCCTCCAGAATATCATATTCTAAGAACTTCCATCCCTCAGTGTAGAAGCTGCCATATCGTGTGTTATCCTGATTGTGTTTCCACAATGTCAAATTGTTTCTTCCTGGCTGCTTGTAATATTTTCTCCTTGATTTGGGAATTCCAGAACCTGGCTATAATATTCCTAGGAGTTTTCTTTTTAGGATCTTTTTCAGGAGGTGATTGGTGGATTCTTTCAACCTCTATTTTGCCCTCTGGTTCTAAACCATAAGGGCAATTTTCCTTGAGAATTTCTTGAAGGATGATTTCTAGGTTCTTTTTTTGATCATGGCTTTCAGGTAGTCCAATAATTTTAAAATTATCTCTCCTGGATCTATTTTCCAGGGCAGTGATTTTTCCAATTAGATATTTCACATTGCCTTTTATTTTTTTTTCATTTGTTTCAATCTGTTGAATAGTATGTTAATTTCTCATAAAGTCACTAGGTTCCATTTGCTCCTATCTAATTCTGAAGGAATGATTCTCTTCACTGAGGTTTTGAAATTCTTTTTTCCATCTGGCAAATTTGGCTTTTTAATGCATTCTTCTCCTTATTATTTTTGAGCCTCTTTTTCCATTTGAGTTAGTCTATTTTTAAGGTGTTATTTTCTTTAGTCAGGTTGTTGTCTCTTATTTCATAATTTTTTTGCATTCTTCTCATTTCTCTTCCCACTTTTTCCTCCACTTCTCTTATGTGGTTTTCAGAATCCTTCTTAAGGTCCTCTATGGCCTATAACCAGCTCATATTTTTTGGAAGCTTTTGGTGCAGGAGTTCTGACTTCACTGTCTTCTTCCTGTTCCATGCTTTGATCCTTTTTGTACCCAAAAAAAGGGAATTTAAAGTTGTATTGCTCTGCTTGCTTTGCTTCCTTTGCTTGCTCATTTTGCCACTCAATTGCTTGATTTTTGAGGTTTTTGTCACAGTCAGACTCTGCTACCAGACAGGGGAACTTTGTCCCAATCACTGGGGTTTTCTCAACTGCTGGAGTTGTTAGTTGGGTGCCCTCTGTGAGCCTCCACATGCTCTGGCAAGCTGATCATGCCCCCCAGGTCCTCCACCCTAGACAGCAATCCATATTCAAGCAGCTTAAAGCAAGAGCTATCATACTGGTGGCGTGTTCCCCCTACAATATGCAAGCCAGGAGCTGAAGCTGCCATGTGGTCATGGCTGCATGGCCACAGAGCCTCAGCAGCTTCTCCCTCCAGGGGATAAAGGCCAGACCACACTCTCAAACTACGGGATCCCCAAGTCAACACTGCACTGACCTCATACTTTGTCCTTAGCATCTATGGGTTGATAATTATAGAAACCACCATAACTGATGATGATCTGAAGTCCCTCCAGCTGGTGGCTGGTTAGGGCTTCCCTGAGGCTAAAACCTAGGGCTCAAGCAGGGCTGGGGATGACTCCCAGAGCCCCGAGCTGGCCCCTTCCTGCCGGCCTGCTGGACTGTCTTCAGTGGGAGGTTAGCTTCTCTCTGTCATTTTGCGGGTTCTTTAGCTCCAAAGTTTGTCTAGAGTCATTTTTACATGAATTTTAGGAGGTGGAAGTGGGAGTCACAAGGAAGTCCTGTTTTACTCAGCCATCTTGACTCTGCCCCCCACTTTAGTTCTTTTAACTGAATTATTTTCTTTATTTTATGGGAAGGTTAAGTTGGCAGGATGGTTCAAGATCAAATAATTTTGGTGTGAAAATAAAAGGTAATTGTAGATTAGGGAAGAAAAGGGATGTTCTTTATTTTTATAATATGGTAGGAAAAAATTTTTATGAGATTCTGCTAAATGAGTTGAGTTGGAGGCAGCTCTGAGATCCCCAATTCTAAACTGATTTTTTTTGGCAAGGCAATTGGGGTTAAGTGACTTACCTGAGGTCTCACAGCTAATAAGTGTGTCAAGTGTCTGTGACTGGATTTGAACTCAGGTCCTCCTGACTCCAGGGCTCATGCTCTATTCCAGGTGGTGCCACCTAGCTGCCCCTGATATATTTTTTAACAGGTTAATAGACTGGTTGGGAGATTAGGGGATGCTATAAAAATGATTATCAGAGGGAATAGAAAGTGAAAACAAACCCCACCTCACTTTTGATTCATGCCTTCTCACTTCTTGTGCTACAGCAATGCATAGAGACCACTTTGCAAGAGTTGAAAAAAGACAATAGTCAACTACTGCTGATATCCACCTACTATGTGCCAGTCAGAGCTAAAGACATTCCTTAAAATATTTATTGTGCACCAATAATAGGTACTGTATTGTAGGTACTGTAGGCGTACTGTAGGAGCTGGAGATTTTGGGGTTCCCAGTTAGGAAAACTTGGTTTCAGACTCTGCCTCCATCATTTCTTAGCTAATCTTTCAATGCCTCAGAGAGTTCCAGGTCCCAAAGGAAAGAAGCACATAACCTTGGAGAAGCAACATATTTTAGTTTAGTTTTTTTTAATCAGTCAATAAGCACCATATAACTATTAGATATGAGCCAGGAATGTAAACATCAGCATCTGCCTTCAAAGATATTAACACTTAGTTGGACATACATGTCATTAAAAAAAGAACAAGTATTACAGAGAATAAATATCCCAGCAGCATGTGCTGCATATGGGCTGGGTGAGTTTTCCTTTAGCAAGTCTGGGAAGGCAGTCCTCTGACTCAGTGCCCTTGCTTCCAGATGTATGAAATCCCTGGTGTAATTGGAATTGGGTCAGGCTTTAGGAGGACTTATACTGCCCTGTGGGGAACACCTTTTTGACCTAGAGCTACCAGCTGTCATGGTGAGTGTGGAGACACAGGGAGAATTCATTTTATCTGAAATATTGCATTTTATATTTTCAATTAAATATCATCTTTTTAATTGACATTTATTTTCTATCCCTCTCAACCACACCCCCCTCTGAGATAAAACAAAAACCCAAGACACTTACTAGCTTTGTGACTCTGGGGAAATTCATTTAATTCCCTTAGCCTTAGTTTCCTCATCTAGAAAATAGGAATAATAATAGCATCTATTTCCCAGGGTTGCTGTCAAGATCAAATGAGATGGCATATGTAAAGGGTTTTGCCAAGCTTAAAGTACTATATAAATGCTAGCTAATAGTAGTAGATGCAGGAGGAGGACCAGGAGCAGCAGCAGAGGTAGTGGTAGTAGTAGTAGTATTAGCAGCAGCAGCAGCAGCAGAAGCAGCAGTAGCAGTAGTAGCAGTGGTGGTGACCATGGCGGTGGCAGTGCTGGTGATAGGAGGAAGAGCAGCAGGAAGAGAGGGAAGAAGAAAGTTATGATTAAACCTACATTTGTGTTTTGTCAAGCAGTTGGGGATTGACTGTACAAATTATTACTGTGTAAACCTTAGGAATTTAATCTTTTTTCATCCTTCATCACTAGTCTTTACTTTAGGACATTTTATGGTCCACAAGTGCCTTCTAATACTGACTCTGAGGCCCTGCATTAACGCATTAGTCCAAGAATAAAAGAAACTCTGAGAAGAAAGAGCCTGGTGAAGGATGGAAGTCTCAGCATGTCATCCTGAAGGCTGGCAAAGGAAGGAAGTAACCACATCATTTTATTTTGGTTGTATTTTTAATAGTATTTTTCCCAATTACATGGCAAGATAAATTTGAGCATTCGTTTTTACAAGATTTTGAGTTCTAAATAGTTCTACCTCCTTCCTCTCATCTCTGTTCTTTCTAAAATGGTAGGCAATTTGGTATAGGTTATATATGTGCTATCATATTTCCATATTAGTCACAGTTATGAAAGAAGAAATAGACCAAAAGGAAAAAAATAATAAAGTAAGTGAATAAAATATGCTTTAATCTGCGTTCAAAATTCAAAGTTCTTTATCTACATGTGGATAGCATTTTCCTTTGGGAGTCCTTTGTACTTATCTTGGATCATTGTGTTGCTGAGAAGAGCTAAGTCATTCATAAGTGATCATCACAGTGCTGCTGATACTGTGTAAATGTTTTCCTGGTTCTTCTCATTTCCCTTTGCATCAGTTCTTTTTTTTTTTTTGCTTTTTGCAGAGCAATTGGGATTAAGTGACTTGCCCAAGGTCACATGACTAGCTAAGTGTTAAGTGTCTGAGGCTTGATTTGAACTCAGGTCCTCCTGACTCCAGGGCTGGTGCTCTATTCACTGCTTCACATAACCACCCTGCATCAGTTCTTACAATTTTTCCCAGGTTTTTTTTTTTCCCGGAATTCTGCCTGTTCATCATTTCTTATAGCACAATAGCATTCTGTTACATTAATAACCACATTTTATTCAGTCATTGCTCAATTTATGGACATCCCCTCAATTTCTAATTCTTTGCCACCATGGAAAGGACTGATATAAATATTTTTGCACATATAGATCTTTTTTCCCCTTTTTCACAATTTCTTTGAGATATAGACCTAGTGGTGGTATTACTGGATCAAATGGTATACAGAATTTGGTTGCCTTTGGGGATAATTTTCAAATTGCTCTCCAGAATGATTGGATCAGTCCACAACTCCAGCAACAATGAATTAGTGTCCCAATTTTCCTATATCTTCTCCAACATTTATCATTTTCCTCTTTTGTCATATTAGTCAATCTTATAGGTATGAAGTATTACCTTAGAGTTGATTTAATTTGCATTTCTACAATCAAAAATTGTTTAGAGAACTTCTTCATATGCTTGTAGATAGCTTTGATTTCTTCATCTGAAAACTGCCTGTTCATAACCTTTGATCAATTATCAAATGGGGAATGACTTATTTTCCTATAAATTTTACTTAGTTCTCTATGCATTTGAGAAACAAGGTATTAATCAGAGACACTTGCGATAAAGATTGTTTCCCAGTTTCCTGCTTCCCTTCTAATCTTAGTTGCTTTGGTTTTAGTTTTTACAAAAGCTTTTTAATTTAATATAATCATCTTTTTACATTTCATAATGATTTCTATCTCTTGTTTTGTCACAAACCTGGAACTCATTTAACTTCTCCTTTAAAAAATTGGATATGGGGTTGGCTAGGTGGCGCAGTGAATAGAGCACCAGCCCTGGAGTCAGGAGGACCTGAGTTCAAATTCAGCTTCAGACACTTAACACAAAAAAAAAAAACTAGCCATGTGACCTTGGGCAAGTCACTTAACCCCAATTACCCCTCCAAAAAAAGGCAAAAAAATTAGATGCTATGCCATTTGCTCCATATATGTTTAATATTAATATTACTTCATTGATGACCATGCAGTGCTTCTTAAACTGTGGTTCATGACAGTTGTGACCCATGTTTAAAAGTGCTGAAGGATTTGTGAGGGGAAAGTTTTTAAGAAGCCTTGGTCTATGGTACCTTTTAGAAAAATGTAGTTTCCTTATTTATCTCTTTTAATTAGCTCTATTTTTGCTTTTGCTTTGTCTAAAATCAGAATTGCTTCCCTCACTTTTTTTTACCTTGACTGAAGTATAACAGATGCTACTCCAAACCCCTTACCTTTACTCTGTGTGTATCCCTCTGCTTCAAGTGTTTTTCTTGTAAACAACATATCGTAGGATTCTAGATTTTGATCTACTCTGCCATCCACTTCCATTTTATGGGAGAGTTCATTCCATTCATATTCAGAGTTATTATCACTAACTGTGTATTTCTCTTCATCCTGTTTTTCCTCCTTTTTGTCCTCTCCTTTCACATTTTCCCTCCTCAACAGTGTTTGCTTCTGTCTACCACCTCCCTCAGTCTGGGCTCTCTTCTGTAGGCCCCCTGCCTCTTCACTTAATTTCCTCCCATTCTACTTCCCTGTTAGGTAAGATAGATTTCTATATCCAACTGTCTGTGTCTATTATCCCCTCTTTGAGCTGATATATATGACAGTAAGGTTCAAGCAATGCCAGTCATTCACCCTTCCGTCTTTCTCTCCACTGTGATAAGGTTTTGTGCCTCTTCATGTGAAATAATGTCCCCCAGTCTACTTCTCCCTTCCTTCTTCACCCAGTTTACTCATCTTTCTTACCTCTAAATTATTTCCATGGCCTTGCCTCGAGTTCACCTTATACCCTGCTGTCTATGTATATTCCTTTAGCTATACTATTAATGATACCTTTTGTTAAGAATTGCAATTATTGGCAGGCAGTGGTGGCGCAGAGGCAGGTCCGGAAGGAGGCCTGATCGACTCGGGGGGGGGGGGGCAAGTTGTCCCACCAACCACAAGGGCCACTACCAGGCCTATCAAGAAAAGGCTGGGACTGGAAAGAGCAAGGTAAGAACCAAATGCAGGGCCCCTGTCCGGAACAGCAAATACTCTTGGGACTACCACTCCATAGCCCAGAAATTAAAAAAAAAAGCCCCTATCAGGACCTCCAAGGACCAGGATGGCAGAGTGAACCCCACCTGCTCCAACCCCCCCCCACCCTGAAAACATAGTATCTATTGCCCCAGGGCAAAACCCTCAACAGTAAAGGCTTGGGAACCCTAGAAGAAGGGCTTGGCTAGGGCCCTGCCTCAAAATGGGTAGAAAGCAGACTACAAAGACTCTAGAGGGAGGAACCAAACTCAGAGGGACACAAGGTAGACTCCACACCCACAGCTGAAACATCTCTCAAGCACAGAAATCTCTCCTAGATGAGCTCCAAAGGAACTTTGGAAACCAAATGAGAGAGATAGAAGACAAAATGAATAAGTCTCTTAAAATCAAAATTGCAGAATTAGAAAAACATTATCATGATGAAAACAGTTCCTTTAAAAGAAAAGTGTATGATATGGAAAAGGAGCTCCAAAAACTAACCAAGGAAAGTGATTTGCTAAAAACTAGAATCAACCAAATTGAAACAAATAACTCTATGAGGAACCAAGAATTAGTCAAACAAAACAACAAGAATGAAAAATTAGAAAAAGAGGTAAACTATCTCAATGGAAATATAACTGACCTGGAAAACAGATCCAGGAGAGATAATCTGAGAATTATAAGCCTACCAGAAAATCATGATGAAAAAATGAGTCTGGACAACATTCTCCAAGAGCTCGTTTAGGGAAATTTCCCTGAGATATTTGAACCTGAGGGTAAAATAGAAATCGAGAGAATCTACTGGACACCTCCTGAAAGAGATCCCAAACTGAAAAGTCCTTGAAATGTTGTGGCCAAACTCTAAGAACTACCAGCTAAAAGAGAAAATACTTCAAGTGGCCAGAAAGAAACAATTCAAATATCGAGGAACCACAGTGAGGATCACACAGGATTTGGCAGCCTCTACACTGAAAGATCAGAGGCAGTGGAATACAATTTTCTGGAAGGCAAAAGAGCTCAGGTTACAACCAAGGATCACCTACCCAGCGAGACTGAGCATATTCTTCCAGGCAAAGAGATGGTGGTCCAATGATATAACAGTTTTCCAGACCTTCCTGATGAAAAAGCCAGAGCTCAATAGAAAATTCAACCTCCAGTTACAAGATGCAAGAGTGACATAGAAAGGTAAACAAGGAGAACACACACACACACCCTGTTATTTAATAAGAGAAAACTATTTATAGTCAAGTAGAGGGTATGAGTATAAAATAGACAAAATGAGAATTAATAAAACATCTTATTAAGAGCTACAAAGGGACTGCAATGGAAGAAGAGGAATGAATGAAGTGGAAAAGGGTAAATTATGCCACACAAAGAGGCATAAAAATAATATAGCAGAGGAAAAGAAGGGAGGGAGATGAGTATTATATGAGCTTTTCCCTCATTGGTTCTGGCGCAAGGAAAGAATAATTACCAGTTAAGCATAGGACTATGGAGAAGAGACACAAAACATATCATATTAGAGGGAAAGAGGGAAGGGTGAGGAGCTTTACATGAGATTTTTTCCTGTCACCCTTGGTGCGAAGAAGAAATAACTTACTTCATTAAGTATAAAAATATCCTACAGGCAGTAGGGGGGGAAAGGGCTATAAAAGGGGGGGAGTGGTTAGTAGGGAGGGAAGAAGTAAGGGGGAAGGAGAGGAAAAAGGAGGGGTCTTATAAGGGAATATTGAGGGAGGCGGTGGTCAAAAGGAAAACTATTGAGGGGAAGGGAGAAAGGGAGAAAAAATATAAGCATTAACAGGGGAGGGAATAGGATGGAGAAAAAGAAACAGATAATAATCATAACTGTAAATGTGAATGGAATGAACTCTCCCATAAAACGGAGGCAGATAGCAGAATGGATTAGAAATCATAACCTACAATATGCTGTTTACAAGGAACACATCTGAAACAGAGGGATACACACAGGATAAAGGTAAAAGGCTGGAGTAAAATATATCATGCCTCAGCTAAAGTAAAAAAAGCAGGGGTACCAATCCTTATCTCAGATAAAGCAAAAGCAAAAATTGATCTAATTAAAAGAGATAAGGAAGGAAAATATATCCTTTTAAAAGACACCATCGAGAATGAAGCAATATCATTGCTTAACATATATGCACCAAGTGGTATAGCATCCAAATTCCTAAATAGAAAGTAAAAGAATTAGAGGAAGAAATAGATAGCAAAACTATACTGGTGGGAGACCTTAATCTCCCCCTCTCTGAACTTGATAAATCCAACCTCAAAATAAACAAGAAAGAAGTTAAGGAGGATCTGGAGAAAACTGAATGGGGATAAAGAGGAATATACTTTCTTCTCAGCAGTTCATGGCACATACTCAAAAATCAACCATGTTCTAGGGCATAAAAACCTCACAATTCTGTGCAGTAAGGCAGAAATATTAAATGCATCCTCCTCAGGTAATGATGCAATAAAATTATATGCAATAAAGGGCCATGGAAAAACAGACTAAAAACTCATTAGAAATTAAACAATTTAATCCTAAAGAATGAGTGGACCAAACAAGAAATTATAGAAACAATTAGTAATTTCATTCAAGAGAATGAAAATAATGAGACAACATACAAAAATTTGTGGGATGTATTAAAATCAGTTCTTAGGGAAATTTTATATCCCTGAGTGCATACATGATTAAATTAGAGAAAAGGAAGCTCAATGAATTGGGCATGCAATTTGAAAAACCTAGAAAAAGAACAAATTCAAAATCCCCAATTAAATACTAAATCAGAAATATTGAAGACAAAAGGAGAGATTAATAAAATTGAAATTAAGAAAACTATTGAATTAATAAATAAAACTAGGAGCTGGCTTTATGAAAAAAAAAACAATAAAATTGATAGACCCTTAGTCAATATGAGAAAAATAAAGAAGAAAACCAAATTATGAGTATCAAAAATGAAAAGGGTGAATGTGCATCCAATGAAGAGGAAATTAAAATAATAATTGGGAACTATTTTTTCCCAATTGTATGCACATAAATTTGATAATCTTAGGGAAATGGATGAATATTTACAAAAATACAAGTTGCCCAGATTAACTGAAGAGGAAGTAAATTACTTAAATAACCCCTTCTCAGAAAAAGAAATTGAACAAGCCATCAGTCAGCTCCCTAGGGAAAAAATCTCCAGGGCCAGATGGATTTACTAGTGAATTCTATCAAACATTTAAAGAACAATTGATTCCAATACTCTACAAACTATTTGGGAAAATAAGTGAAGAAGGAGTCCTACCAAATTCTTTTTATGACACAAATATGGTACTTACACCTAAATCAGGAAGAGATAAAACAGAGAAAGAAAATTATAGACCAATCTCCCTCATGAATATAGATGGAAAAATTTTAAATAAAATATTAGCAAAAAGACTACAGCAACTTATCTCAAGAATAATACATTTTGATCAGGTTGTGTTTATTCCAGGAATGCAAGGATGGTTTAATATTAGGAAAACCATCAGTATAATTGATCATATCAACAATAAAACTAGCAGAAACAATGTGATTATCTCAATAAATGCAGAAAAGCCTTTTGACAAAATACATCCATTCCTATTAAAAACACTAGAAAGTATAGGAATAAATGGAGCCTTCCTTAAAATAATAGGTGGCATCTTTTTAAAACCATCAGCAAATATTATGTGTAATGGGGATAAGCTAGAAGCATTTCCAATAAGATCAGGCATGAAACAAGGGTGTCCACTATCACCCCTCTTATTCCATGTGGTACTAGAAATGTTAGCAGTAGCAATTAGAGAAGAAAAAGACATCAAATAATCAAATTAGGCAAAGAAGACACTAAGCTATCACTCTTTGCAGATGATATGATGATATACTTAGAGAATCCTAGAGAGTCAAGTAAAAACCTACTTGAGAGAGAGTAAATAAATTTGGCAAAATTCCAGGATATAAAATAAACCCACATAAATCCTTGGCATTCCTATATATTTCCAATGAAATTCAACAGCAAGAGATAGAAACAGAAATACCATTTAAAGTTACTGTAGACATTATAAAATATTTGGAAATCTATCTGCCAAAACAACCCAGGACCTATATGATCACAACTACAAAACACTCTTCACACAAATTAAGTCAGATCTAACTAATTGAAAAAAATATCAATTGCTCATGGCTGGGTCGAGCTAATATAATAAAATGACAATTTTACCTAAATTAAATTATATATATATAGTGCCCTACCAATCAATTTACCAAAAACTACTTTATAGAGCTAGAAAAAATTAGTAACAAAATTCATTTGGAAGTAGAAATGGTCCAGAATATCAAGGGAATTAATGAAACACAATGCTAGGGAAGGTGGACTAGCTATTCCAGATTTCAATTTGTATTATAAAGCAGCATTCATAAAAACTGCTTGGTACTGGCTGAGGAATAGAGTAGTGGATCAATGGAATAAATTAGACACACAAGATTCAGCAGTCCATGACTATAGTAATCTATTGTTTGATAAACCCAAAGATCCCAGTTTTGGGGATAAGAATTCACTATTTGACAAAAACTGCTGGGAAAACTGAAATATATTATGGCAGAAACTGGGCATAGACCTTTACCTAACACCATATACCAAAATCAAGTCTAAATGGGTGCATGATCTAGGTATTAAAATTGATATTATGAGCCATCTGGGAAAGGAAGGAATAGTTTGCCTGTCAGATTTATGGACACGGGAAGACTTTATGACCAAAGAAGAATTAGAGAACATTATAAAATGTAAAATGGATAATTTTGATTACATTAAATTGAAAAGCTTCTGTACAAACGAAGCCAATGTAACCAAGATTAAGAGGGAGGTGGGAAATTGGGAAAGAATTTTTACAACCTATGTCTCTGATAAAGGACTCATTTCTAAAATATACAAAGAATTGCTCCAAATCTATAAGAATATGCCTTTCCCCCAATTGATAAAGGGTCAAAGGATATGAACAGTTTTCAGAGAAAGAAGTTAAAGATATCTATAAGCACATGGAGAAATGCTCTAAATCACTATTGATTAGAGAAATCCAAGTCAAAACAACTCTGAGGTACCACATATCACCAGTCAGATTGGCTAATATGACAAAACAGGAAAATGACAAATGTTGGAGAGGATGTGGACAAATTGGAACATTAATTCATTGCTGGTGGAGTTCTGAATTGATCCAATCATTCTGGAAAGCATTCTGGAATTATACCCACAGGGCTATAAGTAATTTCATACCCTTTGACCCAGCAATACCACTTCAAGGCTTGTATCCCAAAGAGATCATAGAAGTGGGAAAAAAGACTTATATGTACAAAAATATTTATAGCAGCTCTTTTTGTGGTAGCAAAGAATTGGAAATTTAGGTAGTGCCCATCAATTGGGGAATGGCTGAACAAATTGTGGTATATGCATGTTATGGAATATTATTGTGCTATAAGAAATGAGGAGCAGATGGACTTCATATTTACCTGGAGAGGCTTATACAAACTGATGCTGAGAAGAGTAGAGCCTGGAGGAATTTGTACACAATTACAGATACAACGTAGGTGTGATGACCAACTTTGATAAACTGGACTCTTCTCAGCAATCCAGAGACATAAGTCAAACCCAAAAGACTCATGATGGAGAGAGATGTTTACATCCAGAGAGAGAACTGTGATTGAACCCAGATTGAAGCAAACTACCTGCCTTTTTTCGTCTTCTTGTTTGGTTTTGTTTCCTCTTTCCCATTCTTCATTCCATCTGTTACAATCCTTCTTTATAACCTGACTAATGCCTAATGTGAAAGTATTTGCAGATGCTATACTTGATTGTAGGCCACCATGGGGGGGAGGGAGGGAGAGAAAATTTGAAACTCAAGAAGTTGTGGTTATGAATCTTGTAAAATAAAAGTAAACAAATTAATAAAAAAATAAAAAAAGAATTGCAATGATCACATTATGTAAGGATGTAAACAGTTCAACTCCATTGAATCCCTTATGTTTTCTTTTTTCTTTTTGCCTTTTTAAGGCTTCTCTTGGGCCTTCATATTAGAGATTTTTTTTTTGGTTTAATTCTGGTCTTCTTATGAAGGCTTGAAACTCTTCTATTCAGTTGAATCACCATTTTTTCTCTTGAAGTAATATGTTTAATTTTACTTGCTTGTAGTCCTTGATCTTTTGCCTTATGGAATATCATGTTCTATGATCTCTGATCCTTTAATGTTGAAACTGTTAAGTCCTCTACAATCCTGACTGTGGATCCCTGATATTTGAAATGTTTCTTTCTGGCCAATTGAAGTATTTTTTTTCTTCACTTGATAGTTCTGCAATTTGGCTATAATGTTCCTTTGAGATTTTTTTTGGTATCTCTTTCTGGCAGTGATTAATGGCTTCTTTCAATGTCTATTTTGCCCTCTGGTTCCAGGATATCAGGGCAGTTTTCCTTGATGACTTCTTGAAAGATGATGTTCAGGTCTTACTTTTTGTTATAGCTATGAGGTAGTCCAATGATTCTGATGTTTTCCCTTCTGGATATATTTTCCACATAAGATGTTTGACTAATGAGCTATTTTACATTGTCTTCTATTTTTTCATTCTTTTGAATTTGTTTGATTGATTTTTGATGTCTCATAGAGTAATTAGCTTCCACTTGCCTAATTTTAATTTTCAAGTAGCTGTTTTCCTCAGTTAGCTTTTTAACTATGCTTTCAAATGGTCCAATTCTACTTTTTTAAGTAATTGTTTCCTTTTTCTAAGGTATTGATTCTTTTTTCCATATTTTTAAAGCAATCAGGGTTAAGTAACTTGCTCAAGGTTACACAGCC
Source organism: Petaurus breviceps papuanus (assembly GCF_028583685.1). NCBI lineage: Eukaryota > Metazoa > Chordata > Mammalia > Diprotodontia > Petauridae > Petaurus > Petaurus breviceps. Next base: position 1,768,691 of record NW_027186366.1, read on the forward strand.
AGTTTTTTGTGTGGGTGTTACGTATCTGAGGGTAGAACTGATCCCGGGTCCTCCCAGCTCCAGGCCAGTGCTCTTACTCACTGTGCCCCCCAGCCTCCCCTTTTCCATAATTCTTTTGCATCCCTCTCATTTCTTTTCCCAATTCTTCTTCTACCTCTCTTGTATGATTTCTAGGCTCCTTCACAAGATCTTCTATGAGTTTTTTTCTGGGCTTGAAACGACTTCCGATTTTCCTTTGGGGTTTTGGCCATAGGTGTTTCAGCACTGCTGTCCTCTTCTGGCTTTGTGTCTTGGTCTTCCTTGTCATCACCAAAACTTTCTCTGGTCAGATTCTTTCTTTTGTTATTTTTTCCTCATTTTTTCCAGTGGAGGTGTAGCACCAATACAATATTGACAGCACCCACAATCATGATAAAGACCGTGACTATAAGTATCACGTGATATTTGATAACAAAATATATCAAACTCTCCAAATTTAAATTTGCTGTGGATACAAAATGAGAATGATGTAGAACCTAACTTCAAAGAATATAATCTAGAAGCTGTGGGGGAATGGGGAGCAGGATATCTGGAGAAATAAATATAATACAAGTCATTATATACTGAATCACAAAAGAATTCAAACAAACTAGCATAGAAAATTCAAGAATAGAGAGATCCTTTCTGGATGGTGAAAGCCTCCCAGAAGACATGGTACCTAGATAAACACATTGAATGCAGGAAATGATATTATTGGGAACAATGGAAAAGAGAATTTTTCAGGTGGTGTGACATATTGTCAGGTCATTTGTGAGGTCAGAAAGACCTCAGACTACATCTTATCTCTGACACATGCTGGCTCTGTGACCCTGGGGAAGTTCTTTAATCTTTCAGTGTTCCAGGACACTGACTTGAAGTTCTGGAAGTAGAAGAGCAAATGCTCATCTGTATTGGCAAAGAATGTTCCTCCATGGGTGTTCCCTATAAAGATGAAGCCACACATCTGGTAAAATCACAGAAAGGTGTGGTAGCAAGAAGTCCATGAACAGGAGGTAGTTTAGTTTGGCTGGAGTATAGAGTACAGTAAGGGAATGAAAGACAGTAAGGTAAGAAAGGTATCTTAAATCTCGGGTTGGATGGAGTGGACTGGCATTTTACTTTACCACTTCCTGCCCCCAAAGTGGTCTTGTATCGAAGGCTTCTGGTGAAGGGGATTCACTGTTTCACTTTGGGATAACTCTAGAAGGGTGGCATTTTTGTTGATATGCTTGTTGTTTGCCCCTGAACACTGACTCAGAATCTGTCAGTGATCACCACCTACTGTCTCTAGTGTGCTGCCCTCTATGGCAAACTCAAATAAGTCTGCTATGTTTCCCTGCACATCAGCTTTTTAAGAACCTGAAAATCCTGACTGTGTCATTCTCTCAGTCTCTTCTCAAAATTAATCATAGCCAAGATTCCTTAATCCCTCTGAAACATAATCTGAAGGCCCTTCATCTTTCTGATCCAGGCATCAGGAACCAGATGCTCCCCAGACTATCAATGTCCTTCCTAGGAGGATGTTGGTTCACATGTGAGATGGACTAAATGGACTCCGGGGTCCTTTCTGTGCCCATGAGTCTCTGATTCTCATAAGGTTTTGTTTTCAATCCCTTTGCCCTCCTTCAGACAGGTTCCTGCATATGGAAGCTTCTATAAACATAGAGAATTCAGAAGTAGATTGAGTTTTTCATGTGGGATCTGGTCAGGACGTGAGGGTAGTAGATAGCTGTCTTCTCTCATCTTGGCCAAGAGACTTCTATGAACACAGTCAAATATCTCATCTGATTTCTGAAGAATATTAGAGTGCTATTCATGCTTTGGATGGTTGTTGAAAATACAAAACTTCTGATACCCCATGCAACTTAGGAAGTCTAAAATTCTGGGATTATACAGTGAAGGAAGGCATATTGTTGGAGGTAGGAATTGATTTGGATCCTGAGAGAAAATCTATTAGCTTCATGTCAGCAAGGATTATGCCTTAATCAACATTATATCTTCTCCAGTATCTAGAAGAGTTCTCTGGCTTTTCTTCAATGCTTTATTGCTCTCTCCATGCTTTCCTCAATCTTCATGCTCCCTACACACCTAGGAGAAAGATTCATTTACTTAGTGGCCAAACTGCCAGACACACAGATGCCCTACAAGGTTTTGGCAAAGGCTTCTAGTTCAGGCAGCCAGATGAAGAAATGTTGGTGCCAATCCCTTTCCTAAGTGGAGGTTTGGGGTTCCTAGTTCTATCCTCTAAAAAGAGGGGCAAAAGACAGGGATGAAGTGTGTGCTAGGCTAATTGGACCTTGCAGGGCAATGAGGTTTTCCCAATAATGAGGTTCCTGAGGCCTGGTGAAGAAGTAATTAAAGACAGCTGAGCAAATGCCTAACAACTTATGCTGAAGAGACTATGAAAAGTGAAGAGTTTCTGCTTGACCTATGTGTTATGACTTCTTAAGGCACTAGCCCTCCACCCCATTCCCACATCCAATAACTTACCAAGATTTGACAATCTTTTTTCCTCTGAAATGCCTCTCTCATCTATCTACCCCTTTGAGTTAGAAGCATCATGGCATAGTAAATAGTGTATGGGTATTGGAGTCATAAAGACCTAGTTTCAAATCTTGTCTCAGACACTTGAATAAATAAGTGTATAAAAATGAATATAATACCTTTTACTTCATACTATGTGCTAGGAATTGTGACAGGGAGGAAAATACAAATATAAGATAGTGCTTTCCCTGGAAGAGTCTGTTTTAAGAAGTAAAGACAACCTAGAGATAGTTCTCATGGCTAGAAGAGGAAGTTTTGGTCTGGGGAGTCACTAGAAGAGAAAATGCAGTCACAGGACAGTGGATTGCTGGCTCCTTTGCAAAAGAGACAATGGAGTAAGTGTATAAACTTTTCTTAGAGCAAGAGATGGAAAATGGGCTGGGGTGGGGTGATTAGATGCTCCATGGATAGAAAAAAAGATGACATTATGTTCCTCTATATAAAACATAGTCTTGAATGGATAGAAAGCATCTAAATCTAGATAGACTCAGTTTGATGAGATTGGACTTACTTATTTCCCAGTCATGAGAGCTCAGCCCTATTTGATCTGGAAGACTATACACAAGTCATTTAACCATTCCACATCTCAATTTCCTCATCTATAAATAAGGCCAATAGTATCTGTAGAACTACTACCTCTCAGAGTCATTGCAAGATTCAAGGAGATAATTTATGTGACTCACTTTGTAATCCTTAAAACATGAGTACAATGTCAGTGGTATCAAGTGAGCTTATATTTGAAAGCAAAAATGCCTTTGCATCTTATTTGCTGTTAGGGAGTGAGTGAGAGTGAAATGAGGTCACAAACTCGAATGACTATTGTGCCCTCAACAGCAACAAGAAATGGAAGTTAGAGGCAGAAGTGGCTTTAGGGGGAAAGATGACAAGTTTGGTCTTTGATAGGTTGAGTTTGAGATACCAATAAGGAGTGATGTGCAGAAGATGCAGGTGTGGGACTGTGCTTCAGGGGAGAGATGACGAGGAATGTACATTTGAATTGTCATTCACAACTAGTCTGTGCGAAGACATTAGAAGATCACATATGGGGTATGGGAGAGAGAGGTTTCCTTTGGTGGGTATGAGCTGGAATATGTGACTAAAGAGTTCCCTATTCTGGGAATTATTTTCATAAATTAGAAAATCATTTCACATGATATCATGTACTTTTTTATATGAAAATAATTCCTGTATTTATGTAGAAATGTTAGAAATAAGGGGTGGTCAGGTGGCTCAGCGAGTAAGAGCACCGGCTCCAGTGTTGGGATGACCTGGAGATTGAATCCCGGGCTCAGACACTCAGCACCACACCCAGAAATAACTGGCCGTGTAACCTTGAGCAAGTTACTTAACCCTGATTGCTTAAAAACAAACAAACAGAAATGTTAGAAATAAACATTGAAAAATTTAGAGGAAATAAATTTGAGATTAAACCATTGAAGTAAAAGCATCAGTATTTATTATTACTCTAAAGACCCTGACTGGGATCTTCATTTCTTCTCTCCTTAAATAGTGAAGCAACCTCCTAATGGTAAATGACATGAAATCTGTGAAAACAGGTAATTTCTTAGGTGACAACCACAGCCCAATGAGATCTCAACAGTCTAAACAATGGACCAAACTTGTCAAGATAAAATGAAATAGCAATAAATGGAAGCCTTCTACAGATGATTTAACAAACTAAATGCACACAGACAGCATGGTGGGAGCATGACCAGCCAGAAGGTTGGTGAAAAACTCATGATAATAATAGCAGTTAGTGTTTGTGTAGCACCTTAAGGATCACCAACAGTATCTCATCTTGTCCTCATAAAAACCCTGGGAGGCAGGGATGATTATGACCTCCATTTTACGGATGAGAAAATTGAGGCAGAAAGAGATTAAGTGATTTGCCCAGGGTCATTCAGCTGCTAAATGTCTGAGGCTGGATTTGAACTCAGGTCTTCCTGACTTTGGCCCCAGCACTCTGTGGCACCATCTAGCTATCCCTAAAAGATGCTGAGTTTGAGTGAATTTTAAGCTCACTTTATGTCAGGCATATGAAATGGTAGCCTCCTCTGCAACTGAAGTCTACCTAGAGAGAGGCTCAGGGTCAGTCCAGAAGGAGGGAGCTGATAACCCTCCTCCACTTTGTCTTCGTCAGTCACATGCAGAGTGTTGTGTGTGTTCCACTCTGAGAACCACATTTGAGGAAGGACATTGACAGAGTAGAGCACATTTGTAAGAGGGCATTCAGAATGTTGAGAGGAAGAGTCCAGCTCTTGCAAGGATCAGAGGGAAAAGTGTGGGAGGCTAAGGGAGAAGGGAGAAGAGCAGCAGGGGAAGGGGAAGGAGAGCTGTCTTCCAGCACTGGAATATCTTTCATATGGAAAAGAAGAAATAGTTATTCCTTGGCCTCAGAGGTAAGAACCAGGAGGAATGAGGATTTGTTGCAGAGGGCAGACTTGGGTTTGATAAAAGGAAAAATATTCTTGTAATCACCCAGCACCTAGGAGAGTGTATTGTACATAACAGGGATCACAAAGAACACAGATCAAGAGCTAGAAAGGACCCCAGAAACCTTCTAGACCAATCCCCTCATTTTACAAGTGAGCAAAGCTAGGAGCAGGATTGTAAGTGACACGCCTAAGGTCCTATCACTGGGGTGGAATGGTCAAGGGATTTTATGTCCAATCTCTTCATGATGCAAAAAAGAAACTGAAGACTTGGGAGTTGGCCCAGGTCACTCAGATGGTGAGTATCAGAGGCAGAGGTTGAACCCAGGTGCTTTAATGTCACAGTTTTTTCTATTATACTATGATACTTCAAGATTCATTAGGGTCAGAGGAATTTTTATCTGCAAGACATCTTAGAGGTGACCTAATTCAATCCCCCATTTTGCAGGTAATGAAATGGAAGACCAGCAAAGTAAAATGACTTTCTCTCAGGCACATGGGTGTTAAACAGCCAAAGTACCACCATCTGCCACCCAGGATAAAATCCATTCTTCCGATATGAACAGGCAGTTTTCAGAGAAAGAAATTAAAGATATCTATAAATAAGCACATGAAGAAATGCTCTAAATCACTATTGATTAGAGAAATGCAAATCAAAATAACTCTGAGGTACCACATCTCACCAGTCAGATTGGCTAAGATGACAAAACAGGAAAATGACAAATGCTGGAGAGGAGGTGGGCAAATTGGAACACTAATGCATTGCTGGTGGAGTTGTGAACTGATCCAACCTTTCTGGAGAGCAATCTGGAATTATGCCCAAAGGGCTATAAACAATTTCATACCCTTTGACCCACCAAGACCACTCCTAGGGTTATATGTCAACGAAATCATAGAAGTGGGAGATAGACCCATATGTACAAAAATATTTATAGCAGCTCTTTTTGTGGTAGCAAAGAATTGGAAATTAAGGAGGTGCCTATCAATTGGGGCATGGCTGAACAAGTTGTGGTATATGCATATTATGGAATACTATTGTGCTATAAGAAATGAGGAGCAGATGGACTTCATATTTACCTGGAGAGGCTTAAAAGAATTGATGCTGAGTGAGAAGAGTAGAACCAGGAGACATTTGTACACAATTACAGACACAACGTATGTGTGATGATCAACTCTGATAGACTGGACTCTTCTCAGCAATGCAGTGATATAAGTCAACCCCAAAAGACTCATAATGGAGAGAAAAGTGTGCATCCAGAGAAATAACTAGGAAGAACTGAGTTTATAGCCAGGTGGAAGCAAAATACCTGATCTTTTTTTCCTTTTTTTGGTCTGGTTTTATGTCCTCTTTACCATTTTTCATTCCATCTGATACAATCTGTCTTTATAACCTGAAAAAAACATCCACTCTTCCTCCCCATGCTCTGACTCCTCCTCAGGGAGATCTTCAAGGAGAGGCAGGTGAGTATTTGGTAGGAAGGTCTCAGGCAGTGTTAGTCTTTTGAAACCAAAGAGGTCTCTCCCAGGTTTGAACTTTTGTGCTCCCATGATGTTATCTGCCAAACTTTAATTAGCAAGGATTAGAAAATGCTTCAGACTTCGAGTCAGAAAACCTAGGTTCAGATGGTAACACTCATCACTGATAACATAGTGCACTGAGGAGTGACACATAGTAGATAAAGAGCTGACTTTGGAGGTGGAAAGATCTGGGCTTCAGTCCTTCCCTTGATTCGTGCTGGATACATGACAATAGGCAAGCCATGGTAGCCTCTCAGTGCCTCAGGTAATTGTCTAATATGGTCATTTGAGGAACAGGTATTGATCTGCATCAATAGAATTCCTCCCTCGGAGTTCCCTATACCCAATAAAAACACGTTTGGTTAAAAAAAAGTCAATGAAAAAGCAAACCCTTGCACTTTGCTCTAAGTTCTTTTGGCCTCAGTTTTCTCAAGTGAATAAAAGAATCTTTCTAGGGTAGAGGAGTACTGGGGGAAGTCTGCCACCTGACATTCTTGAAAAACAAAAACTCACACACAGCACACTTTTGACTTTCATCTGCATTAATAATATTTTTCTCTCACTTTCTTAAGTCTAGACAATCAATATATCAAAAAGTCCATCCCTGCTGTGTGTCCTTGGCCAATTTATGAGGTGTACACACTCTACCTTTACAGCCTTTTCTCCCACTTCTCCCTCTTACATTGCCTGTACTTTAGATAAGTCATACTAGACACTGTTCCTCAAATACACTCCATACTTTCCTGAATCCTGGATGTAATAGGCAACATTTTTCCTACCTTGCATTCCCTTCACTTTTTCAGTTGTAGTTGTGTCAGCATTCTAGCAATCTTTGCATACCCAGATAAAATGTCGCCTCTTCCCTGAAGCCTTCCCTGTTCTTCCCCAATCTAATGTGATCTCTATGTTAATCCATAAAGTTCACTGTAGGATCCTAAATTCAGGATTGAAGGGGAGCCCATATAGTCTGGACCATACTCAGACAAGAATCCCCAGTATGATATATCCAAAAAGTGGTCAATTAACCTTTGTTTAAAGTACTCCAGTGAAAAGACACCTGCTATTTCCAAAAAAAAAAAGTCCATTTCACTTTGGTGTAGTTCAACAGGTTTTGTTTGTTTTGTCTTGTTTTTTTTTTCTCCTTATACCAAGCCAAAGTTTAACTCTTTTCAAATTCCATTTATGATTGCTGACTTTATCCCCTGGGTCCAGTCTCATTTCTCATTGTGGTGCTTTCATCTTATTTAAAGACAACTAGCATAATGTAATGAGAATGGGAATTTGAAATTCTTCCCTGCCCCTTAATAGACCTGGGGGAGATGTTGGAGATGTACCTAAGTAGGAGGACATTGAGAAGCAAACAGGAGCAGAAACAAACAGGGTCTCAGTTCCAGCATCTAGCTCAGCCTGGGAAGGAAGAATCCAAAGGGGAGCCCAAAGTTCTGTCATTCTGAAATGATAGAGCCCCTCAGCTGGCTAATCATGAGGAGTCCAGAGCTATCCATCGTGTCTGAGCCAAACCCAGCGCAGAAGCCTGAAGAGCTCAGTCTGTGAGGCGGCAGTCAGCCTTTACACAGGATCAAACCACTTCTGAAGCCCTGAAAGTTTGCAGGTCTCCAGACCACCCCATAAATCTTAGAATAGCATAGTACTCAATGCCTCAAGAAAGCAGCAATGGGACCAGGCTAGATATTCCCTCCAAAAGTATAAGAGCTCAGCTCTGACATCAAGTCTGAAGTCAAGACACAGAGTGGAAGAATGAACAGGCCAAAATGAATTACATCAGGTGGAACTATTATGGCAATGGGAAAGCTCAAAACTCCAACCCAGAAGCAGGACATGACTTCAAAATATTCCCATCAAAGCCCCAGGGAAAAATGCAGCTTGAGCATTAAAACAACTAAAATTCCTGGAAAGGATGAATCAAGAGATTCTTTAATTAAATTTTAAATTTAAAAAATTATGAATAGAATTAGAGAGCTTGAGAAAAATGGAAAAGGAATGAGAGTTATGAACAACAAAATTGAATGAGAATTAACAGTTTGACACAAGAGGTATAAAACCTTGAACAAATTCCCCCAAATCTGAATAGATCAAATAGAAGCCAAAAACTACATGATGCAACAAGAAAAATTAGAACAAATCAAAAGACAGAAAAGATAAATGCTAGGTGTTGCATAACAAAAACACTTGGAAATCCAATCAAGGAGAAAAAAAATCACTGGATGATCCAAATATCATGGCCTAAAAATCAACAAACATGCCAAAAAAAGCCTATGTAGCATATTTCAAGAAATCCTCATAGAAAACTGCCAAGACCTCTTTTTTTTGAGGGGGGAGGTGAGGCATTTGGGGTTAAGTGACTTGCCAAAAGTCACACAGTTAGTAAGTGGCAAGTGCCTGAGGCTTCATTTAAACTCAGATCTTCCTGACTCCAGGGATGGTGCTCTACTCACTGCACCACCTAACTACCACACCCAGTTCTCTTAAAATGTAAAGTAGAAATAGAAAGAATGCACTCTATCATTGATGTACACCATGAAGAAAATTTAGTGATCATCTCTACCCCTATCATTTTGCAGATGAGAAAAACAAGCTCCAGGGAAGCTAAATGATTTCCTTAAGGTCCCAGAGGAAGCACATATCAGAGGTGGGATTTGAACCCAGGTTGTATGATGTCAGAGGTCATGCTCTTTTCACTGCAACATAATGTCCCCTGAAGGTTCAACACTATGTCCCCCATGACTCATGCCTCACATCTTACTTTCTTTTCTCTCATAATGCCAGGTCTGGCCAAGAATTAGAGATTTTGATCCACTGGGAAACTGCTCCAGGAAACCTCCATGTGACCATAGTTGGACTTACTCTCCACTTTTAGTGATCTCATTCTTCTAGGTTCTACACAGGGATATGTTGATAAATGTTTAACAACTGGCTCATTGCGGAGGGGTGCACTATTTACAACTCACTTTTAAGCTTAATTTCAATAATTAATCTTTTCTCCATCACTTTCTTCAAATCTAGACAATCAACAAAGCAATAAATCAAGCCCCAATTTTTAGCATCCATCAACTTCTGGGGTATAAAGCTGGTTTCAGCACAGCACTAGTTCTAACTTTCTGCAGCAGACATCCTTCCTATCCCCAGCATGGCCCTAGGAATGGGTTGGGAAGAGGCCATATGAAGACCTTTCAGGACCCTTCCACAGTTTTCACAGCTATCAAGTGCTAGAGCAAAGATGACGGCACAGGTTTTCTGGTTTCATGTTCTGTTGGCTTCTTTATTACATCATGATGCTCTGGCTGAACCTATTGCAGTCTTCTTTTCCTTTTGACTTATTTGTAGATGAGCAGCCCACCTAATTAGCCATGGGATGCTGGCAAAGCTCAGATTCTTCTGTGGCCTTAGGCTTAACTCCTTCTAAAAGAGACATAATAGAAAGGAGGTATTTGCATGTGTGGGAGTCTCAGTGCATACATGGGAAATGAGCCTATTGGAAGATAGGTGATAATTTGGAAGTGGACAGAACAAAACTGCTCAAATGAGGGAAAATACTCTAACACCAGCTGAAAGATCCACATGGTTTCAAAAGTATTTGAGATGCAAATGTAAATTTACCTGTGCTTCCTGTAAGAACAATAAATAAAATGGCAAATGCCCTGTATTACATTACATTTGTATAACCAAGCAGTTTACCAAGCATTTTCATATACATTATCTCCTTTGATGTGGCCATTAAGCTATGCTTATGACACATTCAGGCTTTGATAACCTGGCTTTGATGAGTTATAAAGGTAGAAAAATGAATACCTCATCTCACCTTACATTTATAGAACCACTTTACTGTCTGCAGAACCCTATCATATACATTATCTTCATTTAATGAACCAATTAGAAGTGCTTGTGAAACATTTAACTTGCCTTTGATGAGTTATCAAGGCAGAACAACACAATATAACTGTTCTCACTTGGGCAAGAGTTTGTTTATTCCATACCTATCTGAGGTAGATCATGCAATTCTAAAAATTCCAAGTAGTCCTCAGTGTTTACCCATGTTTAGGCAGAGCCTATTGTCCCATTGAAACATTCCATATTTACATTCAAATGATTTAATTTCCACATATGAGATATTACAGCTTATGACACTTCCCATTGTGGCAATGGTGTTGACTTCAAGGCTAGCACTCAGGAATTTATCAATTTTCTCCTAGGCTTTTGACCTCCAAATTTTGTCAGTTACCACTGGTTCTTGGGCTTTGGGCCAATTCCCTGAAGAAAAGGTTTCTCAAGAGTATAGCCATGGGTAACTGAGTCAAAGGTAATTTGGTATGCTCCTTTATTTTCTATAAAATATCTCCTTATAAAATGAACATATGTCAGCTAGTGCTTCCACAAAATTTCTTCCATCTATGGGTGGATAAGTGGAGGGGCATTAGAGTACTCCGTCACAGACAAGAGTTTAACTAAAGTCAATTTTAAAAGCCTTTCAGTGCCTATTATGTGTCAGACATTTTGCCAGGTACTCAAGGAGGACAGGGGGAATCTCTTTTCCTCAAGGAGCTTATATTCTACTCCCATTGAATTGGGCCACTGTGTTTTCTGATTTATATTACATGCATCAACGTACAATTTGGTTTTTCACTAACATTTCTGATTCTTTGGCAAAGGATCTTCTATGAACTTTATTCTTCCTATTTCTCACTACTTCTCATCCCTCCTCAACCTATTCTTTATACCCACAGTTCCTGGAACATGGTATGTGTTCACTGAATGATTAATAGATTCTCCTCACTACAAAGTCCATTCACTCCACCCTCCCTCTCATTGCCTTCTAAGTTGATCGCCTCTTACCTGTCCTTATTTCCTTAGACATCTTGGTGCTATGAGGAAGAGTCAAGATGGCAGAGTACAGGTTCAGTACTCATCCGAACTCTCCCAATGTTCCCCTCCAAAGAACTTGAAAATAATGTCTCATTTCAAAATCTGGAGTGACAGAGTTGACAAAATGTTGGAGTTAAACATTTTCCAGCCCAAAACAAGTTATAAGGAGAGGTCTTTGGCCCCACAAGGGGTGGGAGTCATGCAAGAGTGAAGAATACATGATGGCTACATCAACAGCAGAAATTCGAGGCAGCTAGGACAGGAGCAGCAGCAGTAGCGTTGAAAGCTCTCAGACCAGGGAGAATAAGGGAATGAACAATTGGTCAGAGGAATTACAGAAGACTCTTTTCTGGCAATGGATGCAGAACACTGTTGTACTGCCCATGTGCTGTCCCATGTAATAGTTAGGGGACAAAATGGACCACTAAGATTTCTGGCTGCGGAGAGCAGGGAACTTGCTTATAGTTCCAGCGTGGAGAAGAGTACTTATGGTCTCATACAAGGGAACAGTTCCAAGGCAGGAAGGAGTATTAGACTTATCTCTTTAGTAGAGCAGAGAACTTGGTCACAATTCCAGAACCAAAAGGAAAGCCAGCATTCATGGTTACAGGGTAGCAGCTTCTCTTCTTGGTAAAAGGGCAAAGCACAGGCCAGGAAAACAGTGACCAAACCTTTCTTTGAATCACATTACCTTGGAAACACTGGAAACTTATCCTCAGAATGAGCTTTGAAAACAGCAGCATGAAAAACCTGAAACTTGAGTAAGTGTCCCCTCCATCCAACTTCAACATAAAGATTTCATTTTTCATACAAAGTTAAAAGTTAAGAAACATACTAGAAAAGTGAGCAAATAGAAAAAAAAGTAGAACAAGACCATAAAGAGCTACTATAGTGATAGAAAAGATCAAAACACAAACTCAGAAGACATCTATGTCAAAACAACTACAATCAAAACCTCAAAGAAAAAAATGTGAATTGGACACAAGTCCAAGAAGAATCCCAGAGAAAGCTCAAAAAGGACTCAAAAAATCAAATGAGAGGTAAAGAAAAATTGAAAAAAATAGATGAGTGATGCAAGAAAATTATAAAAATAGATTCAACAGCTAGATAAAAGAGGCACAAAAATGCTGAAGAAAATAGCAACTTAAAAACATACTTGGCCAAATAGTAGAAGAAGTATAAAGTTCGCTGAAGAAAATGATTCCTTAAAAATTAGAATTGGGAAAGTAGAAGCGAATGACTTTCTTTCTTATCATCAAGAAACAATAAAATAAAGTTGAAATACTGAAAAATTCAGAAATAGTTCATGAAAAAACTGGCTTTAAAATAGGTCAAGTACAAACAATTTCAGAATTATTGTATTACCTCATAGTCATGATAAAAAAGAACATAGACATCACATTTTAAGAAATTATCAAGAAAAACTGTCTGTATATCCTAGAAACAGAGTATAAAATCAAAATTGAAAAAATCAACTGATCATCTTTTGAAAATGATACTAAAATAAAAATTCCCAGAAATGTCATAGCCAAATTCCAAAGGTCCTAAGTGAAGGAGAAAATATTACAAGCCAGCAGAAAGAAATAATTCAAATATCACAGAGCCACTGTGAGGATTATACAAAATTTAACATCATCTACATTAAAAGATCAGAAGGCTTGGAATATGATATCTGAAAGGCAGAGGAGCTTGGATTGTAACCAAGAATAACTTACTCAGCAAAACTAAGTATAATTCTTTGCAGGGGGGGGGAATGGATACTTAATGAAATGGAGGACTTTCAAGAAAAAAATTCAAGAAAAAACAGAACTAAATAAAAAATTTGGCTTTCAAATACAAGACTCAGAAAAGCATATAAAAGGTAAACATGAAAGAGAAATCATAAGGGACTTAATAGGGTTAACTGTTTGCATTCCTATATGGGAAGATGATACTTGTAACTCCTAAGAATTATGTCATTATTAGGGCAGTTAGAAGGAGTATTCATAGGCAGAGGGCACAAGTATGAATTGACTATGAAAATAGGGAAAACAGGATAGAAGGAAATGTACAGTTAGTAATCATAACTGTGAACATGAATGGGATGAACGTACCCATGAAACAAAAGCAGATAGCAGAATCGATTATCAACCAGAATCCAACAATATGTTGTTTATAATGAAGCATACTTCAGACAGAGAAAAACACACAGGAACAAAAAAGAACTGGAGCAGCACCTATTGTGTTTCAGTTGATGTAAAAAAAAAATAGCGGTAGCAATCATGATCTTGAACATAGTAAAAGCAAAATATATCTAGTTAAAAAGAGATAAGAAAAGAAACTACATTTTGTTAAGAAAGTATCATAGACAATGAAGTGACATTAATACTAAGCATATATACACCTAATAGCATCTAAATTTTTGAAGGAAAATTTAAATGAGTTATAGGAGGAAATAGACAGTAGAACTCTACTAATGCAGGACCTCAACTTTCCCCTCCCAGAGCCATATAAATTCAAAAATAAAATTAATAAGAAAGAAGTTAAGGAAATGAAAAGAATTTTAGAAAAGTTAGTATGATAAACCTCTGTAGAAAATTGAATGGTAATAGAAAGGATGTTTTCTCAGTTGAAAATGGCACCTTTATAAAAATTGATCATGTATTAAGGCATAAAATCTCACAAATAAATGCAGAAAAGCAGAAATAATAAATACATCTTTTTAAAATCATAATATAATAAAATCACATTCAATAAAGGGCCATAGAAAGAAGCATTAAAATTAATTGGACAGTAAATAATCTAATCCTAAAAAATAAATGGGTCAAAAAACAACTCTTAGAAATGATAATCTCATTTAAGAGAATGACAGCAATGAGGCAACATATAAAAATTTATGGGATGAAGCCAAAGCAGTACATAGGGTAAAATTTATATTTCTAAACACTTACATCAATAAAATAAAGGACAAATCTATGAATTGGGCATTCAGTAAAAAAAAAAAAAAACAACTAGAAAAAGAACAAATTAAAATTGCCAATTAAACACCAAAAATAGTCACCTGAAAATTAAAGAACACATTAATAAAATTGAAGGAAAAAGAAAGTCATCAAATTAGCTGATAGATGGTGCAGGTTTGGAGTGAGAAAGTCTCATTTTCCAGAGTTCAAATCTGACCTCAGACACTTAATAGCTATGTTGATTCTGAACAAGTTACTTAACACTATGACTTTGCATCAGTTCCTCATCTCTAAAATGTACTGAAGAAGGAAATGATAAATCAGTCCAGTACATTTGCCAAGAAAACCCCAAATGGGGTCACAAAGACTCAAACATGACTGAAACAACTAAAAAACAAAAAGAACAGGTTTTATTTTAAAACCAATAAAATGGATAAACCATTGGTTAATTAGATTTTAAAAAGGAAAAAAAAAGATAAATTGCTAGTACCAAAAGTGACAAGGGTGAATTCACTACAAACACAAAGGAAATTTAAAAAGAATTGGGAACAATTTTGCCCAATTACATGTAGACAAAACAAAAAGGACAAATATTCACCAAAATGTAAATTGCTGAGATTAACAGAAGAGGAAATAGAAGATTTAAATAATCCTATATTAGGAAAAGATAGCAAATGTTCTATCAATGAACTCCCTAAGAAAAAATCCCCCAGAGCAGATAGAATCACAAGTGAACTCTACCAAACAATTAAAGAAAAATTAATTCCAATACCATATAAACTACTTTGAACAATAGGCAAAGTAGTCCTACCAAACTCTTTTTATGATACAAAGATGATGCTGATATGTGAACCAAGAAGAGCAAAAACAGAGAAAGAAAATTATAGAAAAATTTCCCTAATGGATATTAATCCAAAAATAAATAAAAATTTAAAAAATACTAGCAATGAGATTACAACAATATGTCACAAAGATCATACAACATGATGAGGTGGAATTTATACCAAGAATACAAGGCTGATTCAGTATTAGGAAAACTGTCAGAATAATTGATCATTTCAATAACAAAATCAACAAAATCATATGATTAGATGCAGAAAAACCTTTGAAAAAATACAACACTCATTCCTATTAAAAACACTAAAAATCATTGGAACAAATGAAGCTTGCCTTAAAAGCTTAGGAAGTACCTATCTAAAATCATGAGCAGCATTATTTGTACTGGGATAAGCCAGAAGCCTTCCCAATAAAATTAGGGGTGAAGCAAGATTGTCCATCAGTACTGTACTAGAAATGTTCATTATAGCAATAACAAAGAATTTGAAGGAACTAGAATAGGCAATGAAGAAACAAAATTATCACTGTTTGCAGATGATATGATGGCATACTTAGAGAACCCTAGAGAATCAACTAACAATAATAAGAGAATTCATCTGGAGCAACAAAAATTTAAAAAAAAACATAAAGGGAACAAAAAATACATGTGAAGAAAAGTGATCTAGTAATACCAGATTTTGAACAATTTTTCAAAGTTGTAATCAGGGAAAAAATCTTATAATGGCTAAGAAATGGAGTGGAATAGATTAGGTACACAAGACACACTAGTAAATCATGATAGTAAACTAGTGTTTGATAAATTCAAAGATCCAAGCTTTTGGGATAAGAACTAAACATTTGATAAAATTTGCTGGCAAAGCAGGAATGCAGTTTGGCAGAAACTAGGTAAAAACCAAAATCTTACACTGTATACCAAGATAAAGTCAAGTAAGTACATAATTTACACATAAAAGGTGATATCACAAGCAAATTAAGTAAGCATGGAAAATTTTACCTCTCCGATTTATGGATAAGGGAAGACTATGTCTAAGCAAAGAATAGAGAAGATCAAGAGAATTAAAATGGATAATTTTGGTTATATAAAATTTAAAAAAAAGTCTTTTGCACAAAAAATGCAGCTATAATTAGAAGGAAAAGAGGAAACCAGGGCAAAAACTGTATAGCCAGGTTCTGTGTAAAAAGCCTCTTTTTTTTTTTTCAAATATATGGAGATTTGAGTCAAATGTATAAGAATATATGTCATCCCACAATTGATGAGTTGTCAAAGCACATAAATAGGCAGTTTTCAGGAGAAATCAAAGCTATCTATAATCTTATGAAAAAATGCTCTAAATCACCACTGACTAGAAAAATGCAAATAAAAACAACTCTGAGGTGCCATCTCACACTTATAAGATTGGTTATCATTACAGAAAAGAAAAATGATATATATTTGTGGGGATATGAAAAACTTGGGACAATCATGTACTTTTTGTAGAATTGTGAACTGATCCAACCATTCTGGATTAACAGTTTGGAACAATGCTCAAAGGGCTATAAATCTGTGCATACCCTTTCACGCAGCAATACCACTATTAGGTCTGTATCTCAAAGAGATCAAAGAAAAAGGAAAAGAACCTATATGTACAAAAATGTGTCTAGCAGCTCTTTTTATGTTGGCAAAGAATGGCAAATTAAGGGCATGCCCATCAATTATGAAATGACTAAACAAGCTGTGGTAGATGATTGTGATTGAATACTATTGTGCTATAAGAAATGAACAGGATAGTTAAAGAAATATTATATGATTACTATCTGTAAATGACAGTTCATTATTTTTGCTTTTTTTTGGAGGGGGAAAGGAAAGGCAAATGGGGTTAAGTGACTTGCCCAAGGTCACATGGCTAGTTTTGTGTTAAATTTCTGAGGCCAGATGTGAACTCCTCCTGACTCCAGGGCTGGTGCTCTATTCACTGTGCCACCTAGCTTCCCCAATAATTCTACTGATTAATACTATGATCCAAGACAGTTCCAAAAGACTTATGATGAAAAATGCTAACCACTTCCAGAGAAAACATTGGTAGAGTCTGAATGTAGAATAAAGCATATTTTCCTTTTTTTTGTAACATGGCTAATATGGAAATATGTTTTACATGATTTCATATGTATATTTGATATCACATTTCTTGCCTTTTCAAGGGGTGGAGGAGATGTGAGAAGGAAAGAATTCAGATAACTTTTAAATGAATGTTAAAAATAATAAAAACTAAATGTTTATTTTATAATTTAAGTGAAATTTTAAAAAAAATCTCAGTGTGATAGGTAATGTTTATGTTTATTCTCCTCTTTACTCTAGAATCCCTTAACCTTGTTGGTGCACATCACTTTTCAGACCTCAGAACTGGACTACTGCTACCACCTGCATTCTGTATACCTCTGAAGGAGCTGCTGAATGCTTCTGGAAGAAGTCCTACAACCAAGCTGACTGAGTCCACTACAGATTTGTTTTCTAGTTTCAAATGGGCCCTCACTGCTGCCTGGCAAAAGTTTTTTTTTTAATCTTCTGAGATCAATTCTCTATTGCATCCTCACACCCTTCATTCTAAAATAAGTCTCCTCTCTTCAAATCACTTTCAAATTCCTCGTCAGCTCCTTCTCACCTGAGGACTTCACCTAATTTTTTCTTTATCAAGAAGATTTAATCTATTTGGAGCTTTGACTCCTCCCCACATCTACTTCTGAAATTCCTGCTGCTTCATTCCCCACTCTCTCCTTTGCTCCAATTTTAGATGAAAAAGTGGTTCTTCTTTCCAAATAAACTCCTCTATTTCTGTCCTGGATCCTGTTCCATTCCATCTCCTCTGGAAACTTGCCCATTCAATCTTCTCTTTCAGAATCTTCAGTGTCTTAACCCACTGGTTCCTTTTCTACTATCTAAAAATATGCTCATGTCTTTCCCATTCTTAAAAAACCCTTTGACTAATCATGGAATGTATTTAAATTATCTCCTGTTTCTATCTTTCCTTTCATATGCAATCCCAGACAAAATTCTTGCCTCCATTTCTTCTTCTCTCAGTAACATCTCATCCATCTACAAGGTGGCTTCTGATACTACTGTTCAACTGCAAATGTTCTCTCTAAGGTTATCATTGATCTCCTAACTGCTAAATTCAATGACCTTTCTTTGGCCTTCATCCTTCTTGATATTTCTGTGTCTTTTTGATGCTATTGATTACTCCTTCCTTCTAGATAATCTTTCTTCCTTATGTATTTGTGACATTCTCTCTACTGTGTATTTTCAAATCTGACTGATCACTCCTTCTAAGACATCTTTGCTGCATTTTTCCATATTTTACCCCCTTTATATCAATTAGTGTAACCTGATGGCTCTGTCTTTGATCCTCTTCTTCCTCTACATTTTCTCTCCTAATGATGTCATTAAGGCTTGTGAGTTCAATGAACATCTCAATGCAGTTCTAGCCTGAATCTTTCCCCTTAGTTTCAGTCCCACACTATCAACACCCTAATAAACATATCTTTTTTCTGTTTACCAGAGGCTTCTCAAACTTAGAATGTTTAAAATAAAAACTCATCTTCCCCCAACAATTCCCCACTTTGCAAAGAACCTATTTCTCCTCCAAACTTTTCTATCTTTTTCAGTGGTACTACTATTCTTCCAGATATTCAGGTTTATGACCTTGAATCTATCCTTGATTTTTATTTTCCAGAACACCTGATACATGGTCAGTTTCCAAGCACTATCTATTCTATCTCCACAACATCTCTTATACGTCTCCTTGTCTCTCTACCACTTTAGTTCAGGCCTTCAGCACCTCTCATTTTATCTATTGAAATAGGCTTCTAATTGGTCCTCCTTCCCCAAGTCTGCCCTCTCCAGGGCAGTCAATAATCAATTGATGTGTATTTATTAAGTAATTACCATGTGCAAGGCACTGTCCTAAACTATGAGGATACAAGTACGAAGAAAGAAACAATATATGTTTGTAATAAGATTACATTCTCATGAAGGAAATAAAAATATATACAGATGTGTGCATATACATACACATTCATAAATATTACATATTATAAATATATAGCTAATAAATAAAAAATATATAGCATATATCTTTTACACAGTTACCAAACTGATCTGGCCAAAACGTTTGTCTTATCATGGCACCTGAGCACTCAAGAAACTTCAGTAGCTCTAGGATAAAATGCAAACTCCTCTGCTTGGTTTTTAATTTTATTTTATTTTTAATTTATGGAATAAAACAGTCATCTCCATAACACAGTACAATAAAAAGATGATTGTGCATGAAATTGCAAATCTAGTATGCACAACTTGCTGTTCCTTTCAAATATGCAATAAAATTATCATGGAATTGTTTTTCCCTGCCCTTGAGATGGCTGAGACAAGAGTAGGTATATGTGTGTTTGTATTATGTATGTATGTATGCATGTATATATATATGTACATGTATGTATGTAAAATGATTCTATTCATACTTCTATTTATCAGTTATTTCTCTGGATGCATATAACATCTTTCTGCATATGTTCTTTATAGTTCATTTATAATAGTCAAAGTAACATATTCACTCCAAGTTGTTTTTAAAACAATATTGCTGTCACTGTATACAATGTTCTCTTGGTTCTCATTGTTTCACTTTTCATTAGCTAATGCGAGTCTTTCCTTTCTTTGGGATTGAAGAGGAAAACAACATTTACATCTGAAGAGGTTTAGAAGTCTTCTGAACTTCCAGAGAGGTAGGGAAACTGGGGCCAGGGTGGAGGAGGGACTTTTTGAAGGATGGACAGATTAAGATTAGGAGGCTGGGGTGAATAGACAAGGAAGGGACTTTCAAAGGGGTGGATAAAATAAGGAATAAGAGGGTAAGAGGAAAGATGAAGCAAGTTGGTTGGGGTGAAAAGATAGGCTGAGAAGAAAAATAGTGAATAAAAATAAGATAGAGGGAAATATACAAATAGTGATTATAATTCTTAATGTGAATTACAAAAAATAATAAAAGGCATTTGGAAAAAAAGTCAAGAATAACAAAAGAGATAATTAAAAATGCAAAGGGAAGAGGTTTAGTAGTACCACATCTTAAACTATATTATAAGGCAGTAATTCTTTTTTGTGGGGGGAAGGCAAGGCACTTGGGGTAAATTGACTTGCCCAAGGTCACACAGTAAGTGTCAAGTGTCTGAGGCTGGATTTGAACTCAGGTCCTCCTAACTCTAGGGCCAGTTGTCTATTCACTGCACCAACTAGCTGCCCCCAAGGTGGCAATTATTTTTTTTTATCAAAAGCTTTAATAACTTCTAGTTTACATCGTTCATTTCTGCAAAATTTTGAGTTACAAATTGTTTCCCCAATTTTCTCCTACCCACCACCCCAATATTGTGATCCCACTGCATATCTCCTCATCTAATCTACTCTTTCCCATATTTTCTCCTATGCCCCTTCCAACTTTCCAGTAGGGCACAGTGGATCTCTATGCCTCAGTTCCTGTATATCTTATTTCTCATTTACATGGAAAATAATCTTGATAATAGTATACACACACACACACACACACACACACACGTGTGTGTGTGTGTGTGTGTGTGTGTGTATTTTAAACATTTGATTTTAAAACTTTAAATTCCAAATTCATTCCCTTCCTCCCTTGTCACCCACTCTTACTGGGAAAATAAGCAATTCAATATAGGTTGTACATGTGTAGCTATGCAAAACATTTCCATAGTAGATATATTGTAAAAGACGGACTATATTTCCCTCCCTCCTATCCCACCTCCCACTTGTTCTATTCTCTACTTTGATCCTGTCCCTTTTTAAAAGTGGTTGCTTCCACCTTCCCTCTCCCTCAGCCTACCCTCCCTTCCATCATACTCCCTCTCATCCCCTTCCCCCCTACTCTTTTGTAGGGTGAGATACTGTATTTAGTGTGTATGTCATTCCCTCCCTAAGCCAAATTCAATGAGAATAAGGTTGACCCCTTCCCTTTTGACTTCCTGTTCTTCCCTTCCATTCCAACAATTCACCCTTACCTCTTCAATATGAGATAGTTTACCCCAATCTGTCTCTCCCCATCTCCTCTCATTATATTCCTCTCTCACCTCTTAATTTCACCTTTTAAGTATCATCCCTTCCCATTAAACTGGTTCTGGGCCCTCTATCTATGTATACTTGTACAAATTTATACACACATTCACATACATATTAATATGCCCATAACCCTCCTATATAAGATATATATATATAATGTATGTGCGTGTATATATACACACACATTTCTATTCTCTTCAATTATTCTCATACTGAGAAAAGTTTCATAAGTTACAATTATCATTTTTCCATGTAGGAATGTAAAAACTTCAACTTTGATAAGTTCCTAATGATTTCTTTTCCCTGTTTGCCTTTTCATGCTTCTCGTGCTTCTTGTATCTCAATGTCAATTTTTTTATTCAATTCTGGTTTTTATCATCAAGAATGCTTGAAAGTCCTCTATTCCACTTAATGACCATATCTTCCTGTGAAACATGATACTCAGTTTTGCTGTGTAGGTGATTCTTGGTTTTAATCCCAGCTCCTTTGACCTCCGGAATATCATATTCCAAGCCCTTCAGTCTCTCTGTGTAGAAGATGCCAGATCCTATGTTATCCTGATTGCATTTCCACAATATTCAAAGTGTTTCTTCCTGGCTGCTTGTAATATTTTCTCCTTGGTATGGGAACTCCAGAACTTGCACATAATATTCCTAGGACTTTTCTTTTTGCAATCTTTTTCAGGAGGTGATCAATAGATATTTTCAACCTCGATTCTAAAACATCAGGGTAATTTTCCTTGAGAATTTCTTGAAGGATGATTTCTAGGTTCTTTTTTTGATCATGGCTTTCACGTAGTCTAATAATTTTTAAATTTTCTCTCCTGGATCTATTTTCACATCAGTGGTTTCCCCAATAAGATATTTCACATTGCCTTCTATTTTTTTCATTTGTTTGGATCTGTTTAATAGTATCTTGATTTCTCATATGGTCACTAGATTACATTTGGTCCAATCTAATTCAAAAGGAATGATTCTCCTCAGTGAGCTTTTGAGATTCTTTTTCCATCTGACAAATTTGGTTTTTTAAGGAATTCTTCTCCTCATTGCCTTTTTGAACATCTTTTGACATTTGAGTTACTCTATTTTTTAAGGTGTTATTTTCTTCAATCAGGTTTTTGACTCTCATTTCATAATTTTCTTCCATCGTTCTCATTTCACTTCCCAATTTTTCCTTCACTTCTCTTATTTGATTTTCAAAATCCTTTTTAAGCTCCTCTATGTCCTGTAACCATTTCATATTTTTTGGAAGCTTTTGGTGCAGGAGTTCTGACTGCACTTTATTCCTCCTGTTCCATGCTTTGATCCTTTTTGTCCCCAAAGTAGGAGTCTAGTGTTTGATTCCTCTGTTTGCTTTGCTTCTCTCATTTACTTATGTTGCCACTAAATTACTTGACTTGTGGGTTTTTTTTGCCACAGTAGGACACTACTAACAGACAGGTGAGCTTTGTACCAAATGCTGGGGTTTTCTCAGCTGCCAAAGTTAGCGCCCTCTCTGAAGCCTCCACATGCTCTAGCAAGTTGGTCACACAACTCAGGACCTCCACCCTAGACTGCAATCCAGATCCAAGTAGGTTAAAGCAAGATCAATTATCCCTCAGACTGGTCACTTGGTCCCCCTACAGTCTGCAGGCCAGGAGCTGAAGCTGCCATATGGCTGCAGCTACACAGCAGCGGCCCCTCAGCTGCTTCTCCCTCCAGGGAATAAAGGCCAACCAAACTCCCAACTCTCAGTTCCCAAAGTCCACACTGCACTGACCTCTCACTTTGTCCTTAGAATCTATGGGTTGATAATTCTTGAAACTGCCACAGCTGCTGGTGCTCTGAAGTCGCTTCAGCCAGCGGCTAGTCAGGCTTGCCCTGGGGCTTAAACCTCACACAGCAGGTCTGGATTTGGCTCCCAGAATGCTGCCCTGGCTTTTCCCTGCTGGCCTGCCGGGCTATCCTCAGCAGGAGGTTAGCTTCTCTGTGTCATTTTGTGGGTTCTGTAGCTCCAAAGTTTGTTCAAAGTCACCTTTTACATGAATTGGAGGTGGTGGGAGCTGGAGCCCAGTGGAAGCCCTGTTTCTACTCTGCCATATTGACTCCACCCCCTAAGGTGGTACTTATTAAAACTATCTGGTATAGGCTAAGAAACAGAAAGGTAGATCAATGGCATAGAGTTTACGTACCATTTGCAGAAGCAAATAAACAAATTAAACTTGTATTTGACAAGTGTAAAACAAGATTTGGGGATAAGAACTCATTTGGGAAATCATCCAATTGGGAAAACTAGAAAGCAATATGGTAGTAACTGGGCATAGATCAGTGTCTTACACCATTTACCAGGATAAGGTCAAAATGGAAATATAATCTAGATATAAATAAATTTTACAAGAAAATTATAAGAATATGGAACACAGTACTTTTAAGACTTAGGGAATAGGTGAATAATTTATGAATTAAAAAAAAGACAGAGAGCAAAGTTAGGTGTAAAATGACTAATTTAGAGTATATTAAATTAAAAGGGGTTTGGACAAATAAAACAAATGTAGCCAGGATCAGGAGGAAAGCATAAAATTGGGGGGAAATTTTTAGAGAGGTTATCGAATTAAGTTCTTTGCTTTGCTTTTAAAATCCTTCACATTTCTGACCCAACGTGGCTTCTTAGACTTGGTCACACATTTAACCTCCTTCCTCTTCCCTGTATAGCATATCTGTCTCTTTGCCTGGGCTCTTCCCCTGTGTCTGAAATGCGCTCTCTCTTCATCTCTATCTGGTAAAGCCTCTCACTTATTTCAAATCCCAGCTTAGATAGAACATACTAGAGGAGGATTTTCCTGATGTCCTCAGTTGTTATTATCTTCCTCTAAAAATTTTTATATTTTCCATATATGTCTGTCTGTCTGTCTTTCTAGAGATAGATAGAGCTATATGTATATATCTAAACCTGTATTTATGTCTATATCTATATTTTTGTATACACAAATAGGTCTGCAGGGGTAGTTAGTAAGTCGATTGTGCAGTGGATAGAGCACTGACTCTGGAATCCGGAAGGCCTAAGTTCAAGTCCAGCCTTAGACACTTAATAGCTGTGTAACCCTAGGCAAGTCACTTAACTCTTTGTCTTATTTTCCTCATCAGCCAAATGAGGTGGTGAAGGAAATGGCAAACCACTCTAGTATTTTTTCCAAGAAACCCCAAATGGGCTCATGCAGAGTCAGACATGACTGAAATGATTGAACAATTAACTCTATGTATTAGAGTTTTAATTAATAACAATTAACTCTTTCTAACCCCACCCCATATCTCATTTTTCAGAGAATGCAAACTTCTTGACAGCTAGGGTCTAGACTGGGTTAGTCTCTGCATTTCTACTGCTTAGCATAGTGCTTGGCACAAAGGAAGTACTCCATTAAAGTTGGTTGGATTGAATCAAATTTTAAAGTAACCTTTCTCCATATTCCCAGACAACATATTTAAACAGAACAAAACAAGGCTAATGTAACAAAACACATATAAAACAAAAAGAGTCTTCACATATGTAATAGGTCAGCTATCTCTCTATAAGATGCTTTATATCTTATTTCTTTTCTATTCCCTCAGTGTTGTTGGAAGAATCTCTTACTCTTTTGCTTTCCTTATGTTAATTAAGATCCAGGACATTCTTGGTCTTGAGCCACAGTGGGGCCTCAAAATGTCTTTGGTTCTCAAAAGTCATGCCAGTGGAGCAGTGGATATGGTAGAGACTACCCTCTCCAAAGAGAGCCTTTCACTTGAGGACCAGCCAAGCTTGTCTCAGGAAGGCATCCCCGCATTACTCATGGCAATGCACCAAAGGAAATAACAACAGAATCCAGGTAGTCAAACCTCCACTGCAAAGGAACACCCAAGTCAGCCTAGCAGACAAGTGGCTGTACAGCTTCTGCTTAAAAACTTTCAAGAAGGAGAATGCCATAACCACTCAAGACATTTCCCTCTTGGGATGACTCTAATTGTTGGAACCTTTGTTGGCTGGTTGTATTGGGTTGTGCTCAGTCACTTTTCCTGACATTTCCTGCTAAAATGCCCTGCTCCATGTTCTGCTCCCAGAAGCAAAGGCAACAGTTCTAATCCCTCTTCAATGAGGATTCTTTTCAAATACATCTAAGAAAGCAATCATCGTGATATATAAGACATACAGCATGTTCCCCCTGAGTCATTTTCCAAGTGAAGTACCTCAACTAATCCCAACATAACATAGACTCAAGCCTCCCATCCCCGACACACTGATAGCTCTCCTCTGGTAACTGGCTAATTTCTCACTGTCCTTTGTAAAGGATCACTGTGGTGATCCAAAAGTGAACAAAGTACTTTATATGTGACCCTTTGAGGGAAGACTACAAAGGAATCTTATTTCTCAAAATGATGCCATTCTTAATGCAGCACTAAAGTGTGTTAACTCTTCTGGTAGTTATTGAAGACCATCTTCTAGAGAGGTTGTGATTTGTGTTGATGGAAAGTGTCCTCACAGACAAAATGGCAAAATTTGATTTTATGGGGAATAGATGAGCTTAGGAACCACGTACACATGCTTGCAAATTTTGTGTGTTCCCCACAGTTTTATGCCTTACTTAAATCCAATAATTCATCTAGGTCAACCCTTCATTGCCCTCTCTAGGCCCCACCCCACGCCATCTTTCTTTTCAGAGCTAGTATTGGTGAAAGTATGGAGTTCAAAGGTGTCCCTGTGCCTACATCCCTGGAGGACACATGACCCTTGAAAAGAGTCATGACTACAATGGCTTTCTTGCCTAGCATCTAGCTCCCTATCTGTTTACTCATTTTTTATTTGTCTTCAATTGTGAGAAAATGTGGAGGTCTGATATATTGCGCAGTCATGGCATAGCTATTGGATTGACATTGTATCTTTCAGATATTGGTGCTGTGTTATCTATGGCCAAGATTGGTTTAAAAAACATTTTTAATTAAAGTCATCATGAAATTAATTCACTGCCTTGCTAATGATCAGGAAATATGGTTCTAAATTCCAAAGTGAATTAGGAGATAAGGATTTGGCAAAACCTCTTCTCAGCTTGCTGGATATCATGACATGCACTCTTGACAGTTTTCTTTTTCTTTCAAAGTTGAGTGACGTTTAAGAAAGTATTTGCAAGTTATGAAAAGTAGAGAGAGATATACAACTTTCAAAGTCTGTGACAACCCTACTGAGATGGAATGATGTAGTCTGATAGGAGATCCCCTCCAGATTCCTTTGAATCCCCCAAAGGAATATTCAGACAGAGGTGGGGATGGAACAACCATTTTGGGGGCTAGAATTATTTCTTAACCTTCTTAATTGTGCCTCCTATTCTTCAAAAAAAACAGAAGCATTTATTATAGTTACAGAAATCTCTCTATTTTGACCTTAAATCTTCCTTTCTCTCTAATAATCTAAACAATAGATATTCCATTGCAATTATGTTTTATACACCATAGAAAAAGTAAGGAGTCTATTAGGCTGTCTGTTCTTCCATCCTCTGCCTTGGCCTTTACTGTCAAAGGAGGGCAATTGAAATAGATTACTTCTCTGACCCATTAGGGTCACTATTTGGGATTTGACAGAAGAATAGGACAGTCACTATCTTTCCTCAAAAGAACTTTGTAATCTTTTGGGCAGGCAAACACAGAAACACAATCAACTACAGAACATGATATGGCATACATTCAATAACTGAGATGAGCCATTGCCTTTCACAAGAAGTTAGTTGGATATAATTGAAAGCGCGACAATGTTGGAAACATAACTCAACTCAAGCCACCAACACCTATTATTTGATGATCTCAGGGGACTAGTCCCTTACCCCCCACCCCAATGCTCAGGGTTATCATCATTAAATTGAGAGTAATAATAGTAATAGCAATAATAACCAAGGACCACTATATTCTAAGCTTACTGTAAGGAAGAAGGAAATGATGCAGTAGGGTAGAGCATGGTACATAGGGTCATATGTGCTCATTAAAGGTGATGTTTTTGCTTGACTCTTCACATTCTTTTGTCATAAGAGAAGGTCCAATCTGAATGGAGTGGGAGAGTTCCAGATGTGACTGTTACATAATGACAATAGCATCAATAAAACTTTTTAAAAAAGAAATGTAACATATCAAAAATTCTGTGAAATGATGCTTAAAATCACAAATAATGAGAAACAGATTCCAAGAGCACTGGGATTTCACCTTACAACCATTAGACTAGCAAGTGTGATGGAAGATGAAAACTGTAAATTTTGAAGGAGCTATGAAAAGACTGAAACACTAGAGTATTATTGGGGGGATTGTGAATTAGTCCAACCATTAAGGAAAACAACTGGAAGTTATATTAGAAAAGTCACAGAGGCAGATCCAAGATGGAGGAGTAGAAAGAAGACTTCCGCATGGCTCCTGCTTCCACCTCCTCCAATTCATGTAAAAAATGACTCTAAACAAACTTTGGAGCTACAAAATCCACAAAATTAGAGAGAGAAGCTAACTTCCCACTGAAGACAGCCTGGCAGGCTGGCAGGAAGGGGCTAGTACAGCACTTTGGGAGATGTGCCTAGCTCCTCGTGAGCTGCAGGTTTTAGCCTCAGGGTAGCCACAACCAGCCACCAGCTGGAGGGACTTCAGATAACCAGCAGATGTGGAAGTTTGCAGAATTATTAAACCATAGGTGCTAAGGACAAAGTGAGAGGTTAGTGCAGTGTGTACTTTGGGAATTGGGAGTCCAGAAGTGCAATCTGGCCTTTGCCCCCTTAAGGAAGAACCAGTTGAGGCATGGTGGCCATGCAGCCACCACAGTGTAGCTGCTTCAAAGTTCCCAGCCTGCAGATTATAGGGGGACCAAGTGACAAGTTTGAGGGGTAATCCCTCTTGCTGTAACCTGCTTGGATCTGGATCACTCTCTAGGGTGGAGGTCCTGGGGTGTGTGACAAGTTTGCCATAGCTTGTGAAGGCTTCAGAGAGGGCAGCCAATTAATAGCTCCAGCAGCTAAGAAAACCCCACTTAATTGGGGAAAAAAAGATCTCCCCTCTGGTAGCAGAGTTCTACTGTGGCAAAAAGCTCAAAAGTCAAGTAATTGAGTGGCAACATGAGAAAGCAAAGGAAGCACAGCCATCTGACTTTACATTCCTATTTCAGGGACAAAAAGGATCAAAGCATGGAACAGCAGGAAGACAGTGAAGTCACAACTCCTGTACCTAAAGCTTCCAAGAAAACTGTGAGCTAGTTACAGGGCATAGAGGAACTTAAGAGGGATTTTGAAGGTCAAATAAGAGAAGTAGAGGAAAAATGGGAAGAGAAATAAGAATGATGCAAGAAAATTATGAAATAAGAGTCCACAACCTGACTGAAAAAAATAACACCTTAAAAATAGACTACTTCAAATGACAAAAGAGGCTCAAAAAGGCAATGAGGAGTAGAATGCTTTAAAAATCCAAATTTGCCAGATGGAAAAGACATCTCAAAAGCTCAATGAAGAGAATCATTCCTTCAGAATTAGATTGGAGAAAATGGAAGTTAGTGACTTTATTTGAAATCAAGACACTATTAAATAGGTTTCAACAAATGAAAAAATAGAAGGCAATGTGAAATCTCATTGGAAAAACCACTGACCTGGAAAATAGATCCAGGAGAGATAATTTAAAAATTAATGGACTACCTGAAAGCCATGATAAAAAAGAACATAGAAACCACCCTCCAAAAATTTCTCAAGGAATGATGTTTTAGAACCAGAGTGCAAAATCAAGGTTGAAAAAAATCCACTGATCACCTCTTGAAAAAGATCCCAAAAAGAATACTCCTAGGAATATTATAATCAGGTTCTGGAGTTATAAGATCAAGGAGAAAATATTATAAGCATCCAGAAAGAAATAATTTGAATATTGTGGAAGCACAATCAGGATAACACAGGATCTGGCTTCTACACTGAGGGATAGACGGCTTGGTATAAGATATTCCAGAGGTCAAAGGAGCTGGGATTACAACCAAGAATCACCTACCCAGAAAAGCTGAGTATCATGTTTCAGGGGAAAATATGGTCATTCAATGGAATAGAGGACTTTCAAGCATTCATAATGAAAAAAAACATAGTTGAATAGAGAATTTGACATTCAAATGCAAGAAACAAGAGAAGCACCAGAAGTTAAACAAGGAAAAGAAATCATACAGAACTTATTAAAGTTGAATGATTTATATTCCTACATGAAAAAATTATAATTGTGACTTATGAAACTTTTCTCAGTATGAGAATAGTTGAAGGGAAGAGAAATGTGTGTGTATACATATATATATATATATATATATATATATATACATACATATATATGTCTATATGGGAGGGTACATGGGCATATGAATATATATGTGGAGTGTGTATATATGTGTACAGGTATACATAGACAGAGGGCACAGAACCAATTGAATAGGAAAGGATGCTACTTAAAAGGTGAAATTAAGAGGTGAGAGAGGAATATGATGAGAGGAGATGGGGAGAGACAGAATGGAGTAAATTATCTCATACAGAAGAGGCAAGAGAAAACTGTTGCAATGGAGAGGGAGAACAAGAAGGCAAAAGGTAATTGGTCAACCTTATTCTCATTGAATTTGGCTTAGGGAGGGAATGACATACACACTAAATACAGTATCTCACCCTATAGAAGAGTATGGAGGAAGAGGATCAAAAGGGGGATGATGGAAGGGAGAGCAGGCTGGGGGAGGAGGGAAGTTGGAAGCACACATTTTTGAAAAGGGACATGATAAAATTAGAGAATAGAACAAGTGGGTGGTGGAATAGGATGGAGGGAAATATAGTCAGTCTTTCAAAATATATACACTGTGGAAATGTTTTGCATAGCCACAAATGTACAACCTATATTGAATTGCTTATCTACCCAGTAAGGGTGGGTGATGAGGAAGGAAGGGAAAGAATCTGGAATTCAAAGTTTTAAAATCAAATGTTTGAAATTTATTATTATTATTATTAATTATTATTATTTTACATGCAACTGGGAAATAAGATATGCAGGCACTGGGTCATAGAGATCAACTGTGCTCTACTGGAAAGTCAGAGGGGAGATGGGGGAACATATAGGAGAGAGCAGATTCGGGAAGGGGATATTCAGTAGGATTGCTGTTTTGGGGGTGGTGGGTAGGGGAAAATGGGGAGAAAATTTGTAACTCAAAATCTTGTGGAAATGAATGATGTAAACTAAAAAATAATCATAAAATTTAATTCAAAAAATTAAAAAAAAAACAAAAAAGTCATCTAACTGTCCAAATTCAGTTCAGTTTAATAAACATGTGCTAGGCACTGTGCCAAGTGCTGGGGATAGAAATAAGATGAAGAAAGTCTCTGCCCTTAGAGAGCTTGCAATCTAGTGGGGAAAACAGCACACCAAAAGAAACTGGAAAGGTGAGGGGATGTCAGGGAACAAACAGCTTTGGGGGGTGGGGTCATCTTCTTCCATGGACTTGAAACCACAACAGAACAGCAGGTGCAAAGTAGAGTGCATCATACACTTTAATATAATGAAACCACAACTAGACTTATATCCTCAGGACATGAAAAGGTGAGGTAAATATCCCATAGACACGAAACTCTTTATAGCATTTTTTAAAATTTTACTGAAACCTGGAAGGAAAGTCATTTCCCATTAATTGGTAAACATGTAGAGAAATCAGGGCATATAAAGCTAATGAAATATTTTTACACTATAAAGAAATGTTGAATATGAACAATTCAAGGTAATGGCAAGATATTGGGATGTTTTAAAAGTTCAAGAAACAATTACTGGGTAATTAATCATTTCATCAAAAGACGTTAGCATTTTATTAATAAAAGATGTCGGGGGCATTCTCAAATGCCAAAGACTCCTCATGACAGAGGAGTCACAATTTATATGCCCTTGGGAGAGTGGATATTCCTGAAGATAGCTATCGACTCTAATTGGTTAACAATTAATGAGAAAACAAATATCCCAGGGAGAAGTAGGCTATATTACAATGATGGTCTTGGGGAGTGTCCAAAGTCTGGTCAAAGAGACATCTATTTCCTGTTTGACAAAAGGGAGAATCCATATTTCCCATACATGTCTGAGTAAATACAATGAGGAGGAATCCACCCATTCACCTAAACTTAGAACTCTTTTCACTCTCTTTGATTAGATCTTAACCATTCTGGCTGGGTAAATATTTGAGAAAGATTTCCCATACTGGTTGATTTCTGGATGGGGAAGTAGAAAAGGGGAAAATCCTTGGTCTTGATTCAATAATTAGTTATTAATACAAGAGAGGAATAATAATTTCTCTCAATATATAGAACTGATATAGAGCAAAGTAAAAAAAAGTCCAGTTTAACAATTTATGCAATGGTCATGATAACATAAAGGAAAATATCATTTAGGACATCAGAAATAAGTCTCTTAACCAATAGGTGGTGAACTAGAGACATAAAATGAGGAATATATAATTAGTATTTCTTTGCTACAGGAATACGTTTGAAGGGTGGAGAATATGGTCACTGGGAAGTGAGGCTGGTATAAAAAAGTCATCAAAAGATGAAATAAATGACTAAAATGGATACCACGACTGGGTTTTGATTCCTGACAAAATTCTAGAATATATTAGCCAAGGTTTAGTGAGAATTTGAAAAGGCCATGATGATCTCAAAGAGACACCATGTTTTCATCAACAAAATGTCGCACTGCCTAGTCCCTTCTTTCCTATTTTAACAGTGTTGCTAAGCTAGTAGGTTCAGACGATGCTAGAGCTATAATTTTCCTAAATGTGGTTTCCCAGATATTCCTCTGAAGAAGATTTCAGAGATGTTAATGAACTCTAGGATCAACATGAGCCAACACAGTGATGACAGAGACCAGAAAGCTAAAATGGTTGGACATTCCATGGCATGACTTCCAAGAAGAAGACGAAAATCCTCCTTTCTTCTGCTCTCCTCAGAAGAGTGCATGGCCTTCTGGGACCCATATTGTAAGAAGGATATTGAAACACTGGAGAACTAACAAAAGTCCATAGGATGATGAAAGAAAGGTTGAGTCCACATTACAGAGATATCAATGGAAGAAGTTACCAATAATTTGCTGTGACTGTTGGCTTTCCCATTAGACTGCAGTTACCTTGGCAGTAGGGATTGCTTTTTACCTTTCTTGGTATCTCCAGTGTTTATCATAGTGCTTAGCACATATTAAATGATTGCTAAATGGTTATGGACTGACAGGAGAGAACACTTGGGAGTGGGAGATGGGATGATAAATGTCATAAAGTATTTTAAAAGCTGTTCAGTTGAAGAGGGTTTAAACATATTCTGTTAGGCTTAAAAGTAAGAAGTGTGCTACAAATATGCACATTTAGACTAAGTAAAAGTTTCCTAATAATTAGAATTTCCCAAAAAGTGGACTGGGACATTTTACAAGGTAGTGGTTTCCTCCTTCCTTCCAAGATTTCATGCAAAGGGTAGATGACATGGGACCTTATTGTAATTCTTTTCAATGATTCCAGGAATTCAGATTTGAAGTCTCAGTGATATCCTTAACTCTTCACTCTCCCTCCTCCCATATCCAATGTGTTGTGACATTTTAGCCATTCTTCTTCTATCATGTGTCTCCCATTCTTCCCCTTCTCTCCACTCATTCTGCTTCTCATAATTTCTTCCCTGTGCCCTTGCCTTCACCTCCTAATTGGTCATCTGGACCCAGGCTCTCATGTACACAGAACTACCAAAATTATTTTCTGAAAGTGCAGTCAAGATTATATCGGTCTCTTCTTTAAGAAGCTCCAGTGGCACCTGCTTTCCTCTAGGATCTAGCAGAAACTCTTTTTTCTGACCTTTAAGAATCACTCCCCCCCCCCCAGTATCTGGCTCCAAGCTTCCTTTCCAAAGTTGTTAGACAGCATTGCCTTTCAAACACTCCAAACTCTCTGGCCATACTAGTCTGTTTGCTGTACCTCACATCTCTGCATCTCTGCCCAGGTGATCTTCATACCTGGAATACATTCCCTCAGAATCTCTGTCTCCTGGTTCATCTGGCTTCCTTCAAATTTCAGCGAAAATCTTAACCTCCTACAAGAAATGTGCCCCTGTTCCCCTTAATCTTAGCACCTTTCCTCTGAGACTTCCCCCAATTTATCTTAAATATATCATTTGTTGTATATGGTTGTTGGGATTTTAAGCTCCTTGAAGATAAGGACTGTTGGCCTCCTTTTGTATTTCTAATATTTAGCACAGTGCCTGGCACTTAGTAGGTACTTAATAAATTTTTATCCACTTGACTTAGCTGTCTCTCCTGGCTTTTTTTTTTAAGCAATCGGGGTGAAGTAACTTGCTCAAGGTTACACAGCCAGTTATTTCTGGGTGTGGTGCTAAGTATCTGAGCCAAGATTTGAACCCCAGGTCATCCTGACACTAGAGGCAGTGCTATTACTTGCTGAGCCACCTGGCTGCCCCTCTCTCCTGGCTTTCTGTCACATGTACATGCATTAGAATATCTTCTATGTCCTTGGGATTTGTAATATTTAGGAGCTTAGGAGGTCTCCCATAGGATAGCTCCCTGCATCTGACTATCTCCCAAGCACAGGCCTTACAGGAAGCATTGAAGACTTGCAAGTGTAAGGCATGTGCAGAGGCTATAAGCCTTTAATCTCTCAGGGTTTCCTCATGATGACATCTTATATTTTCTACATCTTTTCTATGATCATCTTTACATTGAAATCACTGTCCCTTTCTATACCTCCTCATCCTTTATAATAGACCCTAGCATTTAAGCTAATTATTTAGGTGGTAGTCTTTAACATGCACTCTTTCCCCTCCTTTTGAATGCATGACAAGTCCAATCCTGCCAATGCCTTGATTCACTCCATGTAGAAGCTTGGGAGTTGTCCTACATTTCAGAGGTGGCTTTCATTGTTTGCTTTGAGATATTTGAGAGGAGAGTTCATTTCCTTCTTCATGTGTGTGTCAATAGCACTTATCACAGTAATTGGTACATAGATAATCTATTCACCAAGTTCCAATGGGATTGATGCACCATTAATAAGAGTTTGTCAATGGACTGGTTGGCTCCATTTAGAGCTAGAATCTCAAGATCGGTGTGATTCCATTTCTTCAGTGCTCACCCATAGTGGTATGAATAGCTTAAGGAATCTCCTTGGACTTTCTAAAAACTTGGTTATCAGGGCAGAGCCAAGATGGAGGAGTAGAAGCACAAACGTGGCATGGGCTCTGGCTCCAAACAATTCCAATACCTGTAAGAAATGACTCTAAACAAAATTTAATGCTACAGAATCCACCAAGTGACAGAGAGGAACAAATCTCCAGCTGAAGACAGCCAGCAGGCCAACAAGAAGGGTCTATCACAGCATGCTGGGTGCTGAGCACAGCCATGCAGAAGCCATGTGGTTCCAGCACCAGGAAGGCCCCAACCAGCAGTGGCCAGAGCAGACTTCAGGAGAGTAAATAACCAGCAGCTGTGGTGGCTTCCATACTTCTCAAGCATAAATGCCAAAGACAAAGCAAAAGGTCAGCATGGAACATTGTTGGAACAGGGGGGAACCAAAGAGTGCAGTCTGGCTGCTGCCTCCAGGGTGAGAAGCAGCTGAAGCATGGTGGCTGGGCTGCATGGCTGTCTCAGGAGCTCCTGGCCTGCAGATTGTAGGAGGATCAAGCAACCATACAGAGGGTAATTGCTCTTGCTTTAAACTGCTTGGATCGGGATCGCAGCCTTGGGTGGTGGTCCTGGATTGTGTGATCAAAGAGCCAGAGCATATGGGGGTTGTAGAGACAGCACCCTCCAAATAGATCTGGCAGCTGTGAAAATTCCAGTGATTTGGGACAAAGCTCTCTCCATTATGGAAACAGAGTTATACTGTGACAGAGAGCTCAAGGGTCAAGTAATTGTCTGGCAATATAAGCAAGCACAGGAAGCAAAAATAGATGATGGAATCCTTTTTGGGGGACAAAAAGGATCAAGGCATGGAGTAGGAGGAAGACAGTGAAGTCAGAACTCCTGCATCAAAAACTTTCGAGAAAAATACAAACTGGTTACAGGCCATTGAGGAGCTCAAGAAGGACTTTGAAAATCAAGTAAAAGAAGTGAAGGAAAAATTGAGAGGAGAAATGAGAATGATGGAGGAAAATTATGATAAGTGAGTCAACAGCTGTTATGGGAATGGGAATTTAAGTTCTTCCCTTCCCCTAGGCCCTTTGATAGGCTTAAGTGCACCCAGAGCCTGTGGCAGGAGGCTTTGTTTTCAGGAATGCTTTTTGATTGGGCAGTGGGTCACAAGGGTTGTTATATTCTCTGAGCCAGGAGAAGGCTATATAAATGCTGATGTGAGGCTTTGTTTGGGGGCTCACTTTGAGAAGTGTTGTGTGATTTGACCAAATGAGATTCTGGGAAGCCGTTGAGCCCCCCGGTTTTGAAAACCCAGATATTGGTGCTTCCCTCTCTGGTAACTGACTAGGTATGGATGTAATGATCAGATGGTTGGAAGCCTATTTGCTGAAATGTTTCTTTGTCTTCTTGTAACTTCTGTCTATATACTCTGAAGTTTGGGGTGCTGAATTTTCCACCTGAACTAGGTAAATGATATGTTTGATTTATTAAAGCAAGATTGTTAACTCATTTTGAATTTCTTTCCTTTAGAAGAGCAGATCTAAGAACCTGTGTCAGCAGCCATCCTGGGTATGCTAGGGTATGCTGCTATAACAGCCATGTAATACACTGAATACAAAAATACACTGAAGAAAATAACACCTTAAAACAGATGATTAACTCAAATGGCAAAATAGATCCAAAAAGCCAAGGAGGAGAAGAATGCCTTAAAAAGCCAAATTTGCCAGATGGAAAAGGAATTTTAAACATTTACTGAAGAGAATAAGTCTTTCAAAATTAGATTGGAGCAATTGGAAGCTAATGACTTCAGGAGAAATCAAGATACCTATAAAACAGATCCAAACAAATGAAAAAATAGAAGGCAACATGGAATATGTCATGGGAAAATAGTCACTGACCTGGAAAATAGATCCAGGAGAGATCATTTAAAAATCATTGGACTACCTGAAAGCCAAGATCAAAAAAAAAGAACCTAGACACCATCCCTCAAGAAATTATCAAGCAAAACTGCCCCGATATTCTAGAACCAGAGGACAAAATAGAAATTGAAAGAATTCAGCAATTGCCTCTTGATAAAGATCCCAAAAAGAAAACTCCTAGGAATATTATAGCCAAATTCCAGAGTTCCCAGGTCAAGGAGAAAATACTGCAAGCAGTCAGGAAGAAACAATTTGAATGCTGTAGAAACACAATCAAGATAACACAAGACCTAGCAGCTTCCACATTATGGGATCAAAGGACTTGGAATATGATATTCCAGAGGTCAAAGGAGCTAGGACTAAAACCAAGAAACACCTACTCAGAAAAACTGAGTATAATGCTTCAGGGGGAAATATGGTCATTCAATGAAACAGAGGATTTTCAAGCATTCTTTTTTTTTAAGCAATTGGGATTAAGTAACTTCCTCAAGGTTAAACAGCCAGGTGTTTCTGAGTGGATGCTAAGTGTCTGAGCCTGGATTCGATCCCCCAGGTCATTCCAACACTGGGGCTGGTGCTCTTAATCGCTGTGCTACCTGGCCACCCTGCTTTTCAAGCATTCTTGATGTAAAACCAGAGGTGAACAGAAAATTTGACATTCAAATACAAAAAGCAAGAAAAGCATGAGAAGGTAAACAGGAAAAAGAAATCATAAGGAACTTATTAAAGTTGAACTATTTACATTCTTACATGGAAAAATGATAATTGTAACTCATAAGACTTTCTCAGTATGAGGAAATTTGAAGGCAATATATATGTATATATGTATGTATAGGAAGGTGTATATATGTGAATTTGGGCATATGTATGTTCATGTATACATAGAGAGAGGTCACAGGATGAGTTGAATATGAAGGGATTATATCTAAAAAATAAAATTAAGAGGTGAGAGAGGAATTCATTAGAAGAAGGAGAAAGGGAGAGATAGATAAAGATAAATTATCTCATATAAAAGAGGCAAGAGAAAATTGTTATAATGGAGGGGGAGAACATTAAGGTGAAAGGGAATGGGACAAGCTTACTCTAATTGAATTTGGCTTGACGATGGAATAACATACACATTCAGTTGGGTATCTTGTCTTACAGGAAAATAGGGGGGTAGGCTATAAGAGGGGGGATGATATAAAGGAGGGCAGATTGGGGGAGAGTGTAGTTTGAAGCAAACATTTTTGAAAAGGGATAGAGTCAAAGGAGAAAATAGAATAAGTGGGGGTGGGATAGGATGGAGGGAAATATAGTTTTTCACAATATAACTACTATGGAAATGATTTTGGTAACTACACATGTACAGCCTATAGTGAATTGCTTATCTTCTCAGTGGGGGTGGATGAGGAGGGAAGAAGGAAAAGAATATGGAACTCAAAGTTTTAAAACCAAATGTTTAAAAACTGCTTTTTACATGCAACTAGAAAGTAAGATATATAGGCATTGGGGTATAGAAATCCATCTTGCCCTACCAGAAACTTTGGGGGGGGGTGATGGGGGAGGATATAAGAGAGAAAAGACTGGGAAAATGGGTATTCAGTAGGCTCGCTATTTTGGAGTGGGAGTAGGGGAAAGATGGGGAGAAAAAATGGTAACTCAAAATTTTGTGGAAATGAATGTTGAAAACTAAAAATTATTTTTTAAAAAACTCAGCTATCCTGTGCCCTCTGTACTTGCTCTTTTGCTCTCTTGTTTTCCCTGCTAAAGTGGCAGAGATTCCATAGGAATGAGACTCTTTGGGACTTTGCATTGCTTCTCGACTCATCATGATGAAGTGATTCATCACCAAGTCGTTGGGATATGAGATAGGAGCCTCTCCGTACTTACCTAAGCAGATGTGGTCTGTGGCCAGGACTGTTCTCAAAGCCTTTCCAGCTTAGTACACCTTGGTAGGGTGGCGACTAGAGAGGAGGACTGGAGACCTGAAGATCTGAGTTCAAATTCTGTCTCAGATACTTACTAGCTGTGTAACCCTAAGCTAGTTGCTTAACCTCTTTCAACTTCAGTTTCCCCTTTGATAAAATGGGGAAAACAATAGAATTCATCTCATTGGATAATTTTGAGTACCAACAGATAATTGTTTCTCTGCTCCCAACCATTTATCAAAGGTTTGGTCCATAGAAACAAGCAGCATCCGTTTCCCCCTTAACCAAACGTTTGTCCAAAGAACAAACAGAATGGGGCTCCCTATTACCAAAGGTTTATTTAACAACCAGCAGAATATGGTTCACTTAGCAAAGGTCTGTGCTAGAATGTGTGCATTTATTCTGTCTAAGCCTGAGAATCCTGTATGATGGAGTCAGAAAACAATCTTGAACTCGGGCAAACAAGCTGAAAGAGACCCTTGCACACTTAGAGAAATTCCAAGTCAGGACACCTTTGCCAACCAAAATGATCATGTCCATATGGGTTAAACAAAGATGAGAAAGGAATCTCTTAGTAGAATAGGTTGTAAATACAATAAGATAATGTCAAGATATCAGTTGAAATTACAGATCCAGGATGCCTGGGTTTCTTTTATCTTTAACACGATGTAATATAACATAAGAAAACTCTCATTATTCAAGATAGTGTCTGGTTCCCAGCACATTGTCCTTGGTAGTCATACACAGAAGAATGCTTCTGGTCAGTTTTATCTGGCCTTGTAGGTACTGAAACAGGAAAGGACATTTTGGGTTCACTCAGAGAGCCACGCCAAGCATGTCTGTTATGCCAGAGCATGCAAAGCATTATGACAGGTTAAGCTCAGAGTAGGCCAAAAATGTCTTTCTCCCGATTGGCCAACCCAAGTTTGAGGCTTTTCTCAGGTGATGGGGGGAGGGGAGACAAAATGGTCCACACTAAATGCGTGCGTGTGTGTATGTGTGTGTGCGTGTGTGCGCAATAAAAACTTGTTCTGCCTAGTTATGCACATTTGTTATGAGGATATTTTTCTTTTCTTTTTTAATGGTTTGATAGGTGCCAGGGAGAGAAAATGGGGGTCTGTTCATTACAAAGTCCTTTATAAAATAGAGAACTAATGAGGATTCTATGGGTGTGGAATGCCCCACATCCTTCGGGATGAGGTCCCTGTATTGCTGAGTTTGATCCATTGTCTTGAGCCTTGTCTTGTCTCCATTGTTATGAGCCTCTCTTAGGTTGGGAGGAGTCTGTGAATGTGATGAAGAAACAAAACATATTGACATGACATTAAAAAAGTAAATAAAATCAACTCCTATTTAATCATTACATAATTATTTACACTTGAAATAATTAAATCTTTATGGCAATCTGAAAGAAAGAAAAAGCCTATATAAATTGCTATCTACACTGGTGAAGGCCATACCCACATCAGTGAGGATTATCTCATGGGATTGAAGCATCATAGATTTGAGAGAAGGATTTCATGTTCCCCTATTGAAATATTCTCCTTTAATGACTTAAGCAATGAAGAATCACTAACCAGAACTAAAGAGTTCCCTTTATTCTCCAAGGATATGTCGCCATCTCCTTGGTGACTATTGTGTCTGAGAACATATTCAAAACTCAAATACAGCCTCAGACATCAGCTGAGGATGGAATCCCATGGTGATGCAAGTTGCTATGATATGTCGTCCCTTTTCTTATTAATCACCTTCCTCTTCGCTTTCAGTTTGTGAGTATCTAGCAGGGTTTCTGGATTTCTTAATCAGCAAACTCAACTTTGCAAAGGAAACAGTTTACACATGGATGGAGGGCACCATCATTCTACTTAGGCAAGAAAACAAATAGCATCAGTTGGTCCTTTCAACAGGTCCCACCGTGCTATGATAAAGTAGGCTTAAACAAGCAATCATAACTGTCAGATATGGGCTGATTAGGCATTTCATCATGATAGCAAAGGCAAGGGGAATGGATTTAGTGGAAACATTTACATACTTTTCTTATTCGTATGAAGTCTTTCTTCTTCAATCATTTCTCAGATCAGACTCCCACTATTTTCATATTGGCTTGCCTTAGGGAAATGGCTTGTTGATACAGTCAAGAAAAAGAAAAAAGAAAACAAGGTGACCACTGAGGCCTACTTGAGAAGAAAGTTTACTTTATCAAATGGATATTTCCAAGGCAAAGTCACACCATAAAAAGAAATGCTGAATAAGGAAGAGAACTGTGGCATATGACAGAAACAGCATCATTTAAAATGATTGAAATCAGAGAATGAGTTCCATGATATCTTGGAGCTTGATTTGGAATCAGGAAAAGCAGAGTTTGAATCCAACCTCAATCACTTACAATGTGACCATGAGTCCAAACATTTCACATCTCTAACCTTCAGTTTCCTCACCTATCAAGTGTGTATAATTACAACTGCTGTGCCTTTCTAAAAGATTGTGAGGTTCTTGGGACCAAAATTATGTAAAATACTTTGCATGTCAGCTACCATAATCAGCATCACCAATCAAGCGACAAGCATCTAATTGCTCATCAAGTGTCTGACATTGTGCTAGGTACTAGAGCTACGAAGGGGGAAGAGTATTACTGCCCTCAAGAAGCTTATGTTTTATGGGTAAAATATGCACATATGTGTGTATGTACACATGCACACACACGCTCACAAAACTTACGCAAGGTCAATTTTTGTAGGGAACCAATAGAAAAGAAATGAAAGTGATCAGGGAAAGGCCCAGCGAACAAAGTTCAAATTTGATCAAGTTTTAAAGGAAATTGGGTATTCTACAAAGCAGGATGGGACACATTCCAGACATGGAGAAGAACCAGGGCCAAGGCATAGAGACAGAATGGGATGTTTGTTTTAGGAACAACTGGAAAATATCCAGTTTGACTGAACTGTAGTGTGGAAAGAGGCCTAATGTGCACCAAGGCAAGAAAGAGAGTTGGGAACCAGGTCATGGGGGGCAGTATGAAATACCTGAAGCTCATGTTTGAGGGCCATGGAAGTTTAATATGTATGAGATGAATGTTTTCCCCATTTGGAATGATATGCAGGTATTGTTTGACCAGATTGGTAAGCTGTTGCTCCCCAAAAGAACTGTAGAACTTCATCTGTTGCATAGAACATAGAAAAGCTGGCTTCTATTCTGTGCCTTGAAAGTAAATCCAATGAATGCCAACTAGTAGCAAGAGAGGAAAAATGCTGTTTGAGCACCAGGCTTCCTAGAGATTACTTCATGCCATTGGTGGGAGGGGTTTGGATACCCTCATTGGTAACTCATTCTTTTAATAATAGACTCTTCATGAGCCAAGATTGCAGAGTAAAAGCAGGAACTCCCTGCAGTTCCCTCTCCAAACACCTCCAATACCTGTAAAATATGACTCTAAACAAATTTTAGAGCTACAAAATCCACAAAGTGACACAGAGAAACAAATATGCTGCTGAAGGCAGCCTGGTAGGCCAACAGGAAGTGTCTATCACACCAGGCTGGGAGCCCAGAGGAGTCCCCCCCCCCCCCCCCCCTGCAACCAGACCTGAGGCAGTCCCTGCCAGTGGCACAGACTGGTCAGAGCAAAATTCAGGAGAGTGAGTCACCAGGAGCTGTGGCTGTTTCCAGTCTTCTTAACCCATAAATTCCAAAGAGAAAGAAAAGGTCAGTAGGAAATTCTGTTGGAACTGAGTGACAGAACAGCTTGGTCTGGCCCCTGGTCCAGGGTGAGAGGGTGCAGTGGAGGAGAGGCTATAGCTGCTGCCATGTGGCTGCCTCCAGAGGTCCTGGGCTGCAGATTGTAAGCGGAGGAAGCAACCATTCAGAGGAAAATGGCTCTTGCTTTGACCAGCTTGGATCTGGGTCGATGTCTTGGGTACTGGTACGGGGGTGTGTGGCAGTGTGACAGAGTTCAGGGCATCTGTAGAGAGGGTGCCCTCCTCAGAACTCTGACAACATCTGTGAAAACTCCAGGGATTTCAGCTTTCTGCACTTGAGAAGCAGAGTTCTTCTGTGACAAAGAGTTCAAAAGTCAAGTAATTGTCTAGCAAGATGAGCAAACAGAGGAAGTGCAATCAGACCATAGAATTCTTTCTTTGGGGACAAAAAGGATCAAACCATGGAACCAGAAGAAGTCAATAAAAGCACAAATCCTGCATCAAAAGCTTCTGAGAAAAATATAAGTTTGTTACAAGCCATGAAGGAGCTCAAGAAGGATTTTGAAAATCAAGTAAGAGAAGTGGAGGAAAAATTGGGAAGAGAAATAAGAATGATGCAAGAAAATCATGAAAAGAGAGTCAACAACCTGACTGAAGAAAATAACACCTTAAAAAATAGATTAACTCAAATGGCAAAAGAGGCTCAAAAAGCCAATGAGGAGAAGAATGTCTTAAACAGCTGAATTTGCCAGATGGAAAAAGAATTGCAAAAGCTCACTGAAGAGAATAATTTCTTCAGAATTAGATCAGAGGGGGGCAGAGTCAAGATGGTGGACTAGAAACAGGACTTCCATGGGGCTCTTGCTTCCTCCTCCTCCAATTCATGGAAAAGGTGACTCTGAACAAATTTTGGAGCTACAGAACCCACAAAATGATGCAAAGAAGCTAAACTCCCACTGAGGACAGCTCAGCAGGCTGGCAGGAAGCAGCCAGCTCAGTGCTCTGAGAGTCAAGCCCAGCCACGTGTGATCCAGAGGTTTTAGCCTAAGGGCTGCCTTAACAAGCAGCCAGATGGAGGGATTTCAGATTACCAGAAGCTGTGGCTGTTTGCAGAATTTCCAACCCATAGACACTAAGGACAAAGTAAGAGGTCAGTGCAGTGTGGATTTTGGGACCGGGGAATTTGGGAGTGTGGTCAGCCTTTGCCCTTGGGTCAAGAAGCAGCTGAGGCACAGTGGAAATGCAGCCACTGCCACATGGCTGCTTCAGAACTCCTAGCATGCAGATTGTAGAGGGACCAAGTAACCAATCTTAGGGGTAATCTCTCTTGCTTTAATCAGCTTGGATCTGGATTGCAGTCTAGGGTAGAGGCCCTGGGGTGAGTGACCAGTTTGCAAGAGTGTGGAGAGGCCTCAGGCAAGGCATCCAACTAATAGTTCAAACATCTGAGAAAACCCCAGATACTAGGTCAAAGCTCCCCTCTCTGGTAGCAGAGTTCTACTGGGCAAAAAGCTCAAAAGTCAAGTAATTGAGTGGCAACATGAGCAATCGAGGGAAGCAAAACAAGCTTCCAACTTCAGATTCCTTTTTTGGGGGACAAAAAGCATCAGGGCATGCAACAGGAGGAATACAACAAATTCAGAACTCCTGCATGAAAAGCTTCCATAAAAATATAAGTTGGTTACAGGCTATGGAGGAGCTTAAGAAGGATTTTGAAAACCAAATAAGAGAAGTGGAGGAAAAATTGGGAA
The DNA here is from genome assembly GCF_028583685.1 of Petaurus breviceps papuanus. Lineage (NCBI taxonomy): Eukaryota > Metazoa > Chordata > Mammalia > Diprotodontia > Petauridae > Petaurus > Petaurus breviceps. The sequence goes on from NW_027186366.1 coordinate 1,812,350, forward strand.
GAGAAATGAGAATGATGGAAGAAAATTATAAAATGAGAGTCAACAATCAGACTGAAGAAAAAAACACCTTAAAAATAGAGTAACTCAAATGTCAAAAGAGGCTCAAAAACCAATGAGGAGAATGCCTTAAAAAGCCGAATTTGGGGGGGGGGGTGGAGTCAAGATGGGGTAGTAGAAAAAGGACTTCCTACAGATTTCCGATTACACCTCCTCCAATTCATGTAAAAGGGGACTCTGAACAAACGTTGGAGCTATAGAACTCACAAAATGACACAGAGAAGATAACCTCCTGCTGAGGACAGCCCGGGAGGCCAGCAGGAATCGGCCCGCATAGCTATCTGGGAGCCGACCCCAGCCTCGCACATCCTGGAAGTTTCAGCCACAGGGCGGGCTGACCATCCGCTGGCTGGAGGGACTTCAAATCACCAGCAGCTGTGGTGGTTTCCAGAATTATTAACACATAGATGCTAAGGACAAAGTAAGAGGTCAGTGCAGTGTTGATTTAGGGATTCAGTAGTTGGGAGTGTAGTTAGCCTTTACCCCCAGGGCAAGAAGCTGTTGAGGGGCCATGGCCATGCAGGCACCACCACGTGGCAGCTTCAGCTCCTGGCCTGCAGAGTGCAGGGGGACCAAGCAACCAGTCTGAGGGATAATAGCTCTTGCTTTAACCTCCTTGGATCTGGATTGCGGTCTAGGGTGGAGGTCCTCGGGTGTGTAACCAGTTTGCCAGAGCATGTGGAGGCTTCAGAGAGGGCACCCAACTAATACCTTTGGCAGCTGAGAAAACCCCAGCATTTGGATCAAAGCTCCCCTGTCTGGTGGGAGAGTCCTACTGTAGCAAAAAGCCCAGGGATCAAGAGATTGAGTGGTGACATGAGCAGGCAAAGGAAGCAAAACAATCAGAGAAACTCAATTTTATACTCCTGTTTTGGTGACAAAAGGGTTCAAAGTGTGGAACAGGAGGACGACAGTGAATTCAGAAATCCTGCACCAAAAGTTTCAAAGAAAAACATCAGCTGGTTACAAGCCACAGAGGACCTTAAGAAGCAAATAAGAGAAGGGGAGGAAAAATTGGAAAGAAAAATTAGAATGATGCAAGAAAATTATGAAATGAAAGTCAACAGCCTGACTGAGGAAAATAACACCTTAAAAATAGACTAACTCAAGTGGAAAAAGAGGTTCAAAAAGGAAATGAGGGGAAGAATGCCTTAAAAGGCTGAATTTGCCAGATGGAAAAAGAATCTCAAAAGCTCACTGAGGAGAATCATTCCTTCAGAATTAGATTGGAGCAAATGGATGCCAATGACTTTATGAGAAATCAGGATGCTGTTAAACAGATCTAAACAAATGAAAGAATAGAAGGCAATGTGAAATATCTCATTGGAAAAACCACTGACCTGGAAAAGAGATCCAGGAGAGATAATTTAAAAACTATTGGACTACGTGAAACCCATGATCAGAAACAAGAACCTAGAAATCATCATCCAAAAAATTCTCAAAGAAAATTACCCTGATGTTTTAGAACCAGAGGACAAAATAGAGGTTGAAAGAATCCACCGATCAACTCCTGAAAAAGATCAGAAAAAGAAAACTCCTAGGAATATAATATCCAGGTTTTGAAATTCCCAGATCAAGGAGATAATATTACAAGCAGCCAGGAAGAAATAATTTGAATATTGTGGAAACACAATCAAGATAATACAGGATCTGGAAGCTTCTACACTGAGGGATCGAAGGGCTTGGAATATGATATTCCAGAGGTCAAAGGAACTGGGATTAAAACCAAGAATCACTGACCCATCAAAACTGACTATTATGTTTCAGGGGAAAATGTGGTCATTCAGTGGAAAAGAGGACTTTAAGTATTCTTAATGAAACAACCAAAGTTGAATAGAAAATTTGACATTGAAATACAAGAAGCAAGAGAAGCATGAGAAGGTAAACAGGGAAAATAAATCGTAAGGAACTTATCAAATTTTGATTATGTACATTCCTACATGGAAAAATTATAATTGTAAATGAGGAAACTTTTCTCAGTGTGAAAATAGTTGAAGGGAATATATACACACATACATATATACATACATACATATATATGACTATATCAGAAGGTATACGGGCATATGAATACATATGTAAATGTGTGTATATATGTTTACAGGTATATATAGAGAGAAAGCACAGGACCAATTTAATAAAAGGGGATGATATTTAAAAGGTGAAATTGAGAGATGAGAGAGGAATATAATGAAAGGAGAGGGGGAGAGACAGAATAGGGAAAACTATCTTTTATAGAAGAGGCAAGGGGAAATGGTTACAATAGAGGGGAAGAACGGGAAGGCAAAAGGGAATGGGTCAACCTTAATCTCATTGAATTTGGCTCAGAGAGGGAATGACATACACACTAAATAGAGTCTCTCACCTTACAGGAGAGTAGTGGTGAAGGGGATGAGAGGGGGATGATGGAAGGGAGGGCAGGCTAGGGAGGAGGGAAGTTGGAAGAACCCACTTTTGAAAAGGGACTGGATCAAAGTAGAGAGTAGAACAAGTGGGAGGTGGGATAGGAGGGAGGGAAATATAGTCAGTCTTTTACAATATATCTACTATTGTAATGTTTTGCATAAGTACACATGTACAACCTATAATGAATTGCTTATCTTCCCAGTAAGGGTGGGAGACAAGGGAGAAAGGGAATGAATCTGGAATTTGAAGTCTTAAAATCAAATGTTTAAATATATATACTATTATAAATACTACTTTACATGTAATTGGGAAATAAGATATACAGGCACTGGGTCATAGAGATCTACCATGCCCTGCTACAAAAGTCGAAGGGGGCATGAGAGAAGATATGGAAGATATCAGATTGGAGAGGCTATCCTGTGGTACTGTTATTTTGGGGTGGTGGGTAGGGGAAAAATGGGGAGAAAATTTTTAACTCAAAATCTGGTGAAAATGAATGATGTAAACCCGAAGTTAAAAACATTTGAAAAAAAAACGAATTTGCTGGATGGAAAAATAATCTCAAAAGCTCATGGAAGAGAATCATACCTTCAGAATTAGATTGGAGCAAATGGAAGCTAGTGACTTTATGAGAAATCACGATAATATTAAACAGATCCAACCAAATGAAAAAATAGAAGGCAATGTGAAATATCTCCTTGGGAAAACCATTGACCTGGAAAATAGATCCAGGAGAGACAATTTAAAAATTATTGCAGTACCTGAAAGCCATGATCAAAAAAAGAACCTAGAAATCCTCCTTCAAGAAATTCTCAATTGAAATTGCCCTGATGGTTTAAAACCAGAGGGCAAAATAGAGGTTGAAAGAATCCACTGATCACCTCCTGAAAAAGATCCCAAAAAGAAAACTCCTCGGAATAGTATAACCAGGTTCTGGAGTTCCCATAACAAGGAGAAACTATTACAGGCTGCGAAGAAGAAACAATTTGAATATTGTGGAAACATAATCAGGATATTACAACACCTAGAAGCTACTATCCTAAGAAATAGAAGGTCTAAGAATGTGATAATCCAGAGGTCAAAGAGCTAGAATTAAAACCAAGAATCACCTACCAAACAAAACTGAATGTAATGCTTCAGGGGAAAATATGGTCATTCGATGAAATAGAGAACTTTCAAGCATTCTTTTTTTTAATGCTTTATTAACTTCTAATTTACATCAGTCATTTCTGCCAGATTTTGAGTTACAAACTTTCTCCCCGTTTTTCCCCTGCCCACCACCCCAAAATAGCTGTCTCACAGGATATCCCCTCCTCCAATCTGCTCTCGCCCATATCTTCTCCCATACCCCCTTCAACTTTTCCAGTAGGGTATGGTGTACCTCTATGCCCCAGTGACTGTATATCTTATTTCCCAATTACATGTAAAATAGTATTAATAATATACACCCACACACATTTGATTTTGAAACTTCGAATTCCAGATTCATTGCCTTCCCCCTTGTCATCCACCCTTACTGGGAAGATCAGCAGTTCACTATAGGTTGTACATGTGTAGCTCATGCAAAATATTACCATAGTAGATATATTGTAAAAGACTGACTATATTTCCCTCCCTCCTGTCCCAGATCCCACTTGTCCTATTCTCTACTTTGATGCCGTCCTTTTTCAAAAGTGGGTGCTTCCAACTTCCCTTCCCCCCAGCCTGCCCTCTCTTACATGATTCCCTCTCTCATCCCTTTCCCCCCTACTCTCCTATAGGGTGAGATACCTTATTTAGTGTGTATTTCATTCCCTCCCTGAGCCAAATTCAAGGAGAATAAGGTTGAACCATTCCCTTTTGCCTTCCTATTTTTTCCCCTCCATTGTAACCATTTTCCCTTGCCTCTTCTATATGAGTTTGTGTACCCCATTCTGTCTCTCCCCATCTCCTCTCATTATATTCATCTCTTACCTCTTAATTTCACCTTTTAAGTATCATCCCTTCCTATTAAATTGATCTTGTGCCCTCTATCTATATATACCTGTAAACATATATGCACACATTCCCATATGTATTCATATGCCAGTATATAGACATGTAGACATATATATATATATATATATATATATATATATACATTTTTTCTATTCCCTTCAACTAATTTCACACTGAGAAAAGTTTCTTCAGTTACAATTATCATTTTTCCATGGAAGCATGTTAATAGTTCAAATTTGATAAGTTCTTTATGATTTCTTTTCCCTGTTTACCTTCTTATGCTTCTCTTCCTTCTGGTATCTGAATGTCAGATTTCCTATTCAATTCTGTTTTTTTCATCAAGAATGCTTGAAAGTCCTCTATTCCATTAAATAACCACATTTTCCCCTGAAACATGATACTCAGCTTTGCTGGGTAGGTGATTCTTGGTTTTAATCCCAACTTCTTTGCCCTCCGGGATATCATATTCCAAGCCCTTTGATCCCATAATGTAGAAACTTCCAGATCCTGTGTTATCCTGATTGTGTTTCCACAATATTCAAATTGTTTCTTCCTGGCTGCTTGTAATATTCTCTCCTTGATCTGGGAATTCCAGAACCTGGCTATAATATTCCTAAGAGTTTTTTTTGAGGATCTTTTTCAGAGTTGATCAGTGAATTCTTTCAACCTCTATTTTGCCCTCTGGTTCTAAAATATCAGGGCACTTTTCCTTGAGAATTTCTTGGAGGATGATTTCTAGGTTCTTTCTTTGATCATGGCTTTCAGGTGGTTCAGTAATTTTTATTATCTCTCCTGGATCTCTTTTCCAAGTCAGTGGTTTTTCAATGTTATATTTCAGATTGCTTTCTATTCTTTTATTTGTTTAGATCTTTTTAATAGCATCTTGTTTTCTCATAAAGTCATTAGTTTCCATTTGCTCCAGTACAATTCTGAAGCAATGATTCTCCTCAGTGAGCTTTTGAGATTCTTTTTCTCACATTCAGCTTTTTAAGGCATTGTTCTCCTCATTGCCTTTTTGAGCCTCTTTTGCCATTTGAGTTAATCTATTTTTTAAGGTATGATTTTCCTCAGTCAGGCTGTTGACTCTCATTTCATAATTTTCTTGCATCATTCTCATTTCTCTTCCCAATTTTTCATCCACTTCTCTTATCTGCTTCTTTATGTCCTCTATGGCCTGTAACCAACTCGTATTTTCCTTTGAAGCTGTTGGGGCAGGAGTTCTGACTTCACTTTCTTCCTTCTGGTCCATGCTTTGAACCTTTTTTTTCCCAAAAATAGGAGTCCAATATTGGAATCTTCTGTCTGCTTTGTTTCCTTTTCCTGGTCATGTTGCCCCTCAATCACTTGACCCCTGGACTTTTTGCCATAGTAGGACTCTGCCTTCATACAGGGGAGCTTTCATTCCAAATGCTGGGGTTTTCTCAGCTGCCAGAATATTAGTTGAGTGCCCTCTTTGAAGCCTCCACATGCTCTGGCAAGCTGGACACACCCCAGTACCTGCACCCTAGACCACAATCCACATCCAAACAGGTTAAAGCAAGAGCAATTATCCGTCATACTGATTGCTTGATCCCCCTACACCCTGCAGGCCAGGAGCTAAAGTGTCCACGTGGCCCTCAGTGGCTTCTCGGCCTGGTGGCAAAAGCCAAGGCAGTCCCAACTATTGGGTCCCAAAGTCCACACTGCACTGACCTCTCACTTTATCCTTCGCATCTATGTGTTGATAATTCTAGACCGCCATAGCTGCTGGTGATCTGTAGTCCCTCTAGCCGGTGGTTGGTCAGGCCTGCCCTGGGGCTAAAACCTCAGCTGGCGTCTGGCTGGGCTGGGCTCCCAGAGCTCTGTGCTGGCCAATTCCTGCCAGCCTACTGGGTTGTCTCATCGGAAGGTTAGGTTCTCTGTGTCCTTTTGTGGGCTCTGTAGCTCCAAAGTATGTTCCCCTTTTACATGGATTGAGGAAGGTGGGAGCCAAAGCTGCTTGGAGATCCTGTTTCTACTCCACTATCTTGACTCCACCCCACTTTCAAGCATTCTTGATGAAAAAACCAGAGTTGAACAGAAAATTTGACTTTCAAACACAAGAAGCAATAGAAGCATAAGAAGGTAAGGAAGAAAAAGAAATCATAAGGAACTTATGATATATAACAGATTTCAATGACTTACATTACTACATGGAAAAATTATAATTTTAACTCAGGAGACGTTTCTCAGCATGAGGATAGTTAAGGGAACATATATGTGTGTGTATATATTACGTATACACACATATGTATATATGCATACATATATGCATATATAGGAGGGTGTATGTGTGTATAAATACATACGTGAATGTATATATGTGTGTGTGTGTGTACTTGCATATATACATAGAAGAGGACACAGGATCATTGTGTTGAATAGGAAGGGATGATAACTAAAAAATAAAATTAACAGATGAGAGAAGAATATAATGAGAGAAGGAGAAAAGGAGAGATAGAATAGGGCAAATTATCTGTTATAAAAGAGGCAAGAGAAACTGTTACAATGGAGGGGAATAGCAGGAAGGTGAAAGTGAATGGGTCAACCTTACTTTCATTGAATTTGGCTTAAAGAGGGTATAACATATGCACTCATTTGGGTATCTTACCCTACAGGAAAGTAGTGGGGAAGGGGGGTAGGAGGAGGGTGATAGAAGGGAGGGCAGATTGGGGGAGAGGGTAGTTGAAGACACATACATTTGAAAAGTGACAGGGTCAAAGTAGAAAATAGAATAAGCAGGAGTATGAGAGAATGAAGGAAAATATAGCTAGTCTTTCACAATATAAGTACTATGGAAACATTTTGCATACCTGCACATGCACAACCTATATTGAATTGCTTATCTTCCCAGTGGGAGTCAGTGAGGAGTGAAAAAAGGAAAGAATCTGGAAATCAAAGGTTTAGAAACAAATGTTTAAAAAAATGTTTTTTACATGCAGCTGGGAAATAAGATATACAGGCACTGGGGTATAGAAATCCATCTTGCCCTACTAGAAAGTTAGAGGGGGGATGGGGGAGGATATAAGAGAGAGCAGATTGGGGGAAGGTATATTCAGTAGGCTTGCTATCTGTAAGGGTTATGGGATTTAAAGATCTTCCATGCCCGGTTGGACTTGCTGACACAGCAGGAAGGGGCGGAGCAAGAGGAAGCGGAAGTCAAGCTAGCGTTCCTGCAGTGGCTGGCAGTGGTGGCCACGGCGGCAGCAGCAGCAGAGGCAGCGGCAGCGCAAAGCCCTTTTTGAGCCCTTTCTGCTAAGGACTCCTGCTGAGGACTGCCAGGGGCCGGCACTGCTGGGAGTGCGCTTCCCGGACGCTGGGTGGTTGCTGTGAGTGGGGAGAGGAGGACCTTTGCCTGAGGTAGCCTGTTCTGTTTTAAAGGCTTGAAAATGTGGGTGCTTTCTACTTTATCTATCTGTGCCAATGTCATAACTACTCTGATGGCTTTCACTTTCTGGTTTTGGGACTCAGTCTTTTGGTATCTTAATAAATTTTCTAGTTTATTTCCCCATATGGCAAGCATGATGTATTTTGTGATGGATAATTATATCAGCATATCTGTAATCTCCATAGGCATTGTGAATATGGCATTGCTGATACACTATCTTGGGGTTGGAGTAAAGCAAAGTTGGGTAGAAAATTTGTAACTCATCTTGTGGGAATGAATGTTGAAAACTAAAAATACATTTTAAAAAAAGATATTCTTCATATACAAGAAGTGAAATCTCCCAGTTTTCCTATACAGAGTATTAAATCTTCCCTATTAGATGAAGTCAGGTTGCCCCTCTTTTTCAATTTGATTTCTGTCTTCCTCCTTCTTTCTATCTACTCATTTTTCCTGAATCTTTCTCTTCTCCTTTCTTTCACTTCTTGTTTCTTTTCACTTCCTCTGCAAAGTTGCTTTGTGGTCTTCACTGAGCATGGGCAAGAGTCATATGGACCTTTGGATTCTTTTCCTTTCTCCCTAGTCTTAAACCCAACCAAGAATAAATTCTCAATTACTCAAAGGTTTATGATCTAACAAATGGTTCTGCTTTTCCTTTTTACTCTGCTTTGACTATATTTCATTCTTCATAGAGGCTTGTAATACTCTCTCTCATAAGCCTGTGTCTACCTCGATATAATGATTCCAGCCCATTCTTGCCTTCTCATTCTTTCCATATGCTCTATTAGGCTTGCAAATTGGACTCCAAATTGGGCTGCCAATTGGGGGCTCCATGGACTTCCATTCACTCAAGAAACATTCCCAAGTGTACCGAAGGCACAGGAGTACTGGGGTCAGGGAAGTAGTTTTCACTTTCTTGTCCCAAGGTCAAGGTCAAAGATCACTTTGTATACTATTTTTTACTTTCATCATAAAATCAAAACTGTCTAAGACATTATTCAGTATATACAACTTAAATGATTGTAGGCAGATCTGGGCAGAACTAGGAACAGTGAGCAGTATCTGTAAAGAGAGAGCTGAAGGAAAGGCACAAGATAAAACAGCTGTTTGCCAATGCAATGGGCTGCTGAGAAGGCCTGTGCAGGGCAATATTTAAGTCAGGGCTTTTGTAGAAGGCAGTCTAATACAGGTACAGGTGCAACTAGGTGGATACTAGGACTGGATAATTCCCCGGTCAGTTACTCTGTGACTTAAGGACATTAGTCTGTGTGGCTTCATTGTCTCAATTACCCAGCAGGCATTCTTTGTTACAGTTACAGACAATGGTCACCACCCTTTCATTGTGTTTAATAAATAACAATTAGTAATAATCATTTAATCATAACAATAACACCTCACCATCTCACTTTGAGACTTGAATCTCATTAAATACATACTTGCCTTTGATCCTGGTCAACGCTTGGGAGGTAGATGCCTTTATTATGCCTACCTCATGTTTGGGGAAACTGAGACTCTGAGAAGTCAGGTGGATTGCTCACATGACCATCATAAAGTTCCTGTTGAAAGTGAGAGGTAGAGAGTTTTCTGTCGCTGGGGCTTGGACACCATTGAAATGAGTAAGTGACTTGGGAAGGTTGTGCTATGTCTACCCCAAGGAATATTCATCTCCTTCTCATGATGCCTTTAGATCCCTTCATGACTTAAAAACAGCATGGCTTTTTCCCAAAGCATTTCCTGACCTCTCCATCCAGTTTTTATTATTTCTCTCAAAACTAGGAATTATATTGTATTATTGCTTATATTTTGCATCTAGTAGTAGAGAGAAAGTAGGCCTGAGTTCAAGTCCTACTTCTGCCACATATTAGCTGCCTGACCTTGAGTAAATCCCTTAACCTCAGTGTTCTGGGCAACTTGCTAAGACTAGAAGGTACAGACAAATTGCTGATCTACATTGGTACATACAGTTTCCTCACCTGGAAGTTCCCTATAGTAGTGAGATCAAGCACTGGTTCAGGTTTTAGGCCTATATTCTATATCCGTTCATCCTGGTACTATTCATTTTCCCCAAACTCTCTGAGGGAAACAACTATTGGATTTTGTCTTTGTACCCCAAGAATGCCCACTACCGTTCCTTGTATATTGAAGAAACCAATAAAGTCCATTGGAATTTATTTCAGAACAAACAAATACCAAAGAGATATCACCATTTGTTGAGGGCAGGTTCAGGGGCAGCCTTGCAACTGTCATAGGAACCAACACAGTGATTTCTAAGAGACTTTCTAGTTCTTGGCTTCTAAAAAGGCTGAATTCCTGGGCTCTCTCCCTCCCTCTTTCTGTCTCTGTCTCTCTCTGTCTCTCTCTGTCTCTGTCTGTCTCTCTCTCTGTGTCTCTGTCTCTCTCTTTCCCTTTCTATCTCACTTTCTGTATATATGTTTATATATTTTTTTTTAAGAAGGCTCTTCAGCTTTGAATCAGGAATCATCTCTCGGGATCAGAATAGCTCTTATGTTCTCCATCTCACCTTTTCAGATACCACAGTGTTTAGAAACTATTCACTTCATCCATCCTGTCAACTTCAGTTAGGGGGGAACACTTTTCTTGTAGTTCAAATAGGTAGCCATGCCTGACCTTCGGTCTAGATGACTGTTTGCAGCCAGCTTGGTGTCTGGCTGACTCCCAGGGTTCTGATAACTACATTTGGAAGGGCACATCTGAAAATGGAGTGGGCTGTATAAATTGTATTTAGAAGTGTGTACATTTGGAAATTTAATGGGACCCATAAATCATGCCAGGACACCTACAATGACGATTTCATAGATCATGTAATTGTCGCAAGCACATCTTCTTGGCAACTCTTGTCTCCGAACTTGTCACACAGTCATTTAGTAAAGCTATTTAGATCATTTAAAATTTAGCCCACTTTTTAGCCAGTGATTTATTTGGTGTTTATAACTCCATTTTGACATCTTCCACCATTCCTTCTGTGCACACACAACACAAACAGCTTCACCTTTCCAGTCTTTGCAGAGGCATCATTTACAGTTGAAAGGCATATCTGAAAAAATACATTACCTTTAAAGAGTGAGATTCATCATAACTGAGTTCATATGTCTCATAGCCAAAAAGCCCCATTTCATTCCCCAAGAAAAATTGTGTCTGTCGGTGTAAACAGAATACATTACCCTCTTTTAATAACCATTCTTAAGTATGCTGCTGTATTACTTTTCCACAGCTGTATTCCAATAAAAGCCATAGAGTAATTGCCAGTTCTCCTGTCTAATAGGTTCATTATTCTTTTGCCATAATTGCAGCTATTAAATGTTCAATTGTTAAATTTCCACTCCTACGTTTACTTAGTGTTACATTTTATAATGGGCCATGTCATTACAGCACCCCAGTGGCCATGGCTGTTGTTCAGAGGATTTCTAAAAGTCAATGAGATCCATTTGAAATATGACTCCACTTTTGATTCGCTCAGACATCCCCTCTACCCCACCCTACCCCTCCTCCACAGGGCCCTTCTCTAGTCCTCCATAAAAAAAAATGCTCTTAGGATGGTCTCATTCCCTGTCAGCTCAAGAATACAACTTCTGCAGAAAGCTCTAAAGTCATGGCATCCATATTTCCAGCCACCATTCCTTCACTTTTATGCCCCAATTGATATATAAAAAAGTGATCAAGCAAAGACTGAACTAAAGAAATTAACACTTAAAGCTTAATGGCTTTTTCAAGAGCTCCAATTTATCATCTGTCATGTTATATTTGTTGGGCTTTCCTGTCAATTGAGAGATCCATCGGCCCCAGTTATCATAATGTTAACCTCGGGTTATAGTAATAAAGTAAATGTCTTTTACCTTTATCGCTTGCCATTTCTGGAGATGTACCCTCCACAGGTCTGCACTCACCTATCCTAATATGACAGACAATATGATGATAAGGAACAGAAGTGATTTAAACCAAGAAGGGGAGAAGGAGAGAAATCAGTCTTATCTGCTTTGTCTCTTCTCCACTGGAATGCCAACTATCATGTTGGGGCTTTTCATTGGTTGTGGGATTTTGAAACTGTCACTGGACAAGAGTAAGAGCTCTTTGTATGCTGCCTGGTCTTTCTTCAGCTGAGGTGTTAGCCCAAGTCTTTGTCTTGGCCATCCCTCACTTTTAAAGAGATCCATAATCAGTTCATCAGCAGCTAATCATCATTTTCAAGGTTACTTCACTCTCATTCGATGCATTAATTTTTATTTCTTTCTGAGGTTGATAATTATTTTTGCAGGCAAAGGGAGAGCAAGGTGATTTTATTGAACTCATGGCAATTCCATGCTTTTCGAGACAGTATGTACAGGACCACGTATAATAGTAATGGCATTTAAAGATTCCCCTGTATTGGCTTGGTTTTTTGTTTGATTGTGTTAAAACTCAGAGTTTGTTAATCCCACTTGTGGGATGGACTTGTTGACGTGAAAAGAGAGTGCTGAACTGGGAGGATCTGGTGACGTAGATTTGGAGAGACACAGGAGAGAGGCAAAAGAACTTTTTGGAAGCAGCACCTTTGGAGGCAGAAAGAGACTGAGAGGATTGCTGAGGGCCACTGTGAATTGCCCAGGACTTTGAGAGCTGCCACCAAGAGCTGCCAAGGACTGAGGAGACATGGCTGTTTTGCTGGTAGTTTGTCTGCTTTGATGTTGTTTTGCCAGATTTGTCCACTGGTGAAAGACAGTCCTGTTGTTGCAGAAGTGTTGGAACCTTGCTGTTGGTTCCAAAGCCCTGAAGAAGGATTTTCTTGTTGTATGTTTACATAAATCCTGGAAGAGGGTTTTGCTAATGTTTTCAGGGGTCCTAGGACTGTTCTGCAGACAGAAAATGAATTAATGAAGAGACTGGCAATGTATCTTGTGGCCTTGCTAAGCTTTGTCTCCTCAGGAACAAAGATTGCTGAGAACTTGCCTTGGTGTCAAGATGAAGAAAAGACCTCCAGTTGAGTATTAAGTACTGTGCTTAAACTTGTTGTAACTCTGGGGTAGATTCAATTGTGATCCAGGGGTGGGGAACTTTTGACCTTTTTGTGTTCTATGATTAAACAAATGAATGTACTTTACTTATGATTGGAAACTAATCTCCATTTGAGAACAGGGGCTTTGTGATGGACTAAATGAAGGTACAGCTTAGGGGTGGAGAAGTATTTAGAACAGGGACTTTGTAATTGGTTAAAAGAATGTAATGTCCTGGGGTGGGGTAGTACTTGATTAAATCAGGTAGTACTTGGAGATTATTTAATCACACTTGGTAAATGCTGTATTTTGAATGATGTCATATTTTGATTCCCTATGTTCTTAATTTGTCACTGAATAAAATGGAGAGCACCTATGCTGGTATTCTGAACCTTGGGAAGTTGCCTTTGCTTGGCATTACATTACATTCAAGCTAAAGTGCAGAAAACTAAGCACACATGGATAGAGGGATAGCCAGTATTGGCCTAGCCCCTAAGGTTGCTTCGGCTGAATTGTGATCTGGCAAAACTGATTCGCAATTATGAGCGTACTACATAGCATCACAACAAACATCAACAAACAAGGAGCAAATGATTGAACTCCTAAGGGCCTCAGTTTCCATATCTATAACACAAGGGAGCTTGCTGAGATGCTGCCCCTCCCAACTCTAAATCTGTGGTCTTATTGTGACAAAAGTCATACCCCATATGTAGCATAGGGATACCATTGTATAACTTGAAAGAATCAGATTAGACATCTCTAGGCTCTTTCTCCCCCCTCCTTTTCCAAAGGAAATTTTAATATATATCAGGAAGGAAGGAAGGAAAGAAGGAAGGAAGGAAGGAAGGAAGGAAGGAAGGAAGGAAGGAAGGAAGGAA
>NW_027186366.1:1826068-1865106 GCF_028583685.1 Petaurus breviceps papuanus
GAAGGAAGGAAGGAAGGAAGGAAGGAAGGAAGGAAGGAAGGAAGGAAAGAGAAAATGAGGCTGGTGTCCTTGCACAACCTTCCCTCACTCAAATCAAAGTCAACTGCAAGTTATGTCAATATTTCCATAATGCCATGATCCTCTTTGAAAACCAAGGACAAGGGGGTGGCTAGGTGGCATAGTGAGTAGAGCACCGGCCCTGGATTCAGAAGGACCTGGGTTCGGATGTGGCCTCAGATACTTAACACACACACACACACACACACACACACACACACACACAAACTATCCATGTGACCCTGGGCAAGTCACTTAACCCCAGTTGCCCTCCAAAAAGCAAAAAAACAAAAACAAAAACCACAAAGGACAAACACAATCTGTGAGTAAATCAAGCTGCCTGAATAGGGACCTAGCTGAAGCTATCCACCTAACTTAGGGTTTACTGGCTAGATTCCTAGATTCCTTCTTTCTTTCTGTTCTTTCCTTCCTTTTTATCTCTGTTCATTAATGGGGAAAGGAAGATCACAAGATTTATACCCAAGGTTTAACTCCCTTTCTGCCAGACTCCTCTCTGATGATGTCACTATTATCATCATTATACAGTCTTTTTTTTTTTTTGCTTTTTGGAGGGCAATCGGGATTCAGTGACTTGCCTAAGGTCACAAGGCTATTTTTTGTGTTAAGTGTCTGAGGCCAGATCCGAACCCAAGTTCTCCTGTCTCCAGGTCCAGGGCTCTATTCACTGCACCACCTAGCCGCCCCTCCATACAATCTTAAGAAAAGATAAATCCAGATGTGGAGCTAAAAGGGCCCTTAGGGGTCACTCCTTGGGAAGATGAAGTCACACAGGTTGAAAGCAGGAGAGTTGGAAGGTGTTATGTGGGCCTCCTGAAGTCAAACACTGCAGGCTTTTGAACCATAGCCCAGAGCCCATTCTGGGGATTCCTGCTGACTTCGAAGGCTGTCTGGGTCATCTCCTAAAACACCCCTTGGTTCTGTGATCCAAGAAAGAATACCAGTCTAAATAAAGCTGCAGTCCCATTTATAAGTCTGGAATTTCAGAACCAGAAGAAACCTGAGAGATATGACCCAACCCCTTCTCTTGAGAAACAGGGAAACAGAGCCAGAACTGTTTTCACTTCCCTACAGTCCCATTAGTTATAGGCTCTGTACTAGAGATCCCAATCCCAGGCAGAGGCTTTTCTACTCTCCCACTCTGCCTTGATTTAATTTTGCAACAACAGGGTGAGTGCTGGACTTGGAGCCAGCAAGCCCTGGGTTCATATTCCAACTCTGAGAGAGATGAGCTATGCAACAAGGTCATAAACCTCACAGGCCTCAATGTCCTTATTTATAAAATGAGGATTTGTTAAGTATAAATGTTCCCAGCAAAAATTAACAATCAGTTCTTGTAAGGTGCTTTGAGTTGGCTCCAGAAAATCATCACAAGGGCTCTCAAAGATTCCCTGCACCCCCCAAAAGAAGCAGTTTGCATTTGATGCTAGATATAATACAACAGGGAGCCTTTGGGGTGGCACGGTCAGAACCATTCTTCAGAGAAATGACTTTGGGTGATCACTAATGCTGTGAGTGACTTACTGTTATTGTCCTATTTGATGAAAGTGAGGCTCAGAGAAATTCATTGACTTTTCTGTAGACTTACTTAGAATCAGAGATAGGATCTGGACACATCTTTCTGAATTCGAGTGCAGTATTCTACCTACCACACCATGCTTCCATCAATAGTGATAATTAATAACACTAATAGCTCATCTCTATATAGAGCTTTCCATGTGCCAGACACTATACTAAGAGCTTTACAATTATTATTGCATTTGATCCCCACCATAACCCTGGGAGATATCAGTATCTCCATTTTGCAGATAAGGAAACTGAGGCAAACAGATGTTAAGTGACCTGACCAGTGTCACACAAATGGTAAGTGTTGGAGACCAAAATTGAACTGAGATCCTCCAAACTCTAGGTCCAGTGATCTAGACACTGTGCGACCAACTGTCTTTACCCACTAGGATGTAATTTGAAGAGCTCTGAAAGAGCCCCATCCTCCACAGGCAGGATGCCTCCACCAGCCTTCAGTGGTTAGATCCTGACTCACTTCATTTTGCAGATCATGGGTACATAAGAGGGGAGGGGAAGAGCCCCAATAACATAAACCAGGTAAAATGAAAGCTTTGCCTCCTCCACATACATGGACAAAAGTAGTGTGAGCAGATAAAAAGCTAACATGCTCAGAAAGACCTACTATCAGATTCATTGTCAACAATAAGTCCAGAAACTGGAAGCATCAGCTTTTCCCCCTTCACCTTGGAGCAAAACAAAGGCTCATGGTCTTGGCAAAAAGTCTCTCCCTGCAAAAATGCACAGTTTGAAGTGGGGGTGGGAGAAAATGAGAATGACTGTGGTAACAGGCATTATTTCCTTAATATCATCTCCATAAGTCTGTCTCTGTGTGGTTAAAAAGTGATCTGGAAGAAGCTCACTCTGGAGTAAGAACCTAGCAGGATCGGAATCTATGAAGACATGACCATGGGAAACCATGGTCAGCTCCCAGGATTGAACCTGAGAACTGATTCCACCCAGGGCATTCCTTTGGTGGGATCCTTCAGTCTAAACTTGGACCTCAAGAATAACTGACTGTTCCCTCAACTCTCTAACCTGTATGTAGTAAATAGCACCAAACAGCTGAGCCTCATTCCCCAAATTGAGTGTAAGAAGTTTAAACATTTGTCTTAATGGAATAAAGAATGGAAGAATCTGAAGTTTTCAGGAAGTCCATTCATTTGGACGGGAAGAATTGCATGCTTATATTCACTAACCTCTAACTTAAATTTGGCATTTTCTTCAATCAATAAAATATTCTGAGAAGGGAGCATCTAGGCTGTAGCAAATGGCTGAAAGGGTCTATCATGCACAAAATATGTTCTGCACAAAAGAAAATAAACACCCCAGGGTATGGTGGATCAGACACTGGATTTGGAATCAGAAAGATATGAGTTCAAATTAGATCTCCCTGTGACCTTGGTCAAGTCACTTAACCTCTCAAACTCAGTATTCTTATCTGCAAAATGGGGTAATAATTGTACTTATTTTGTGGGGTTGGGGTTGTGAGTCAAATGAGATAATACAAGTGTTTTGTAAAATTAAATGCTATATAAATGTATGTTATCAAAATTATCAATTGTAAAATTCTGAGGTGAACTTAATGGGCCCTAAAGTCTCTCCCAGCTCTCAAATATTTACAGTCATTGTATATTCTCTATTAGGGAAAGCAAAGAGGAAACAATGCCATTGAAAAAGGGCAGAGACTCATTACCTACACAAGGTGTTAGTGATGGAAACACTTTGGAGGCTCAATTCAAGTGTTTGTTTTTCTCCTCTGTTAAAGCCCTCCCAGATTGCCTCTGCTGAGAATGTTCACTCCCTCCTCAACATTCCCTAGGCTATGTTGTCTATATCTTTCCTTTGCTTACATCAGGCTCTTTCTTATGTGACACTTCTCTATGTCTACATCCACAAAATAAGATACGTCATATTGGAAGGGTCTTCACCTTTGAAAAAGGAGCTCCATTCTAGCCAACCCAAAAAGTGGGCATCTAGCCTTTGATTGGAGAACTCCAGTGACAAGGAAACTCCCTACCTACAATGGCTTCTTCTTCTACTCTCTAACCATTAGGAAGCTGTTGCTTTTCCCCTGAATTAAAACTTAAATTTGTCTCTTTTATTCTTTCACCCATTGCCCCAGTTTGGTTCTCTGCAGTCCAACATACCAAATTTCATCTATTTCCCACATGACAGCATTTCAGACACCTGAATATAACTAAGCTATCATATTCCCCAGATTCTTTTTGTCTTCAGGCTAAATATCCCCAGTTTCTTCAGCTGGTCATCATGACCTCCGAGCC
Organism: Petaurus breviceps papuanus; assembly: GCF_028583685.1. Taxonomy (NCBI): domain Eukaryota; kingdom Metazoa; phylum Chordata; class Mammalia; order Diprotodontia; family Petauridae; genus Petaurus; species Petaurus breviceps. Next base: position 1,829,992 of record NW_027186366.1, read on the forward strand.
AGTCATGATTCTGTTTGTTTATCCTCAGAACCCTGACTAGTTGATCAATGTACTTCCTAAAATGTATTGCTACATCCTAAATGAATGTGATCCATCTTCCAAAGATGATCAGACCACATGGAGCCCTCCCTCCATAATGGACTATGAGTTCTTTGACAGAATATGACTGGTATTGGTGTATTTGTGTCCCCAGTGCCAAACAGATTATATTCCACAAGATAGATGCTCAATAAATGAAGATTGGATTGAATCCAATCAAGGAGAAATTTTATCTTCTCTAAGAGCAGTATTGTCCTTTCAATAAGTCAACCAATCTTCAAGTATTGATAATATACCAATATGTGCCTGGCACCATGTTAGATTCTAAGGAGATAAAACCAAAAATAAATTAGTTCTTGGCCTCAATGGGTTTGAAATTTTTTATGGGAGTCAACAGGTTCATAAATGAATTTGTACAAAATTAATACAATCTACTTTGGTGGAGAAAGATCTCACAGCTGCAAGGAAATGGAGGGTACCAGGAATGACTTTATGTATGAAGAGGTATTTGAGCTGAGCTTTGAGGAAGCAGGAATTCTAAGAGGCAGAGGTCACAGCCATAGGAGACCTTGTCTGCAAACACATGGAGGCATCATGTGAGAGGAGCAATGAGAAGACCATGTGGCTGGAGCACAGACAAAATGAAAGGAAGCAGTGAAGGAAAAGGCTGCAATTGGGGGTTGCAGCCAAGTATGGAAATCCCTGACAGAAGGGACCCAAGAGAGAGGGCAGGAGCCACTGGAGCTTCTTGAACAAGGGGATGCCACACTCAGATTGGGCTTTAAGGTGATCACTGTAGAAGCAGACGATGGACAACATCTCTTGCTCTTTATTATCTCAGATCAATTGATCAATACAAGGATCACAAGAAGGCCTTTTATAAAGAGCAAAATGCATCCATGGAGGACCAGAGAATTTCATGGCTAGACTCATTGCTCAATATAACTGGGGACAGCCAGAATTGCCTACCCCTTGTGCAAAGGACTTAAGCCATTGCAATTTTCATTAGGACAAATTGCTGATCCAGGACAGATTCCCAGACCTGGATTTGATGATGGTGTTTAGCTAAGGCAATTCAACTATTGTCAACCTTGGAAGTCAATGAGACATGAAGGGGAAAAGGATGCCAAATGATACTGTGGATAAGGTTTTCAGAGCAATAATCAGCAGTTGTTTGAAAAGTGTCAGAATATCTAGAGAGCTGCTCCATTGCCATTTATGAAGGAGAGAAGTTTTATTGCTGCTGTTATGATCAAGGGAAGGAAACCAAAGGACCAGTGAGTGAGCTTGCTGTTGTTTGTCCTTTATTCTTGAAGAGGACCAAAATGGCAACCCAATGTCAGACTCAACGTAGGGTGTGTCTGATTGTGGCTGATCGGACCCATGTAAGTCTGTAAGGCTCTACCACAGCCCCAGCACAAACATATTGGCATTTAGGGGAATGTTTCTATATTTACATTTCTCTTGGCCTACTGCAATTCTGCTTTGCTCATAGAGCACGGAGCATAGTGCCTTCTTTGATGCAGGCACACAGTGCTGCCCGTGTCTCATAACGGATATCAAAGTTCTTCAGACAGACTTTAAGCATGTCTTGCTTCTTCTGACCACCATGTGAGCACCTGACTTATGTGACTTATCCATAAAATAGTCTTTTAGGCAAATGTGCCTTTGACATTTAATGATGTGGCAAGCCTATCAGAGTTGTGCTCCCTGTGGGAGGGTTCAAATGTTTGCAGATCAGCTTGAAAAAGAACTTCAGTGTCTAGTACCTTATCTTTCCAGATGACCTTAAAAACCTTCCTAAGACAATTCACATGCAAATAATTCAGATTCCTGGTATAGCACTGCCAGACTATCCAGGATTCACAAGTAAACAACAATGAGGTCAGCACAACAGCTCTGTAGACCTTCGGTCTGGTAGTCAGTCTAATACCTCTTCTCTCCCACACTTTCTTTCAGAGTTTCCCAAATGCTGATCTAGCTCTGGCAATGCATGTGTCACATCATTTATGTGTACATACCTGAAAAGTATATTGCCAAGGTAAGTGAACTTCTCCATGCATTCAAAATTTCTCCATTTCCTGCAACCAATGGTTCCACACATATATGTGCTGACTGGTTGTATCAGCAAGCACCCCAAGCGCATCCTCAGGGTTTGCTGTCCATACAGGTTCTTGGATCTGCTTTGATAAAGGAAAGCAACTCAAAATGGGTTAACAAGCTTACTTTAATCAGTCAGACATATATCGTTTACCTTGTTCTGGGGAAAAAGTTCAGCACCCCGAACTTCAAAGCATACAGGCAGAATTATCAAGACAGAAACAGATGAAGTAGACAGATTTCCAAACTGTCCAACCATTACATCCATACCCAGTCAACATCTGGGTTTTTCAAAGCCGGGGGGGCTCTGGACAACGGCTTTTCAGAATACAGATCAAATCACAGAACACTTCTCAAAGTGAGCCCCCAAAACAAAGCCTCACATCAGGGCTTATATAGCCTTCTCCTGGCTCAGAGAATGTAACAACCTTATTGACTAACTGGCCAATCAAAAAGTATCTACTGAAAAACAAGTCTCCCACCCCAGGCTTCAGGTGCACTTTAGCCTAGGGGCAGGGAAGATTTTTAAAATTTACATTCGCATTACATTCTGCCCCAAAATCTTTCATGCCCATAGCATAGACAATTTACTTTTGAATTAGCATTAAACATTTCTTAGGTCACATTTTCAAAGTACAGAACTAAAGTTACCAAAGTGGCCACTGGGCCTTAAACAAACACAAAGTACATTGCATTATAGCCTCAATTCAAAACAAGAGTTCAAATAAAGTTCTCTGGGGGAGGGGGGAGGGGTATTCTTCCCCTCACACAGCTCCAGCCCCTGCCTCCAAGCACAGAGAGGGGGCTGGGCAACAAAACCAACAAGGTGGGGTCCCTGGGGATCCAAGGCACTTCATACCACCCACCATAGTCACAAGTCCATCCTCCCCCTGGGTCCCAAACTGTGGGATGCAGCCAGGAAACACATTCAGCGCCCCTGCTTTGCTGCTCAGTTCTTATCTTTTCCTGTGGCTGAATTCCGAACTCCTGGGCTCCTTCTCCTCCCGCAAGCGGCAGCCGCTCCTGGCTTCTGCCCAGGTCCCGATGCAGGCAGCTCACCATTCCCACTCTCAGCTCAGTGAAGTCCGCATGCAGGCCATTCTTCTCTCCTGCTCCACAGCTCCACAGAATCACAGCTACCACAACTGGGAAACAAACAATTATCCCAGTCCCCATACTTTCCTTTTACTCTGCAGATCCTGTTCGTGACGCCATTTTGTAGCAGCAAGCACCCCAAGTGCGTCCTCAGGGTTTGCTGCCCATACAGGTTCTTGGATCTGCTTTGATAAAGGAAAGCAACTCAAAATGGGTTAACAAGCTTACTTTAATCAGTCAGACCATATATCGTTTACCTTGTTCAGGGGAAAAAGGTCAGCACCCCGAACTTCAAAGCATACAGGCAGAATTATCAAGACAGAAACAGATCAAGTAGACAGCTTTCCAAACTGTCCAACCATTACATCCATACCCAGTCAACATCTGGGTTTTTCAAAGCTTGGGGGGCTCTGGACAACGGCTTTTCAGAATACAGATCAAATCACAGAACACTTCTCAAAGTGAGCCCCCAAAACAAAGCCTCACATCAGGGCTTATATAGCCTTCTCCTGGCTCAGAGAATGTAACAACCTTATTGACTCACTGGCCAATCAAAAAGTATCTACTGAAAAACAAGTCTCCCACCCCAGGCTTCAGGTGCACTTTAGCCTAGGGGCAGGGAAGATCTTTAAAATTTACATTCGCATTACACTGGTGGAGAACCTCTGTTGTCTTGGTGTTAATTGTCTGGCCAAAATTGGCACAAGCAATTGAGAATCAATCCATAACCAGTTGCATCTCAGCCTTAGAGGCTGCATTTAGTGTACAATCATCCACAAACAAAATTCATTCACCATCTCTCTCTCTCTCTCTCTCTCTCCACTTTAGTCTTGGCTGATAGCCTGTTCAAGTTAAATAATTAGCCATCATTGAGGTAGCTGACCTTGATGTCATTTTCATTATTGAAAGCATTTGAAAACCACATTCTAAAAAGCATGAGAGCAAGTACACAGCCCTGCTTCACTCCATTGGTGATGGGAAAGCCAAGAGCATCTTCCATTATCCAGAACCCATGGAAACATGCCATCATGAAAGTGGCATACAGTACTGAAGAACTTCTACAGACATCTAAATTTTGCCATGATCTTCCACAAGCCCTCGTGACTGACAATATCAAAAGCCTTGGTCAGATCAACAAATGTTATGTATTTCTCTGTTCTGCTCCTGGCATTTCTGTTGGAGTTGCTGGGTAACAAATACATTGTTGACCATTTCTTGGCCCTTTCTGAAGCCACACTGGCTCTCTGGGAGATGACCATCTTCCAGGTGAAGGATCAACTGATTGAAGAAGACACTGGCCATAATCTAGCTAGCAACAACTAAGAGAGAAACCCACCTGTAATTGTCACAGGACAACCAATTTCCTTTGCTTTCATAGAGGTGGACAGTGGAGGCATCCTTGAAATCCTGAGTGACAAATTCCTCTTGGTACATAACACAGAAAATTCCATTCAGGGGGGTGGAGCCAAGATGGCAGCATAGAAGCAGGAAAACTCCCTCTGCCCCCTCCATAACCACATCATATACATATAAAAAATGACTCTAAACAAACTTTAGGGTTACAGAACCCACAAAGTGACAGAGAGAAACAAACCTCCCACTGAAGACAGCCCAGCAGGCAGACAGGAAGGGTCCATAGTAGCATGCTGGGGATGGAGCCCAGACCCATGTGAGTCCATAGTTTTAGCCTCAGGTTGGCCCAACCAGCTGCAACTGGAGGAACTTCGGGAGACTGGATCACCAGAAGCTGTGGCGGTTTCCAGAATTATCAAACCATAAATGGCAAATACAAAGTGAGAGTTCAGTGTGGACTTTGTGGGACCAGGGGGTCTAGGAGTACACTGCAGCTCCCTGGAGAGAGAAGCAGCTGAGGCTCAGCAGCCACATCTGCTTGGCTGCTTCAGAGCTCCTGGCCTGAAGATTGTAAAGGGACCAAGCAACCAGTCTGAGGGGTAATCACTCTTGGTTTAACCTGCTTGGATCTGGATTGCTGTCTGGGGGGAGGTCCTAGGGTGCATGACCAGGTGGCAGAGCCAGTGCAGGTTTCTGAGAGGGCAGCCAGCTAATAGCTCTGACAATGGCACAAACCCCAGGGATCTGGAACAAAGCTCTCCTCTCTGGAAGAAGAGTTATACTGTGACAAAAAGCTCAAAAGTCAAGTGATTGAATGGCAACATGAGCAAGCAAAGGAAGCAAAGCAAGCACAGCAATCTGACTTTAGATTCCTTTTTGGGGGACAGAAAGGATCAAAGCAAGGAACAGAAGGAAGACAACAAATTCAGAACTCCTGCATCAAAAGCCTCTAAGAAAAATATGAACTGGTAGGAGATCATGGAGGAGCTCAAGAAGGATTTTGAAAATCAAGTAAGAGAAGTGGAGGGGAAATTGGGGAGAGAAATGAAAATGATGCAAGAAAATCATGAAAAGAGAGTCAACAAACTGACTGAAGAAAATAACACCTTAAAAATAGACCAATTCAAATGGCAAAAGAGGCTCAAAAAGGCAATAAGGAGAAGAATGCTTTAAAAAGCCAAATTTGCCAGATGGAAAAAGAATCTCAAAAGCTCACTGAAGAGAATCATTCATTCAGAATTAGACTGGAACAAATGGAAGTTAGTGACTTTATGAGAAACCAGGATACTATTAAACAGATCCAAACAAATGAAAAAATAGAAGGCAATGTGAAATATCTCACTGGAAAAACCACTGCCCTGGAAAATAGATCCAGGAGATATAATTTAAAAATTATTGGACTACCTGAAAGTCATGATCAAAAAAAGAATCTAGAAATCATCCTTCAAGAAATTCTCAAGGAAATTGCCATGTTGTTTTAAAACCAAAGGGCAAAATAGAGGTTGAAAGAATCTACTGATCACCTCCTGACAAAAGATCCCAAAAAGAAAACTCCTAGGAATATTATAGCCAAGTTCTGGAATTCTCAGATCAAAGATAAAATATTACAAGCAGCCAAGAAGAAACAATTTGAATATTGTGGAAACACAATCAGGATAACACAGTATTAGGCAGCTTCTACATTGAGGAATCTAAGGGCTTGGACTATGATATTCCAGAGATGAAAGAAGCAAGGATTAAAAGGAAGAATCACCTACCCAGCAAAACTGTGCATCATGTTTCAGGGGAAAATATGGTCATTCAATGAAATAAAGAACTTTCAAGCTTTCTTCATGAAAAAACCAGAGTTGAATAGAAAATTTGACATTCACATACAAGAAGCATGAGAAGGTAAACAGGGAAAAGAAATCAAAAGGAACTTATCAAAGTCAAACTATATATATATATGTGTGTGTGTGTGTGTGTGTGTGTGTGTGTGTGTGTGTATTCCTAAATGGAAAAATGATAATTGTCACTTATGAAACTTTTCTCAGTATGAGAATAGTTGAAGGGAATATACATTTGTTTGTGTGTGTATAGTGGGTATACATACACACACATATGCCTATATAGGAGGGTATATGCGCTTATGAATACATATGTATGTGAATATATGTGTACAGGTATACATAGACAGAAGGCACAGGACTGATTGAATAGGACATGATGATAATTAAAAGGTGAAATTGAGAGGTAAGAAAGGAATATAATGAGAGGTGATGGGGAGAGACAGAATGGGGTAAATTATCTCTTATAAAAGAGGCAAGGGAAATTGGTTACAATGGAGGGAAAGAACAGGAAGGCAAAAGGGAATGAGTCAACCTTATTCTCATTGAATTTGGCTTAGGGAGGGAATGACATACACACTAAATAGGGTATCTCACCCTACAGGAGAGTAGGGGGAATGGAATGAGAGGGGGGACAATGGAAGGGAGGGAAGGTTGGAGGGCAGGGAAGTTGGAAGCACACACTTTTGAAAAGGGACAGGGTCAAAGTAGAGAATAGAGCAAATGGGGGTTGGGATAGGATGGAGGGAATTATAGTCATTCTTTTAAAATGTATCCACTATGGAAATGTTTTGCATAGCTATACATGTACAACCTATATCGAATTGCCTATCTTCCCAGTAAGGGTAGGTTCCAAGGGAGGAAGGGAAAGAATCTGGAATTCAAAGTTTTTAAATCAAATATTTTTTTAAAAAAGTATTTTTTTTACATGCAACTGGGAAATAAGATATAAAGGCCCTGGGGTATAGAGATCCATCTTTCCCTACTGGAAAGTCAGATGGAGTATGAGGGAAGATATAGGAGAGAGTAGATTGGGGAAGGGGGTATACAGTGGGATGACTCTTTTGGGGTGGTGGGTAGGGGGAAGATGGAGAGAAAATTTGTAACTCAAAATCTTCTGGAAATGAATGATGTAACTAAAAATAAGCATAAAATTTAATTTTAAAAATTCCATTCAGCTTTTTTTTGAGCAGTGGATCCCCTACTTTGTACATCTCAGCTGTAATAAAATCTGCACCAGGCACTTTGCCACACAAGAGGACCCTAATGGCATTCAAAACCTCTTCTTTCGTTGGAAGTTCAGCTGGAGAGGAATTGACTTTAACCTAAGATTATTGGTCAGTGACTTGAACATTGGTTGATTATCCTCTGTGGAAAACACAATGGAAGTGTTCAGCCCATCTCTTCTTTAAAAAAAAATAGAGGTGGAGCCAAGATGGCAGAGTAAAAGCAGGAACTTGCTTCAGCTGCTGCTTCAACTACTTCCAATACCTATGAAAATTACTCAAATTTTAGAACTACAAAACCCACAGAGTGACAGATAGGAACAAATCTCCTACTGAAGGCAGCCTGACTGGCTGAGAGGAGGGTTCCATGACACTGGAGTGGAAGCTGAGCACAATCCCTCATGAGCCCTGCTGGACGAGACTCATGACCCAGACCAGCTGAAGCAGAATGCAGGAGAGTGAATCACTGGCAGCTGTGGTGGTTTCCAGACTTCTAGCCCATAAATGCCAAAGAGAAAGTAAAAGGTCAGTAGGGACCCCTGTTGATCCTGGGTGAGAGAAGAGCACCATCTAGCCCCTCCCCCTGGGATGTTGGAGGTGACAGGATCTCTGACAATAGCTGCACAAAACCCCAGAAATTTGGGACACATCACTCTCCACTTTGAAAGCAGAGTTCTAGCGTGGTAAAGAGCTCAAAAGTCAAGTACATGTATACATAGAGGGCACAGGATGAGTTGAATATGAAGGGATGGTATCTAAAAAATAAAATTAAGAAGTGAAAGAGGAATATATTGGGAGAAGGAGAAAGGGAGAGACAGAATAGGGTAAATTGTCTCATGTAAAAGAGACAAGAGAGAACTGTAACAGTGGACAGGAAGATCAGAAAGATAAAAGGTAATAAGTCAACTTTGCTCTCATTGGCTTAAAGAGGGAATAACACACACACACACACACACACACACACACACACACACTCAATTAGGTGTTTTACCCTACAGGAAAGTAAGGGAAATGGGATAGGAGGGGGGATGATAGAAGGGGGAGAGGGTAGTTAGAAGCAAACACTTTTGAGGAGGGACAGGGTCAAAGGAGAAAATATAATGAGCAAGGGGCAGGATAGGATGGAGGGAAATATAGTTAGTCTTTCACAATATAACTACTATGAAAATGTTTTGCATAACTACACAGGTAAAACCTATATTGAATTGCTTGTCTTTCTGGTGGGGGTGGGTGAGGAGGGAAGAAGGGAAAGAATCTGGAAATCAAAATTTTAAAAACAAATGTTCAAAATTGTTTTTAACATGCAACCAGGAAATAGGATATACAGGCAATGGGGTGTAGAAATCGATCTTGCCCTTCAGGAAAGTAAGGAGAGGAATGGGGGAGGACATAAGGGAGCACAGTTTGGGAGAAGGTGTATTCAATATGCTTTCTATTTTGAGGTGGGGGGTGGGGGAGAGATGGGGAGAAGATTTGTAACTCAAAATCTTGTGGAAATGAATGCTGAAAACTAATTAATAAATAAATAGATAGATAAATAGATAAATGAATGGATGGATGAATAAATAAATAAGTATATAAGTAAATAAATTTTAAAAAATAAACAAAATTAAATTATTTTCAAAATAGCATTGGAATTTAAATACAAAAGAAAAAGTCATTGCTGTGTACACAGTAGAAGATAAGAGAGGATTCAAAATTTACAGCAATAAATTTCCATTTCAAGAAAGTCTATGTAATAAATACTACATATTTTGTTTAGGGCTGTCCATCTATTCTTTATATCCTTGTGAGTTTTTTTTTTATTCTCTGCTGTCCAATTTTTACTTTGTTATTTTCCTCCTTCCTCCCCCTGCCAAGAAGGCTACAATTAAGTATGGAGATACACATACACATACATAGATATACACATATACACATGAACATATACATACATATGTGTACAATTACACATACATATGCTTAGATATCTATGATTATACTCACATATAGGCATATCATTCATATAAATCTATGTAGCCCATTACTCCAGAACCATGGGTTTTTTATTGGTCAGTGTGGCTCCATCAGCATTGAGTAGTTGAAATATACCATAGGTCTTCAGCCCATAAATAGCCCTCACAGGATATTGTAGAAGCATGTTAGATTGTTACTATCAATGTAAAACTGAATATCATGCCAAGAATTCTTCCTCTTTCTAAGTTTCACTTGCACTTTGCTTTTGATGTAATTAAATGCTTCCTTTTAGAGATGGATGAACTATGCTGTTGGTAAGCCCTGTGGAATTCTCATTTTTCATTTAGGAGCTTCTGAATTTCTCCATTATTTTCATGAAATCAATTCTATGAGTATCATGGCCCAGCTAGTAAATGTGTGTAATGGGAATGTAAATTTAAAGATCTTCCCTGCCCCTAGGCTAAAGTGCACCTGGAGCTTGGGGTGGGAGGCTTGTTTTTCAGTAGATACTTCTTGATTGGCCAGTGAGTCAATAAGGTTGTTACATTGTCTGAGCCAGGAGAAGGCTATATAAGCCTTGATGTGTAGCGCTGTTTTGGGGGCTCACTTTGAGAAGTGTTTTGTGATTTGATATGGATTCTGGGAGGCCATTGTCCAGAGCCCACCGGCTTTGAAAAACCCAGATGTTGAAACCCAGGTGTTGATTTGGTATGGATGTAATAGTTGGACAGTTTGGAAAGCTGTCCACTTGATCTGTTTCTGTCTTGATAATTTTGTCTGTATATTCTGAAGTTCAGGGTGCTGACCTTTTTCCCCTGAACAAGGTAAATGATACATATGTTTGGCTGATTAAAGTAAGCTTGTTAACCCATTTTGAGTTGCTTTCCTTTATCAAAGCAGATCTAAGAACCTGTGTTGGCAGCAAACCCTGAGGACACTTGGGGTGCTTGCTGATACAATGTGCCATACACCAAATCTCTGAAAGATGCCCACTCCTTTTTCTGCTGTGCTTTTTTCAACTGTGTGTTGGCCTAGTATTCCCTCCAAGCTAGCAATGAAGTATTCATGTTCAGAGAAGTGCTCTGATTTGGTGACATTAAGTCTTCTGGCAGTTACCTTGCCTTAGGACAACCACTTTTGTTGAACGTGAATGTTTAGCTTGGTAAGGATAAGGTTATGATCAGCTCAGACCTCTACACTGCCTTTGTCACTCTTACATCCTACCTATCTCTTCTCCTTACAATCACATAGTCTATTAAATGTCAATGTTTGCTGCCAGGGTTCATACATGAAGTTTTATGTTTAGATAAATGGGAAGACAGTGTTGGTGATGAAAAGATCATAAGATGCAGAAGACTTCAGTAGTAAGTGACCTTTGCTGTTGCTATTTTCAATTCCATTCCTGCCAAGGACTCCCTTCTGTGTTTACAAACTTGTCCTCTTTCATCTCATTAATGATGAGGGTCTGCAGGTCTTCATTAAATTTTTCTTTGACCTCATCTGGGTTTCTCATGGTGAGAGCATAGGAATGGGTGATGGTTGTATGGGACTTTCCTGCAAGTGGCAATCATTTTGTCATGAGACTGTCATTCACTCTTTTTGGTAAGCATACAAGCTTGTTAACTAGATTAGATCATGAAACCTACACCAGCTTCATGAAATCCTCCTTATGCTGGCCATTCCAGTAAAAGACAAAATTATCCAGCTCTGACTTCAGTAAGTTGACTTTCATCTGCCCACTTTGGTTGCAGTATTTGCTGAGTTCTCTCACAATAAGAGCTGTTTGTATTTCAGGTCTCCTGGATTTGATATTATCTATAAGTATACATTCAATTCATGTACCAATGGTGTATCAGCAATGCTATATTCACAATGCCTATAGAGATTACAAATATGCTGATATAATTATCCATCACAAAATACGTCATGTTTGCCATATGGGGAAATAAACTAGAAAATTTATTAAGATACCAAAAGACTGAGTCCCAAAACCAGAAAGTGAAAGCCATCAGAGTAGTTATGACATTGGCACAGGTAGATAAAGTAGAAAGCACCCACATTTTCAAGCCCTCAAAACAGAACAGGCTACCCCAGGCAAAGGTCCTCCTCTCCCCACTCACAGCAACCACCCAGCTTCCGAGAAGCGCGCTCCCAGCAGCTCCGGCCCCTGGCAGTCCTCAGCAGGAGTCCTTAGCAGAAAGTCCTTAGCAGTCCTAACTCAAAAAAAAAAGGCTTCCCGCTGCCGCTGCCTCTGCTGCTGCCGCAACCGCAACCGCTGCCAACCGCCAACCGCAGGACCGTTAGCTCGGCTTTCACTTTCTCTCACTTTCCGCTTTCTCTTGCTCCGCCCCTTCCTGCTACGTCAGCAAACCGCAGGACTGCTAGCTCGGCTTTCACTTTCTCTCGCTTTCTGCTTTCTCTTGCTCTGCTATGTCAGCACGTCCATGGGGCATGGAAGATCTTTAAATCCCATAACCTTTACAAATGTTTAGTGGAATTATCTTTGAAAAAGCCTTTGTATTTTTTGTGTGTATTTCTACCACAGGGTGGGATCCCCACCTGCCATAGTAAGCAGGCCAAGATTAGGTGATGTAGACAATTTTAGGGTACATTTTTTCTAGTCTCTTCTTCACACCAGGATGTGAGCAATGTGGTCCATAAAAAGGTTGCTCAGACACTAAGGGGGCTGCTGAATGCCCTCACTACTCCAGTGAGAAGATGACCCTCTGGCCCAGGTCACCTGTGTGCAGTGCTGTGACTATACCTCCCAGTGTGTTCACACCTGCAGCTTTGTCACTTGCCTAGCACCACAGGAATTTGAGGTAGGTAAAATAGTAACATAGAAAAATAATGAAATCATTGAATAATAAAGTAATGAAATAGTGAAAATTGTTGAATAATAAAATAACGAAATAGTAAAGTGGTATGAGTGATGTCTTTTGACTCATGTAAATTGGATTTAAGTGATGCAGAGCTGCACTAATTTATTAGGTTCACTCTCTTCTGCCAGAGTTATCAGAGTCCAGTGACAAGACAAAAGTCAAAAATCATGGGAGATGACTAGCATACAATGGGTCACCTTGGCCTCTTCAATGTCTGACAAAGTTCTAAATTCTCCGTAGCTTTTCCTTCAGTCACCTTCATGGTCGTTGGAACAAATTGTTCATGTCGGCATGTTCTCTCCTGAATGAAACCCTGCTTCTGCCTGGCATCTGAATGCAGTCCATTTTTAACTGCCACCATGAAAAAGGTTCCATCCTGAGGCATCACGCTGCTGCCTCCCAACTTTGTAACACAGAGCACCATGGGTCATTGAATTCCAATACTTTCCCCAGGCATTTTTAACTCCACTTTATTTTTTTTAATTTTTTGGTCTTTACTTATTTGTTTGTTTACTTTTAGTTTACAAGATTCAGCTCCACAATTCCCCGAGTTTCAAATTCTCCCTCCCTTCAATCCCCCCCCCCCCCCCGCTAATGACGGCAAAAAAGCAAGTATAGAATCTGCAAATACCTTCACACTAAACATTAGTAAGGTTATAAAGAAGGATTATTTATTATAGAATATATATATTTTTTTCTTTTTGGAGGGCAATTTGGGTTAAGTGACTTGCCCAAAGTCACACAGCTAGTAAATGTGTCAAGTTTCTGAGGTCGAATTTGAACTCAGATCCTCCTGATTCCAGGGCCAGTGCTCTATTCACTGAGATATCTAGCCACCTAACTCCTCCACTTTAAAAAAAGGAAGGAGGTGGAATCAATATGGTGGAATAGAAGCAGGACCTCCCCATTGCTCCGGCTTCCACCTTCCCCAATCCATGTAAAAGGGGATTCTAAACAAACTTTGGAGCTTCAGAACTCACAAAGTGACTCAGAGAAGCTAAACTCCCGCTAAGGACACCCTGGCAGGCTGGCAGGAATTGGTCAGCACAGCGCTCTGGGAGCCAAGCCCAGCCCCACACCAAGGCTTTAGCCCCAGGGTGGGCCTGACCAGCCACCGGCCAGAGGGACTCCAGATCAGCAACAGCTATGGCTGTTTCCAGATCTATCAACACATAGATGTGAAGGACAAAGTGAGAGGTCAGAGTAGTCTGGACTTTGGGACCCAGTAAGTGGGAGTATGTGGCTTTTGCCCCCCAGGGCAAGAAGCCACTGAAATGCTGGCAAAGCCAGACAGTGCCACATGGCAGCTTCAGCTCCTGGCCTGCAGAGTGTAAGGGGACCAAAGACGGGTCTGACGGGGTAATCACGTTTCCTTTAACCTGCTTGGATCTGGTCTGCAGTCTAGGGTGGAGATCCTGGGGTGTGTGTCCAGCTGGCCAGAGCGTGTGGAGGCCTCAGAGAGGGCACCATCTAATAACTCCAGGAGCTGAGAATAGCCCAGCATTTGGGACAAAAGCTCCCCTGTTTGGTGGCAGAGTCCTACTGTAGCAAAAAGCCCAGGGGTCAAGTGACTGAGGGGTGACATGACCAGGCAAAGGAAACAAAGCAGACAGAATATTCCAACATTAGACTCCTATTTTGAGGACAAAAAGGAGCAAAGCATGGAACAGGGGGAAGACAGTAAAGTCAGAAATCCTGCACCAAAAGCTTCAAAGGAAAATACAAGCTGGATACAGGCCATAGAGGACCTTAAGAAGCAGATAAAAGAAGTGGAGGAAAAATTGGGAAGATAAATGAGAACGATGCAAGAAAATTATGAAATGAGAGTCAACAGTCTGACGGGAAAATGATACCTTAAAAAAAAGGCTAACTCAAATGGCAAAAGAGGTTCAAAAAAGCAATGAGGAGAAGAATGCCTTAAAAAGCCAAATTTGCCAGATGGAAAAAGAATCTCAAAAGCTCACTGAGGAGAATCATTGCTTCAGAATTAGATTGGAGCAAATGGAAGCTAATAACTTTATGAGAAATCAAGATGCTGCTAAACAGATAAAAAAAAAATGAAAGAAAAGAAGGCAATGTGAAATATTTCATGGGAAAAACCACTGGCCTGGAAAATAGATCCAGGAGAGAAAATTTAAAAATTATTAGACTACCTGAAAGCCATGATCAAAGTAGGAACCTAGAAGTCATCCTCCAGGAAATTCTCAAAGAAAACTGCCCTGATGTTTTAGAACCAGAGGGCAAAATAGAGGTTGAAGGAATCCACCAATCACCTCCTGAAAAAGATCCCAAAAAGAAAACTTCTAGGAATATTATAGCCAGGTTCTGGAATTCCCAGATTAATGAAAGAATATTACAAGCATCCAGGAAGAAACAATTTGAATATTGTGGAAACACAATCAGGATAACCCAGGATCTGGCAGCTTCTACACTGACGGATCAAAGGGCTTGGAATATGATATTCTGGAGGTCAAAGGAGCTGGGATTAAAACCAAGAATCACATACCCAGAAAAATTGAGTATCATGTTTCAGAGTAAAATATGGTCATTCAGTGGAATAGAGGACTTTCAAGCATTCTTGCTGAAAAAACCAGAGTTGAATAGAAAATTTGACATTCAAATACAAGAAGCAAGAGAAGCATGAGAAGGTAAACAGGGAAAAGAAATCATAAGGAACTTATCAAAGTTGAACTATTTACATTCCTACATGGAAAAACAATAATTGTAACTGATGAAACTTTTCTCAGTATGAAAATAGTTGAAGGGAATGGAAATATATATATATATATATATATATGTATATAAGGGTATATGGACATATGAATACATATGTGAATGTGTGTATATATGTTTACAGATTTACATAGTTAGAGGGCACAGGACCTATTTAACAGAAAGGCATGATACTTAAAAGGTGAAATAAAGAGGAGAGAGGAATATAATGAGATAAGGGGAGAGAAAGGATGGGGTAAACTATTTTATATAGAAGAGGCAAGGGAAAATGTTTACAATGGAGGGGAAGAATAGGAAGCCAAAAGGGAATGGGCCAATCTTATTCCCATTGAATTTGGCTTGAGGAGGGAATGAAATACACACTAAATTGGGTATCTCACCCTACAGAGTGTAGGGGGAAGGGGATGAGAGGGGGCATGATGAAAGGGAGGGTAGGCTGGGGGGGGGGAAGTTGGAAGTACCCACTTTTGAAAAGGGACGGGATCAAAGTAGAGAATAGAACAAGTGGGAGGTTGGATAGGAGGGAGGGAAATATTGTCAGTCTTTTACAATATATCTATGTTTTTGTTTTGCATTAGCCCCACATGTACAACCTATACTGAACTGCTTATCTTCCCAGTAAGGGTGGGTGACAAGGGAGGAAGGGAATGAATCTGGAATTCAAAGTCTTAAAATCAAATGTTTAAACATACATACATATATATATATATATATATTTACTATTATTAATACAATTTTACATGTAATTCGGAAATAAGATATACAGGCACTGGGGCATAGAGATCCAACATGCCCTACTGGAAAAGTCGAAAGGGGTATGGAAGAAAATATGGGAGAGAACAGATTGCAGGAGGGGATATCCTGTGGGACTTCTATTTTGGGGGCAGTGTGTAGGGGAACAACAAGGAGAAATTTTGTAACTCAAAATCTGGCATAAATAAATGATGTAAATCAGAAGTTAATAAAACATTTGAAATTGAAAAAAAAGGAAGGAAGAGAGAGAAAGCAAAAGAAAGAGAACAAGAGAGAGAGAAAGAGAGAGAATGAGAGAGAGAAAAGAGAGAAGGAAGGAAGGAAGGAAAGAAAGAAAGGATGGAATAATTAAGTCTGTATTCAGACAACATCAATTCTTTCTCTGGAGGTGGATCACATGTTTTGAGAGTCCTTTAGGATTGTCTTGAGTCATGGTATTGCTGAGAAGAGCTAAGTTTTTCACAGCTGATCATTGTAAAACATTGCCATTACTCTATATAATATTCTTCTGGTTCTGCTCACTTCACCACACATCAGTTCATGTAAGTCGTTTGAGGATTTTCCGAGAGCATCCTGGTTGTCATTTCTTATAGCCTAATAATATTCCTTTACAATTACATATCACAACTTGTTCAGTCATTCCCCAATGGATAGATGATTCCTCAATTTCCCATTCTTGGCCACCACAAAAAGAGCTGCTATAAATATTTTTGTACAAGCTGATCTTTTTTTTTTCTCATTTTATGATCTATTTGGGTTACAGACCTATGAGTGGTATGACTGGGTCCAAGGGTATGCAGTTTTATAGCCCTTTCAACATAGTTCCAAATTGCTGTCCAGAAAGGTTAGATTAGTTCACAACTTCACCAATATTGACCTACCATTTTTAATCTCTCCTCTTTGGGGCTTATTTTAGGTCTGTTTCTTTGTTGTTTGGTTTGTTGCATTTTTTCATTTTAAGTGCATATTTCCAGTTCACTAATCTTTTCTTTTTGTCGATGTGTGTTTATAGCGGTATTATTGTTTACCCGATGATTGCTTAATATGCATCCCAGAAATTTTAGTACATTGTTTTATCACTATCATTTTTCTTTCATATAATTATTATTTGTTTCTATTAGTTGTCCTTTGACTAATTCATTATTTAGGATTCCATTGTTAAATCCTCATTTGAGTCTTTTACTTTTAGTCCCTGAACAAATAACTATTTGCAATGCATTTCACTCTATAAAGGAAAAATTTATTATTTTTTTCTTATTACATTTGTTTGCAACAACACTGTGCCTGAATATGTAGCCAATTTTGTTTTTTTTTGTTTTCTACTCAATAGTATTTTATTTTTTCCAATTATATGTAAAGATAGCTTTCAACATTCACTTTTATGAGATTTTGAATTCCAAATTTTTTTCTCCCTGCCCTTTCCACTCCCCAAGACAGAAAGCAAGCTTATATAGACTATAAATGGATAATTATATTAAACATATTTCCACTTTAGTCATGTTGTAAAAGAAGAATCAGAACAAAAGGGGAAAACCATGAGAAAGAAAAAAAGAGAAAATAGATGCTTGGATATGCATTCAGTTTCCATAATTCTTTTTTCTGGATTGGATAGCATTTTGTGTCATGAGTCTTTTGGAATTACCTTAGATCATTGCATTGCTGAGAAGAGCTAGATCTATCAAAGTTGGTCATAACACAATGTTGCTGTTACGGTGTACAATGTTCTCCTGGTTCTGCTCACTTCACTCAGCATCAATTTATGTAAGTCTTTTGAGTTTTTTTCTGAAATCTGCTTGCTCACCATTTCTTATAAATTAATAATATTCCATTACATTCATGTACCACAATTTGTTTAGCCATTTCCCAATTGGTGGGCATCCCCACAATTTCCAATTATTTGCCACCAAACAAAAAAAAAGTTGTCCTAAATATTGTTTGTACAGATGGAAATTTTTCCCTTTCTTATGATCTCTTTGGGATATGGACCTAACAGTGGTATTGTGGGATCAAAGGGTGTGCACAGTTTTAAAGCCCTTTAGGCATAGTTCCAGGTTGCTTTCCAGAATGATTGGATCAGTTCTTAACTCCACCAACAATGCATTGGTGTCTCAATTTTCCCACATTTTCTCCAACATTTATCATTTTCCTGTTTTGTCATATTAGGCAGTCTGATAGGTGTGTATATAGCCATTTTTTATAAAAGTCTCTTGTAGTGCTGAGAAATAGGTATATTCTTTTGCTGTCCTAGTTATATAAGACTCTATGCTTTGTATATCCAGTTCCTCCAATAATTTGTTCAATTCTCTATTTTCCCTTTTCTTTATCTTTATTTTTAGACTCACCAATAATGGAGAAGACATTGAAATCCCCTGTCATTATTGTGTCACTATCTATGTCTTCTTAAAATTCATTTAATGCTTCCTTTATGAATTTAGGTGCTTAGGCATTAGGAGCAAAGAAGTTTAATATTGATATTGATTTCTTGTCAATGATTCCTTTCAGAATAATGAAGTTTCCTAATTTTTTTCCATTTTAAGTTTTTGAATTTTTGTTGGATACTATGAATGCATCTCCTGCTTCTTTTGATTCACTTAATACATAATAAATTCATCTGAACCTTCAGTTTTATTCTATGTGCCTTTTTAAAAATATGTCTTGTAAACAATAGATTAAGTTGTGCTTTCTTATTCAAAGCCATTATTTTTTCATATTATTGTTTAATGCACTCATACTTAAACATCTGATAGTTACAGTTAGATTTTCCTCCATTTGTCCCTTATATTTTTTTAGCCCTACATTTTTTCTGTTTCTGCCATTAACATGGTATTTTGCTATTGCTAATGTACAAAAGGCTTTCCAAGGTTATTGATAGTTATTCAGCAATCACAGTAGTATTGTATCATAAAATCATAGATTTAGACCTGAAATAAACCTTGGATTGAGCATGACTCTACTCATTTCATACTTGAACAGACTGAAGCAAAGATGAGTTAATTGAATTGCAACCACATTAATTCATTCATTTAATAAGTATTTATTAAATGTCCACTATCAGATAGTATGTTGAATATCAGGTATACATAAGAAAAAAATGATGAAAAGAGGATTTTAGGGGCTGCTAGATGGCACAGTGAATAGCGCACTGGCTCTGGAGTCAGGAGGTCCTGAGTTCAAATCTGAATCAGACACTTAACACTTATTAGCCATGTGACCTTGGGCAAATCACTTAACCCCAATTGCCCTGCCCTCTCCCCTCCAAAAATAAAAATAAAAGAGGGTTTTATAGAATGTGATCTCATAGATAACTCAAGTAACTTATTTTCATCTAGGAAAAATTAACATGTATAAAAAGGCTTAATGCAAAACAAATATAAAATAATTAATAATGTCAGGATAGTGATGACTATAGAGATGAAAGGAGACTTCCTTTAGAAAGCGGTATCTTAACACAATCTGGAAATAAGTCAGAGTTATTGGAGATATAGGTAAGGATGGACAGTAGTCCAGGAAAAGGAGAGGGTAGAAGGCTCGAGGAATGGAGATTAGAATGCCCAGTTTAGGGAGAAGCATGAAGCACAATTTCATTGGAATTTAGAGTGCAGGAAAGATAATAAAATAAGACAAACATGAATAGGTGGGCTGTTATCAGTTGTGGGGCTCTTTGTGATGGGATCAGGATTGACAGTTTCCCCCTCCAAAAAAAGGGAATAATTTTCCCTAACAGGCAGCAAAACTATCCCTTGTACTTGATTGGTTCCTGTGTGCTTTGATAAAGCTTTCTGGCCACCCAAGGGCATAAAAGTCGCACCAACGTGGAGTCAGGACCTCTTACAATGAGATGTACTTTCAAAAACCACAGGAGTTTCTTATGGATCCTAACACTTTGCCCTGCTGACCTGCATTTCCATAGGGAGTTGGGGGTAGGCAAAATCTAGATGAGCTAAGTATTGCTATAGCCTTGTGATAAGTACTTGCTATGTTGGAGCAAAGTAAACTTCATCTTGATAACTGTACAATAATTTAGGAGTGTCTGATTCCAACCCAGTGACAAACCTGAACTAATACAATGCTGGTGCTGGACTTCACACTAACAGTTTTCAACAGGCAAACAGATGGGAGTTTTTTTTTTTTTTATTTTATCCTGGGTATAAGAGGGAGCCACTGACTCTTCAACCCGTTGGACTTCCTTTAAATCCCCACTAAAATCCTACCCTCTCTAACCCTTAGAATTCCAATGACTTCCCTCTGTTCATTATTTCCTATTTATTCTGTATGGGCCTTGTTTTGTATATATTTGTTTGCATGTTATCTCCCCCATTGGACTGTAAGCTCTTTGAAGGCAGGAACAATATCTTGCTTTGTTTTGTATCCCCAATGCTTACCACAGTGTTTGGTACACATTAGATGCTTGATAAATGTTTATGGATTGATTTCCCATCTCTCCAAATTTTAAGAGAATATTCTATACATTTGTTGTCATTCTGTTATTTTCAGTTGTGTCCAATTCTTCCTGACCCCAGATGGAGTTTTCTCAGCAAAGAGATTGGAGCAGTTTGTAATTTCCTTCTCCAGTTCATTTTTCTGATGAGGAAACTGAGGCAAAGCTGAGTTAAGTGACTTTCCCAGGGTCACGCAGCTAGTAAGTGACTGAGGCCAGATTGGAACTCCACTCTTCTTGACCCCAGGGTTGGTGCTCCATTCGCTGCACCACAGACCTGCCCACGTACGGCTATTCTTGATTAAGGCGTGAGAAAGAAGGCAGGAATTCACAAATGATATTCTTTAGCAAATCCCGTCTTTACTCAGACACAACTAAAGGAAAAGAATCTCTCATCATATGTAATAAGAATGTAAATTTTAAAGATCTTCCCTGCCCCTAGGCTAAAGTGCACCAGAAGCCTGGGGAGGGAGGCTTGTTTTTCAGTAGATACTTTTTGATTGGCCAGTGGGTCAATAAGGTTGTTACATTCTCTGAGCCAGGAGAAGGCTATATAAGCCCTGATGTGTAGCTTTGTTTTGGGACTCACTTTGAGAAGTGTTCTGTGATTTGATCTGAATTCTGGGAAGCCGTTGTTGAGAGTCCCCCGGCTTTGAAAAACCCAGAATGTGGAAACCCAGATGTTGACTGGGTATGGATGTAATGGTTGGACAGTTTGGAAATCTGTCTACTTGATGTTTCTGTCTTGATAATTATGCCTGTATACTTTGAGGTTCAGGGTGCTGACCTTTTCTCCTGAACAAGGTAAACGATATATGTCTGACTGATTAAAGTAAGCTTGTTAACCCATTTTGAGTTGCTTTCCTTTAACAAAGCAGATCCAAGAACCTGTGGTAGCTGCAAACCCTGAGGACGCTTGGGGTGCTTGCTGCTACACCATACTAGTATGTGGTTAATACAGAAAGGCGGCTGGTGGAGCATCCACACCTACATCCATCTGTATTGGGCCAGATTCCTCAGTAAATAGAAAAACAGAAAATTTCTGTTCGATTAGTTTCTTTTCCTTAATTGATGGAATTATTAAATGATTACATAAGAGGAATGTCATGTATAACATGGACCAAATTTGGACAGTACTTTTGTAAATTAGCACATAATACTCTTACAGGGAAGATGGAAGGATATGGATTAGGGAATAATAGAGCCAAACATGCTCACAACTGAGGGGATGACTGGTCACCATGAAAGCTAGAGCAACATGGCAAAATTCCTCCAGCAGAGCATGCCTGGGCCCTTTGGCTCTGTGATCACTAGCATTTGTATCGGCAATTGCTTAAAGACATAGTCCACACCCAAATCTGCAGATGAAACAAAGTTGAGGTGCATATCTAAGATACAGGACAAGAGCCAGGATGTTAAAGGATCCCATGAGGCTAGAGCACTGAGCTAAGGTGAAGAAGAAGACATTGAATAGGGAGAAAGTCTTATATTTGGGTATACAAAATAACTTCAGAAACAGAAGATACGGGAGGGTTATCATCAGGTTTCTAAAAGATGGTTCTTTTAGGGGAGTGGATAGAGCACTGGATCTGTAGTCAGGAAGACCTGAGTTCAAATCCAGCCCCTGACATTTACTAGCTGTGTGACCCTGGGCAAGTCACTTAACCCTGTTTGTCTCAGTTTCTTTATATGCAAAATGAGCTGGAGAAGGAAATTTCAAACCACTCTAGTATCTTTGCCAAGAAAACTAAAAAAAATGGGTCACAGAGTAGGACACAACTGTGAAATGACTAAACAACTGTGTTCTGATATGGAACTTCAATTTAAGAAGGGCATTGATGAGCTGCAGAGTGTCCAGAGTTGTCCAGACTGATGAAGATCCAAGAGTCTCTATTAAGATGCTTTGAAAGAACAGGATATTTGTTCTGGAGAAGAGAAGATTTATGGAGGTAAATTGAGCTGACTTCACATATTTGAAGGGCTGTCCTCTATCGCGTGTATTAGACTTATTCTTTTTTACCCCCAACTGGAAGAAATGTGATCATTGAAATGGAAGTTAGGATGATAGCCCAGTTCCACTATGTGCTGGACATTGGCTCTTATTCAAGCAGCAAAGAAGTTATCATCCTTCAACCAACTCGGTGAGGAACCACTCTGAACTTGGTCTGGTCCTTGGACTACAGATGTCATTGAACACCCCATCAACACATGGAACAATCAGCTACAGCAAATCAAGAAATTTTGAATGCTATGGATGTTACTTACCTTGGCAGTATCATTTCCAGGGAGGGACATATGAATGAAGTTTATATGGGTATTGCCGGAACTAGCTCAGTATTTGGGAAGCTCTGAAAGCAAGTGTGGTAGAGAAGAGGTATTTGACCACCCAAACAGAAGGTCACCAAGCCATTGTGCTGACATTGTAGTATGCCTACAAAACCTGGATAGTCTACCATCACCATGCCAGAAACAAAATTGTTTCCATTTGAACTGTTTTGGGAAGATTCTGGAGATCTGGAAAGATAAGGTGCCAGATTCTGGAGATTCTGGAAAGATAAGGTACAAGACACTGAGGTCCTTTCTTGAGCTAAATTGACAAGCATTCAAACTGCACTGCAGAGAGTACAGCTCCAATGGGCTGATCACATTGCCTGAATGCCTCATGTACATTTTCCTAAAAGAAAATTCTATGAAGAACTCAGGCAAGGCAAGTACTAACACGGAGGTCTGAAGAAGTGATATAAGGACACTCTCAAGGTCTCTCTGAAGAGCTAGGAAATTGATTGGGAGATATGGAAACACTGACAAAGGACCACTCAGCATGCTGTAATCTCATCAAAGAAGGCACTGTGCTCTATGAAGTAGAATTCCAGTCACTAGAAATAAATGTGAGATGCCCAAATTTAGTTATATCTCCACTCCAAATGTTCACATGGACTATTTATGCCCAACCTGTGGCAGAGCCATCCCAGCTCATATTGATCTGATTGGCCACAGCCAGGCACACTGTGCCTTGATTCCAACATAGATCCCACTCATTTTGGTCCTCGTCAAGAATGAAGGACAACAAATAACCAATTATTGGACTTGCCCTGAAAGCCATACACCTTGTTCAGCTTTCTCCAGTTCTGTGGCAGCTGCCATGACTTCCCTCTTGACTCCACAACTTTCAATAATGGTTCTCTGGGTTCTTAATAGATCAGTTTGGTGTTGGCTATGAAATCAAACTATGCTTCCCTCACATCCTGTTTAGAAAGCTTTTACCCTCCTATCTTTCCCAGCTGGGTATCCACTAATAGTCATTAACAAAACATGTTGCCTTAAATTTCCATCAGAATTTTAAAAATAGATCACAGCAAGCTAAGACCAATAATCCCAGTCTCAGTTCCTTTTCAGTTCAAGCATCAAATCTTTTATTGACACCACAAGTAGCAGCATACTTTTATAAAGTCCTGGGAATATAGTTGCCCCAGCTGCTCCTAGCAGGGAGTTAGCAAGGACGGCCCAAGGAATTACCACTCCCACAAAGCTTCCATGGAAGTCTGTCATGGTGAGTAATGAACTCCCCCTGTAGGCTTGCCTTGGAGAAACTATGGGGTTGTTCAGGCACATCATTACTCACCACTTTTAAAATTCTGAACAATTATTGAAAGTTGTAGAGTCAAGAGGGAAGTCATGGCAGCTGCCACAGAATTGGAGAAAGCTGAACAAGGTGTATGGCTTTCAGGGCAAGTCCAATGATTGGTTATTTGTTGTCCTTAATTCTTGAAGAGGACCAAAATGACAGGGATCTATGTTGGAATCAAGGCACAGTGTGTCTGGCTGTGGCTGATCAAGTGGTGTTGGTGTTGATATTGAGGGAGGACAGCATTTTCCCCCAGAGGGGGATACCTCCTTGAATATTACCATCATACCTAGGTCACTGGAAAGGAAGGATACTAGATTTTATAGACATGGAATAATTTTCCCCTTGTTTTATGTTGAGCTAAGTCCTTTTAGAAAAATCCCATTCCAGTTTTCTCCCTAATAATGGGAGACCTTTGGCTATGCTGACCCCTGGAGTTCTATGAGAAAGAAGGAAGGTAGGAAGGAAGGAAGGAAGGAAGGAAGGAAGGAAGGAAGGAAGGAAGGAAGGAAGGAAGGAAGGAAGGAAGGAAGGAAGGAAGGAAGGAAGGAAGGGAGGGAGGGAGGAAGGGAGGAAAAGAAAAGAGTAAGAATGGCAACATGAAAGAAAAAGATGAGAAACATTAAAAGTATGAAGGTGAGAATCTCCCAGGTTAGTTGTTTTTTTTTGTATGTTGTTTGATTTATCCAACGTGGTGGATGTGAGGACAGAAGAAGACAGAAGTCAGGATATCTTTTCTAGGAAAAGGTACATCTCAGAGGAATTTTTGGTTCCATAGTTATTTGGACATATACAAGAGTTCTATATTTCTTTAACTTCAACCTTGTATAATGTCTATGATACAAACCTATAGGAAAGAAGGTAAAACCTTGGTGGTACTCTAATTTCTTATTTTGTGACTGATACTGAAGAATTTGGGCTCTTTATATGTTCCATGTACCATCTATCTGTCTATCTCTAGATTCCATTTGTGTGGTATTATTATAAACCCATTTCAGTGAATGTGTTTTCCAAGAAGGAAAAAACACTGAATAATGTTCTAATCAGGTGTGGAAGCACCCAATCTGTGCTAGCTGATGATTCTGGAGTTGTAAATAGTTACTCTGGGAGCTAACTGAGCAGCAGTCTTACATGCCCCAAAAAGTCATAGCCTGAATAGCCTCAAAAAAGCATCATCAGCTCTAGGGAACAAATGTGAGCAAAGTAGGTTTTCAGTATTCTTTTCTCTCCTTATGGAGCAGAATTCTGTCTATGAACTCAAAAATACTGAAGAACTGGAAAGGTGCCATAGTCTTGAAAAGAGTCATGTCTCCATTTTCCAAAAAAGGAAAGAGAAAGAAGTCTGTCAATGATTGGTTACTGAGTCGGATTTCTACCCCCCGATTCCTCATCTGTTAAATAGGAAAAAGAATAGCAATTGTAGACTGTATTATTAAAGGGACGATTAATGAAAAACTTGAAGAAGAAGAATCAATGACACTAAAACCAAAATGTCCTTTCTTAGTCACACAGAGCCTTCCTAGATGCCCTGGAGTTGAACCTGCCCGTTTGAGGTATTTCCTCCCCTTAGAACATGAGCACCTAGAAAGCAAGCCCTAGCTCATATTTCTATTTCTATTCACAGGGTGTGATACATAGCAAATGTTAGAGAAATGTTTTTTAAACCATTCATCCATGAATTCATTTATCAAGGACAAGTCTTGCCATAACTTCATTTCATTTTTGGACAGAGTTACCAGACAGGTAAACTGAGGGAATGATTAATATTACATTTACCTAAATTTTAGCAAAGCAGTAGAGAAAGTCTCATGTTATTCTTGTGAAAAAAAAAAATGAGAGCTGTGTACTAGAGGCTAGTACACTTAATTGAATCCAGAATTGGTTGAATGGCCAGACATAAAGACTAATTATTAAAAGGCTCAATTTTGTCTCAGAAGTAGGTTTCCAGTGTTACCCTAAGGGATGACCCTGTCCTCTCCAACATCTATATCAATGGTTTAGATAAAGACACAGATCTTATACATATGAAACATGCAGACAATTCAAAGCAGAGAGGGAAAGTTAATATTCTAGATGACAGAGTCAATGTTTAAAACTACTTGATATGCTAAAACATTGGGCAAAACCCCGTAAGATGGAGTTTAAGAAGAATAAATGAAAAGACTGGCACTTAAGGTTTTTTTTTAATTTTTATCTAATTTTTAATTTATGGAATAAAATAAGCATTTCTATAACATAGTATGATTGAAAAAAGATTGCACATGAAACTTCAAACCTATTCTGTATAATTTGCTATTCCTTTTAAATAAATAATAAAGTAAATTTCTTTTTTTAACTTTTTCCCCTTCCGTGCACCCTAGATGGGTGTTCACACAACTATGTATGTGTGAATATGTGTGTATATGAATATATGTGTGTCTTTACACTTCTATTTATTACATTTCTCTGGATACAGATAGCATCTTCCTTCATATGTCTTTTGTAGTTAATTTGGGCATTTATAATAGTCAAAATGACTTATTTGATGGAATTCATTCTGAAAACAATATTGCTATTACTGTCTACAATGTTCTCTTGGTTCTGCTCATTTTGCTCTTCATTATTTTGTGCAAGTCTTTACATGTTCTTCTAGAATATTTGAGCTCATCATTTCTAAGAGCACAGTAGTATTCCTTCACAATTATATACCACAACTTGTTCAGCCAATTCCCAAAGGGGATCCTCCACAATTTCCAGTTCTTTGTCACCATAAGAGAGTTGCTATAAACATTTTAGAGCAGATAAGTTCTTTTCTCTTTCCCCTAATTACCTTTGGAAATAGACCTAGTAGTGATATTGTTGGGTCAAAAGGTATAGGCAGTTTAATAACTTTTTGGGCATAAATCCAGATTGCTTTCCAAAATGGTTGGATCAGTTCACAATTCCACCAACAATAAATTAGTGTCTCAAATTTTCTACATCCCTTCCAACATTTGTAGTATTTCTCTTCAACTGTTTTGGCCAATGTAGCAGGCATACATAAAATGATATCTCCAGTTTGTCTTAATTTAAATGATATCTCAAGGTTATCTTAATTTAATTATTAATTAGAGAATTCTCTAATTAATAATGATTTAGAGCATTTCATGACTATATATTGTTTTGATTTCTTCATTGGAAAACTACCTGTTCATACCCTTTGACTATTTATCAATTGGGGAATTACCCTTTTTTCTATATAGATTATACAAAGTTATATGTGTGTGTGTGTGTGTGTGTATGTATAATAGGAAACCTTTATCTGAGAAACTGCTCCTAAAATTTCCCCCAATTTTCTGCATTGCTTCCGATCTTAGCTATATTGTTTATTTGTAGAAAAGCTTTTTAACTTGATATATTGGAAATTATCCATTTTGAACCTTATCTGCTCTCTATCTCTTATTTATTAATAAATTGATCACCTATTCATAAGTCTATGTTGTATATTTCATGTTCTTCAAATTTTCTTGTAATATCTCTCTTTATATCTAGGTCATGTATCCATTTTGATCTCATCTTGGCAAATGGGGGAAGATATTGGTCTATGCCCAATTTCTGCCATACTACTTTCCAGTTTTACCAATAATTTTTTTTACTAAATAATGAATTCTTATCCCAAAATCTCAATTCTTCTTATTTGTCAAATACAAGGTTACTACATTGATTTGCTACTGAAAATTATATCTACACAGTTCTATTGATCAACTTTTCTATTTCTTAGCTGTTGTCAGATAGTTTTGACAATTGCTACCTTATAATAGTTTTAGATCTAGTACTGCTAAACTCCCTTCATTTACTTTTTTATTATGTTCTTTGATATTCTTAATTTTTGTTCTTTCAAATGTATTTTGTTGTTATTTTTCCTAATTCAGTAAAAAATGTTTTGGTAATTTAATTGGGATAGCATTGAATATATAAATTAGTTTAGGTTAAATGTCATTTTTTTATGTTGGCTCTGTCTACCCATGAGCAATTAATATTACCCCAATGATTTAAATCTGACTTTATTTCTATAATAGTTTTTTTTAATATAATTGAATTTAGCTAGTTCCTGAGTTTGTTTTGGCAGGTTTTCTCCCAAGTATTCTTTTCTGTCTAGAGTTATTTTAAATGGGGTGTTTCTTACTATATCTTCTTGCAGGGTTTGGTTGGTGAAATATGGGAACACTGATGATTAATATGGATTTTATCCTGTTGCCTTGCTAAAATTATTAATTATTTTGACATTATAGTTGTCTTTGAGATTTGCCAAGTATATCATCATATTGTCTGCAAAAGATACAGTTTTATTACTTCATTCCCTATTCTGATTACTTATGTTTCTTTTCTTCTCTTATTGCCATTGACAGGATTTTCAATAAAATATTGAATAATATTGATGACAGAGGTCATCCTTGTTTAACACCTGATCTCACTAAGAAGGATTCTAGTTTATTCCCGTTACAAATAATACTTGCTGATGGTTTTAGATAAATGCTTTTTATCAATTTAAGGAAAAATCCATTTAAACATATATAAAAGATCAACTTTATAAATGTAATGGAAGGAGGCATGTATGAATGAATGCCTCTGTCAAATGTTCCAGTCACTGTGCTAAGCTCTGGAGGTATGCATATAAAAGATGATCCAAAAAACACCTACCTTCAAGAAGATTATATTCCAATAGGGGAAGAAAACATACATAGGGAAGAAAGTCCAGGAAGAGAATTTGGCCCTGGGCCATGGTTAGTTATTTGTGCAAAAACAAGAATATTGTTGGTCCACTGTCTTACAAGGCATGCAAAACTGAACATGCAAGTAAAATACAAAGTAATTTGAGGAGTGAGAATGCATTAATAGAGATATCTTAGAAGGTTTTGGGAAGGATTGTGGCCTAAGCTGAGCTATAAAAAATTAAGCATTCTAAGAGGCATCAGTGAAGAAGGCATACATTCTAAGAATGGGAAAAATACCTCACATGGATGATCCAAGGCAGGAAATGGAAGGTCAAATTCAGGGAACAATTAGTATTCCAATTTGGGTGGGATAGAATAGACTTTCAGGAACATTCTAGTGCCAATGGTTACTGATTCTAACAGCTGAATGCTAAACTTTCAATATAAGCATTTATACCACAGAAGATGACAAATGCTCCAAATCAGGGTTTGATTTATTGTTTGTTGATTGTCTAGTCTTAAGAAAGTGATGAGAAAAAATGTAAATAATGCAAATCAAACTGAAATAGCCCTGCTGGAGAGGGAATGATATGAAATTGGTTTAGAAAGCTTGACTAGAACCAAACTTTGAACGGTTCTCAGAGCTATGTGGAGTGTTCTGTTTCATCATCTAGTGACCAACAACGGGCTGCTGAGCAATGTGTGGCATGTGTTTTATGAAGATTTGTATAGAAGGTGTTTGACAAATGGACTTTGCAGGTAAGAGCCCAGAGGGAGGGAGACCAATTAGAAAACTTTCAGTTGTCCTAGTGAAAGGTAATGAGGGTCTACACTAAAATGGTGGCTATGTGAATGAATATACAACTTTAGAAAACAATTGAATGAATTAGCAAGTGTTTATGAAGCACTTACTTCATGCCAGACATTGTAAGAGACCCCAGGGAGGGAGTGGAGAAGAGAGGACAGATCTGAGCAAGGTTGTGGAGGTAGAATCAAAGGTACTTTGCAACTTGGCCATTGAGGCTTCATTGCCTTTGGGCACAGCTGGCCTAGTATATGTCCTCTGTCCTGTTCTGTATTTGACATTCTTGGAGTCATGAGATGCCTCTTCTGCAAAATTCCCAGAGATCCACCACTAATCAGCTCAATTCCCAGGACAAAACTCTATCACACATCAATTACAGCCATGAACAGTCTTTGTTATTAATTATAACTTGCATTTCCATGGTCCTGGGAGGTTTGCTAAATGCCTGATTTACCACAGCCCCATTTTCCATTATTATCCCCATTTTATATCTGATGAAATTGGAGCTCAGAGAAACAGTGGCTTGCTCCAGGTCACATTCTGAGGAAGAAGTAGAGGCTGTATTTAAGCATCCCACTGCTGAATTCAAGGCCAAAGCTCTTTCCACTCTCTCTTTTTGCCTTGAATCTCCTGAAACAAAACTGAACTAATGGAAATGATATACTCCTATTATTTGTAAATAAGAGTCGCTATTTCTAAAGCAGTTTAGGTGAGCCAATCCAGTAGCAGTTCTTAATCCTGCTGAGTATCTTGGACAATTCAAACAGCTGCTAAGTGCCTCCAAGGCAGGAGCAGCCAGTAAAGGATTCTGCTGAACCATCATCCCCAACCCTATCCTGGAGTCAATGCCCCCTTCTATCCTCACCCCTGACCTTGAGCTATCCAAAGCCCATCATGGTTATCACATCCTTCATAGTGCTTCCAAATTATTCAGTGCCAGTACTGGAATCAGGAAGGCTCACACTCCCAAGTTCAAATCCAGCCTCAGATACTTACTAGCTGTGAGAGAACCCAGGCAAGGCACTTAGCCTTGTCTGCCTCAGTTTCTGGAGAAGGAAATTGAAAACCATGTCTGCATCTTTGCCAAGAAAATCCTAAATGGGGTCACAAAGGGTCTGGAGTATTAGATGCTTTAAAATGCTAGTTATTATTAAATGGAATCTCAATGTTCACAACAATCCTGTGAGTTAGAAACTATTATCTACATTTTAGAGAATATAAAACTGAGGCCAAGGAAGGCTAGGGACTTGGTATGTATATACATGATAATTCAAGAAGAGACAGAGACAGACAACTAACTCCAGAGATCAGGAAGTATTTCCCTTTGGATCTGAGTGTGATCTGAGATAATTGTAGTTAGGGATTTGAAGAGGACAAAGTATATTCTAGGCATGGGGGACACCTTATTCAAATAAATGTGGATAAGAGATACAATGCTGAAAATGTAGTAAGTGGATCAGTTGGGCTGGAATGTAGCATACATAAAGAGGGAGAATTGTGTTATGAGCCTGGAAAGATAAGGTAGATTTTTCAAAGTGAAGCTAAGAAGTTTATTTGTTCATACTAGAATCAATTTTGAGCCAATGAAGCTTCTTGAGCTGGACAATAGCCAGTCTGGTTTGCTCTTTAGGAAAATTTTCCATCTGTGTGGAGGATTAACTAAAGAAGGCAGAAACCTGCTGCCAGGATTTCACTTGTGAGCCTGTCGCAGTGGTCCAACCAAGAAGCATTTAGAAGTTGGACTAAGGTGATGGCCATGTAAATGAAAAGGCAATAGATTCATGAGGTGTCCTAGAGGCAGAATACCAAACCCTTGGCAGTCAGTCAAGATAGCTATAGCAGAAAAGGGAAGGGGAAGCTCAGGGGTTTCGAAGCCGAGAGTCTGAAATCATGGCAATGTGTCCAGTGGAAATCTGCAATTCTGGATGAGAGCTGAGTTTGGGGAGGGGGGAGATAAGACAATCTCTGTTCTGGATGTTATTTGGAGATGTCTGGAGAACATTCAAATAGAAATGACCAGTGGACATTTGGTGATGTAGTACTAGAACTAAGAGAGAGATGAAAGCTGCGAATGATAACTGAGCATAGGAACTGTTCCAGGCAATAAGAAGGAGAATGGAGTTAGCCATCAGTCTGGACTGGACAGCATGCCTTTTCATGCTTCATCCTGTCACCCCAGGCCATACTGCCTTGAATGGTGAATGCCTCACATGGCTGGTTTGTCTCTAGTCATGACTTACATTACTTCTAGGCTATCTCAGTGCACATAGCCTGTATGATGCTCTTCTTTTCCCTAATCCACCTCACTCCTATCATGACCTCTTTCCATTCTGGAACTAGCAAATTGTCTAATATCTATTGAAAATGGAATATCAGCCCATTTCTCTATTGTTCCACTCAAACTCCCTGTAATTTTCTAATCCAAACATCTGTCTCTGGACAGCATGCCCCTTTTAGACCATAAGCACCTTGAGAGTAGAGATTATATTTGCATTTTTTCTTTGTATCACCAGAATTTAACTCACTACTTGGCACCTAGAAAGCACTTAAAATGCTGTTTCATTCATTAATTCAGCAAAAGAGACTGAAAAATGAGCGTTTAAAAAGTTAGAAAAATAAATGGGATCATTAAGTCATGAAGAGAGGATATGTAAGAGGAAAAGGCTATCAACAATGCCAAATAACTTTTTTAAAAACTCAAAAAATGTAAGAAATGAGAAAAAATCATTGTACATATAAATGAATATAGTGTTATTGTCCCTAGTGAGAGAAGTTTGAGTTGTAGCATTAGATTCAAAGTCAGGCTTTAAGGGGCTGAGAAATGAGTGGGAGGTGAGGAGGGGAGGCAAAAATTGTTCTTTAGTTGTTTTTTTTAGAAAATTTTGAAAACAGAAAGCATATAGAGTAAGAGCCTGAGGGAATGTTGGAATTGAGGAGAAGTTCTTTCAATATAGGGAGGTCTAGACTTCCTGTAGTAAACAGGGAAGTCAAGAAGATATTGCAGAAAAGAGGGGAGGTGTTGATAAAATGGGCAAGATCCCAGAGGAGATGAGGGGAGCTAGGTCACCAGGAGAAGGGCCAAGCTTTTGTCAAAGGCTATAGAAGAGAATGAAGGGTGGTGTCAGTGGGGTTGGTATTTGGATATGGGAAAGGAGGAAGTTTATGAAACATGATCACTCTCTTCTCCATAAAGTGGAGGAAAGATCCTCTCAGGGAGAGATGGGGAAGGAGAAGGCATAAGAAATGGAAGGAGAGAAGATAAAAACAACTTTGAAAATTAAGAACTCTGATCAGTGCAATGATTGACCATGATTCCAGTGGACCAAAGATGAAGTATGCTGTCCAGCAACTGAAATAGAGGTGATTGTCTCAGGGTGTAGAATGAGATAACCTTTTAAGATATGGACAATGCAGGAATTTGTTTTTCTTGACTATACACATTTGCTAAAAGAATTTTACTTTCTTTTTTCATCTTCTAATAATGAGGGGACTTAGACTATGAGGGAGAGAATATTGATTTTTCTTAATTGAAAAAATAAAATTTAATAAAAAGAAACAAAAACAAAAGATGATAAACAACTCAATAGAGCCATCATCTCCCTGACTCAGAGTGCTATGACTCTCTTATTGCAGCCTCAGATGGCATTAGCTTCTTTTGTTATTCATATCACATTTTTCAAACTTATATTTGCACTTCACAAAACAAAGACTCTAAGGCTTTTTTTCTTGCTAATTGTTGTCTAGTCATGTCTCTCATGCTCTAATAATCATAATAGTTAATATTTCTATGGCACACTAAAGATTGCAGTGTTTTATACATAAAATCTCATTTGTTTTTCCAAAGATAATTTTTTAAAGACAAGTCTAAGTTTTTACATGTGTCTCTATTAAAGTTTATTTGATTAGATTTGCTCTAGTGTTTTAGCTTGTCAGGACCTTTTGAACCCTGATTCTCTCAATAAACTGATAACAATCAAGGATTTCTCTCCGTGGCGGATGCCTCAGCAGGTGGCTGACTACCCAGCCTTCTCCAGGAAAAAAAAAAAACACCAAAATTTTCATCAGTCTTAAAAATGATAAAAAATCCAATAGGAACTTAAAGAAGTGATTCATCCACTCCAGAATTCCATAAAAAGCCATCCAGAAGCTCATGGGTGACAGGAAAGCACACTGCCTGCAGTGCTCAAAGCAGTAAGGCAGATGAGTCCAGCTTCCCAGAAGGTTTGACCAGTGCCAAATAAGGTACTATGTCAAGAGCTAGCAAGAGCTGGGACACTCAGGGAGGGGGGTAAGATTTTGTTGCTCTAGAATACTCAGGATATGTTTAGTATAGGAAGAATAGGTCCAAGGGCTCTGAGGTGCTTAGTAATCTGTCCTAAAGTGGACAACTCATAGGGCCAAAAAGATCCAGCATTCTGAATCTCAAAATCCAGTGGAATCCATCACATGTAGGTGAAGGTCAATGTAGGGATTCATAAGACCAAGGACAAGACCAAGAAGGGCTTACCACCCCATTCAAAAATATAGCAAGGCAAAAAGTATCCATGCAGCCTCCCAGGGGTGTAGCAGTGCCTACATCCCTTTCTACATCATACCACCTTGAAAGCTTGAAAGACATGCAAAATCTCAGAAATAACTTTGAAAACAACAGCACAGAAAAAAGTCTGAAACTCGGGACACCTCCACAACAGCTCCACCTTAGGAACAGAGCCCAATTTTAATGTAAAGTTCAAATAAAAAACAAACTGGAAAAATGAGAAAACAACAAGAACAAAAGAAGCTGACTATTAAAAATCTATTGTAGTGGCAGGAAAGATCAAGACTGAGCTGAGAAAAAGATATTTATGTCAAAAACATCTACAAGCAAAGCATCAAAGGAACAGATATGAATTGGACACAAGCCTAATCATCCCTGGAAGATCTAAAAATGATCCTAAAAATCAAATAAGAGTAGTAGAAAAAAATTGGGGAATAATGTGAATTGATGTGAGGAAATTACACAAAGACACTTAATAATGTGGAAAAGGAGACACAAAATAATTGAAAATAGCACCATAAAAAGAAAATTGGCTGAATGGGAAAAAATGTACAAAAGTCTACTGGAGAAAATAATTCCTTAAAATGAGCATTGGGCAACTGGTAGCTAACAACTCCATGAGACATCAAGAAATAATTAACAAAGTCAAAAGAATGAAAAAATGGGGAAAAATATAAAATATTTCTTCAGAAAAAGGAAAATTGATCGAGGAGAGATAATTTAAAATTTTGGGACTATCAGAAAGCCATGGTCAAAAAAAAAGAGCCTAGATATCATATTTCAAAAAGATATCAAGGAAAATTGTCCTGATATCCTACTTTGACTGTTGTTCAAACAGGTCTGACTCTTTGTAACCTCATGGAGCATACCACTCCAATACTATCCTTGAAGTTTTCTTGACAAAGATACTGGAGTAGTTTCCCATTCTTTTTTCCCAATGGATTAAAGCAAACAAAGATTAAGTGACCCTGGAAAGTCAAAAGCAATACTTAGTGGAAATTTTATATCTCTAAATGATTACATCAATGAGAGAGAGAGAGAGAGAGAGAGAGAGAGAGAGAGAGAGAGAGAGAG
>NW_027186366.1:1865116-1912049 GCF_028583685.1 Petaurus breviceps papuanus
AGAGAGAGAGAGAGAGAGAGAGAGAGAGAGCATGGATCAATGATTTGGCATGCAACTAAAAAAACTAGAAGAAGAACAAATAAACAATCCCCAATTAAACACTGAAATGGAAATCCTGAAAATCAAAAGCAAAATTAATAAAACTGAAAGTTAAAAAAAATAAACAAAAGTAGAAGTTGGTTTTGGGGAAAAAACAATAAAAAAGTAGATAAACTGCTAGTGAATTTGATTTAAAAAGAAAACCAAATTACCACCATCAAAAATTAAAGAAGAAAATGTACCACCAACGAAAATGACATTAACACAATTATTGAGTTATTTTTCCCAATTATATGCCAATAAAATTGACCTTCAAAGTGAAATAGATACTTACAAAATTATAAATTACCCATATTAAAAGAAGAAATAGAACACTTAAATAACTTGATCTTAGTAAAAGAAATTGAACAAGTCATAAATGAGCTCCCTAAGAAAAATCTCCAGGTTGAAATGAATTCACAAATGAATTTTGCCAAATATATTTTTTCAATTCATCCTAATAGTATATGAACCCTTTGAAAAATAGGTCAAATATAGTCTATTAAATCCCTTTTATGATACAAATATGGTTTTGATTCGTAAACCAGGGACAGTAAAAAACGGAGACAGAAAACTGTGGACCAATTTCCCTAATGAATATTGATATGAAAAATTTAAATAAAATATTGGCAAGTAAATTACAGCAACATATTACAAAGATTGTACATTATGACAGGGTTGGTTCAGCATTAAGAAAATTGTATTTACTAGATCAATATCAAAATCAACAAAAATCATGTTATTATGTCAATAGATGCAGAAAAAGATTTTTTTTATCAAAATACAATACCCATTACTATTAAAAATGCTGAAAAGCATAGGATTAAAGAGAGTCATCCTTAAACTACTTTAGATATAAACTATCTACCTAAAACTATCAGTAAGCATTATCTGAAATGGGGATAAGCTAGAAGCTTTCCCAGTAAGATCAGGGGTGAAGCAAAGACGCCCATTATCACTACTATTATAAAATATTGTATTTTAAGATGCTAGCTGTAGTAATAAGAGAAGAAAAAGAAATCAAAGGAATAAAATAGGCAATGGGGGAATAAAACTATCACTTTTTCCAGACGATAGGATTGTATCCTTAGAGAACCCTAGAGAATCAACTAAAATTCTGGTCGAAAGCATTGACAACTTTAGTGAAGTTTCAGGATATAAAATAAACCCACATAAATCATCAATAATTCTTTATGCTGCAAACAAAAACACAGAAAGAAAAGATAGAAAGAGAATTTCCATTTTAAATAACAAGACAATACAAAATACTAAGGCATCTAACTGCCAAGACAAATCCAGGGACTATATGAATACAATTAACAAACACTTTTTGCATAAATATAGATCTAAACAGCTGGAAAAATATTAATTACTTATGGTTAGGTGAAACCAATATAATAAAAATGACAGTTCTACCTAACTAATTTACTTAATCTGTGCCATGCTAATGAAAGTACCAAAGAATTATTTGATATAGCTAGAAAAAATAAAATTCATCTAGAAGAACAAAAGGTCAAAAATATCAAGGGAATCAATGAAAAAAAATGTGAAGGAAGACAGTCTAGCAGTACCAAGTTTCAAACTATATTACAAAGTATTAATCATCAAAAAAACCTCCAATCTAGTTCTGGCTAAGAAATATAATAGCTGATCAGTGGGACAGATTAGGTACACAACACACAGTAGTTGTTTGTCCTTCATTTAAAGAGACATCATGGGATGATATCTTGACTTGTGCATGTATTGGACTTCAGTGAGGCAGAAGTGCAAAAGTTTTCAGCCTTCCTCTCTCTTCCAGAGTCATCAAAGTCCAGTGATCAGACAAAAGTAAAAATGACTGGTGAGGCACCTGGATGCAGTGCATGACCTTGGCATTTTCAATGCTTGACCAAGTTCTAAGAATTAGACAGCACCTGCTTCAAAGACCTTTATGGCCATTAAACCAAATTGTTTTCATCTATCCCGTTCAGTACAGTTATTGTGCACATGCACTGATTGGTTTGAATCCTCTCAGTTCTCCTCGATCTGGTCTGACTGTCTTCAGGTATGGTTTTCCTGGGGTATGGTCAATGAGCATGTTACAGCTTCTTGGTGGCACAGGTGAGAGTTGGGTGGCAGGTGGACAACAAAGACGGATGAGAACAGAGCCAAACAAATAAAAAATCAAAGCAATGTGAAATGTCTCATTGGAAAAACTTCAATACTTGGCATCTTCTACATTAAGGGATTGAGGGGTTTGGAATGCGGCATTCTGGAGGTCAAAGGAGCTGAGATTAAAACCAAGAATCACTTAACCAGCAAAGCTGAGTACAATGTTTCAGGCGAAAATGTGGTCATTCAATGAAATAGAGGAATTTCAACCATTCTTGATGAAAAACACAAAGTTGAATAGAAAATTTAACATTTGGATACAAGAAGCAAGAGAAGAATGAGAAGGTAAACAGGAAAAAGAAATCACAAGGAACTTATCAAAGTTGAACTATTTACATACCTAAATGAAAAAATGATAATTATATCTTACAAAACTTTTCTCAGTAGGAGAACAGTTGAAGGGAACATAAATGTGTGTGTATACATATGTATACATACATATATATGTCTGTATAGGAGGCCATATGGGCATATGGATACATATGTGAGTGAGTGTATATATGTGTGCAGGTATACCTAGACAGAGGGCACAAGACCAATTGAATAGGAAGGGATGATATTTAAAAGGTGAAATTAAGAGGTGAGAGAGGAATATAATGATAGGAGATGGGGAGAGACAGAATGGGGTAAATTATCTCATATAGAAGAGGTAACAGAAAACTGTTACAATGGAGGGGAAGAACAGAAAGGGAATGAGTCAACCTTACTCTCATTTAATTTGGCTTGGGGAGGGAATGACATACACACTAAATAGGGTATCTCACCCTAAGGGAGAGCAGGGCAGAAGGGGATGAAGGGGTGATGATGGAGGGGAGGGCAGATTGGGGGGGAGGGAAGTTAGAAGCACACACTTTTGAAAAAGGACAGGGTCAAAGTAGAAAATAGAACAAGTTGGGGCAGGATAGGCTAGAGGGAAATATAGTCAGTCTTTCACAGTATATCCACTATGGAAATGTTTTGCAGAGCTACATACGTATAACCTTTATTGAATTGCCTATCTTCCCAGAAAGGGTGGGTGATGAGGGAGGAAGGGAAAGAATCTTGAATTCAAAGTTTTAAAATCAAACGTTTAAATATATATAATTTTTTTACATGCAACTGGGAAATAAGATATACAGGCATTATGGTATAGAGATCCATTTTGCCCTATAAAAAAATGAAGAAAGCATCTAGTCCTTCTCTCCATTGAAAGAAGTCATTGACTTGATGAGATCACTGGTTTTCACCCATGTTTAACTTCACCAAGTCTTAACTTGGGACTATTGACTTGGAAATGCATGAGAGCTGAGCAGAATTAATGAGGAAAGCACTTCAGCAAGTGCTTTGCTCCTTGTAGATG
Organism: Petaurus breviceps papuanus; assembly: GCF_028583685.1. Lineage (NCBI taxonomy): Eukaryota > Metazoa > Chordata > Mammalia > Diprotodontia > Petauridae > Petaurus > Petaurus breviceps. The sequence continues at coordinate 1,868,685 of NW_027186366.1, forward strand.
GAGGAGAGCGAGTCAAGCATTCCAAAGTTGCCTTCAGTGGCCCCTGGCTCCAATCCTTGCTCTTCTGTTTTATACCAGGGATTTTGCTTTGGAGTAGATGTTAGTTTAGTTCAAACACTCCCTCTTCCCCTTGTTCTAGGTTAACATGCCTCCCTTTTCCACATACCTTAAAAGGCCTCAAAGGCTATTTTGCAGTCCTCTGACTCATCCCTGTGCTTTTGGAGGCCCAATTCTGACACCTTTCTCTATAGCCTTTGATTCAAACCAAACTTCATAAAAAAATTTAAGGATCCCTAACAAGTCAGTAAAGGTTTCCTTTATTCCTATAAAAGGGTGCTACCCAAATCATTGCAAATAAAATATTCACACATTTTCATTGAGAAGAGGAAGGGCAGGACCTGTGTCATTCAGTTTGGTTCAATCAAGCTCAACAAGCATTTGGTAAATATGTGCCATGTACCTGGCATTTGACACAACACAGAATAGTGGTAGACGAACAGCCTCTAAGTCAGCAGCACTTGGATTCAAGTCTTCAACTTGACACATAGTGGATAATGACTATGGACAAAGCATTTAACTTCTCAGGGTTCTAAACTGCTCTCTAAGATAGGAAGATATGAAAAGGAGCTGACCTGAATTTGGAGAGGGAATGTCTATGTCAAAGAGCTCTCTTTAGCAACTAAACTTCAAACTTTAGTCCGTCCTGTTGCTATGTGTCAAGCACTAATATATCAAGACAAAAATCAAATAGTGGCTGCCCTTACAACCCATACATTCAGTTAGGGGATCACAGACTGTTGAAAGCTCTAGTTATGAGAGGATATGTTTGAACTTTGGAAAGTCCTGCTTGGCCATGCCCAGGCTCACTGCTCACTCACAATTGCCATCACTTTCCAGGAATTCCAGATAAGCAGAATGTGTTGAGGAAGAGTAAGGCTAACAATGATGATGACGGGGGTGGTGATAACAATATCAACTCAAATTTTATTTAGTATCTTAAAATTAACAAATTACTTTACACTTTGTAATTTACAATTACAGTACAAATTGATCTTTACAACAACTTCAGATGTAGTAACTATTATCTCCATTTTATAGATGATGAAACTGAGGGTGATAAAGGTTAAATGACTTAACAAGGTGTAGCAGCAAGCACTCCAAGCGTCCTCAGAGTTTGCTGCCAACACAGGTTCTTGGATCTGCTTTGTTAAAGGAAAGCAACTCAAAATGGGTTAACAAGCTTACTTTAATCAGTCAAACATGTATCATTTACCTACTTCAGGGGGAAAAGGTCAGCACCCCGAACTTCAGAATACACAGACAGAATTATCAAGTCAGAGAAACAGATCAAGTAGACAGATTTCCAAACTGTCCAACCATTACATCCATACCAAATCAACATCTGGGTTTCAACATCTGGGTTTTTCAAAGCCAGGGGGCTCTGGACAATGGCTTCCCAGAATCCATATCAAATCACAGAACACTTCTCAAAGTGAGCCCCAAAGCAAAGCCTCACATCAGGGCTTATGTAGCCTTCTCCTGGCTCAGAGAATGTAACTACCTTATTGACTCACTGGCCAATCAAGAAGTATCTACTGAAAAACAAGCCTCCCACCCCAGGCTTCAGGTGCACTTTAGCCTAGGGGCAGGGAAGATCTTCCAAATTTGCATTCCCATTACACAAGGTCATATAGTTAGTAAATTTGTGATGAAGGACTCAAGCTCAGAAAATGGAAAAAACCTTCTTTCTTTTGTTAAATGGATGTTAAATGGATAAATCAAATAAAATAAAAGTTACATTGGATCTGAAAACAAAAACCCGCCATCAGTTGCATACACAAAACACATCTAAAACAGAATAAAAATGAGAGAATAAAAGAAAATTTATCAAGCATCAGATAAATCCCTGTCCCTCAAACAAGTGGGAGCTGCAATCATGCCATCAGGCAAAGAAAACCAAGAATTTGTCACATAAATTGGGGGAAAAAAACTAGGAAATTACATTATGGTGGAAGACAACAAACCAATATCACTATAAAAACATAGATGCTCCAAAATAAATAGCATCTCAATTCATAAGGGAAAGAATCAATCAAATATGAGAAGATATAGGAACAAAATAATAGTGGGAAACTTGAATGTTCTTCTTTCAGAATTGCTCCAATTTAACAGAAAGATCAATAAAAGGCAAAATGCAGAATTGTACAATTTTCTAGATACATTACACTTAGGAAATGTATGGTATCTATTCAATGAGACTCCTAAAAATATGCATATTTTTCAACATTATATGCAAATTTTATATTTCAAATAAATGCAAAAAAGGCACAAATGTAAATATCCCCTTTAAAGACTACAACTCAATAAAATTGACAATTGATTTGAGAAGCAAATGTAAAGACACAAATCTCATCTGAGACTTAATGATGAAATCTTAAACAATGTGTCAAAGAAAAAAATTATGTGAAAAACAATAAAATCATGAAAAAACTTGCCAATTTCTTGGATGCTGCTAAAGCAATCCTCAGGTGAAAATAATATCTCTAAAAATATACATCATCAACATAGTAAAGGGGGGGATTAAACTGATCAAATATGAATTTTAACATAATTATAAACCTCAAAAACTTAACCCAGACTAAGCACAAAAGAAGAAGTCTTGAAAGTGAGAAGAAAGATAGATTAATTGTAATTCAAACAGTTGAGATTAATGATAATAATATTGTTTTTTTTAATAATATGATAAATATAGGGAAGCATGGAAAGCCATGCATGAACCATGCAATGCAATGAGCCAAGCCAAGAAAACAAGATACACAATGACTACCATGGTTTACATATGAAATCAACCACAAAATCCTGGAAAAATTCATTTTGCAAAATGACAAAAAGCATGCTTGGCCCTGAAAGGACACATGAGAAGATGCCTTCCCTATCTGCTTTGCAAATGTATATGGGAATATGTGTGTCTGTACACATACACATATGTGTGTGCTTGTGTGTGTGTATTGTAGGGAGGGTGGGGGAAAGGGACTCCATATAGAACATTGTATGTAATGTGAGGTTTTTTACATGTGTATTGATCAACTTTTCTGGATTTATTTTCCTTTTGTTTTCTTTTTTCTAAAATATTATTTACTGTATGGAATGGCTGGTTTTTGGAGGGAAGCAAGGGGAAAGGATATAGAAGTAAATTTAGGTAATGTAAAATAAAAGACTAATAACATTATTTTAAAATAATACATGAGATCAGCTAAATGCTATGGAATCTGGCTAATAGGGGAATTTTCTTAGCATGACTATACATATCTAAAACAGATTTTGGGGGCGGCTAGGTGGTGCAGTGAGTAAGAGTGCTGGCCCCAGATTCAGGAGGACCCAGGATCAGTTCTGGCCTCAGATACTTAACACACACACACACACACACACACACACAAAACTGGCCATATAATCTTGAGCAAGTTACTTAACCCCAATTTCTTTGAAAAAAATAAAACAGGTTTTGTTTTTCTTGCTTTCTCAATTCACGGGGGAAAGTTAGAGGGAGGTAGAAAATCCTAAACTCAAAATTAAAAAAAAAACCTGAATGTTAGGGGAAAAAATTCTATGTGATTAAAATAAGAAAGAGTGGCCTACAGAAGAAATGAGCAGGCACCTCTCAGCCTTCTGAGCAGCAGAGGTGCCATTACGGCTGAATAATGGGAATGTCTGACTGACTCAGCTGGTGTGTTGGTCGGGTGGGTACAGTGCTCTTTTTTCTCTCTTTCTTGTTACTTGCTCCAGGTGATGAGAGGCGGAAGGGGATCAATTCGGAAATGAAGACCATGGAAAACGAAAAGTTATCAAGCATTTCAAATAAAATATGCCTAAGGTAACACACTCACTAATCCAGGGAGTCAGTGTATTGATTTCAGGGCATTTGGTAACTTGAATGGAGAAAACAAAGACTTGATTTTCACTAACCTCTAATTAAAAATGAGTATTTCCTTGAATTACAGAAATAGTCAAGAAATTGTGATTATGGAAGGAGTCTGAAGGCTTTAGCAGGACGTCCAGGACCCCAAACTGTTTATGAAATTCAAATGTGAGAGAGCGTCAGGGTAGCTAGGTTGGCACAGCACCCATCTGACTGTACTAGATGCTTTATGGGATAGTGAAGCTACCTCTCCAACGAAGCCGGATTAAGAATCCAGTGGCCTGCGCTCTTATCCTGGTTAATATAGGAGTAGTCTTCAGCAAATCTCATCACCTTTTGGGCAATGTTTGCTCATCTTTCAATGAGGGGGGTAGACCAAATGACCTCTCAAGGCTCTTCCTTCCAGCTCTTGATCAAAGACTCCAAAGTTGAAGTTGGCAGTGCCACAAGTAGAGAGCCAGCCTGTGTCCACTAAACTTGTTTTTGTCCCAGTACATTGCAGTGTTCTCTGAACAAATGAGCCCTAATGCATAATCATTAAATGTCAGGTGAGGCTATCATTCATTTCAAAGAGCTTCCACTAAGTAGGACCATCTAATATTAGCACTTGGGTAGTAAGCCTAGCATACAAGTAAACCAGAAAGCAGAGATTTTAAGGACGAGAGAAAGAGACAAAACACTGTGAGCATCTCAAGAAGTCAGTGATTGACTCCAGTCTGTTGGAAGCTTGGAGGGGGAAGCCTGGACAGGGAAAGTTTCACATTGGAGGAAGCATTGGTCTGAGCCTTGATGAACGAGAAGATCTCACCAAGTAGTGAGTGGAGTAGGGAAGAGAGAGTATTTGAGGAACAGAAAATGTCTTAAACATTTTCTGAGCTAGGAAAGAACAGGGCATGTATAAGGAAGCATGGCATAGCTAATCAAGTGTGTAACCTGGAGTCAAGAACACCTAGGTCCAAATCAGGGCCATGATATTTACTAGCTATGAACCTTGAGCAATTACCTTAGTCTGAGTCTCAGTTTCCTCATATGTGAAATGGCAAATAATAATATCTGTAGAACTTATCTCATAGGATTGTTATGAGGCACAAATAATCAATGTATATTTAATAAGTGGTAATTGTGCCAGGCCAAATGAAATAATGTTTAGAGAGCTCTGGAAATGGAGCCAGAGTAAATGGAAAATATTGCTATTATTATCACACACCCTCTTCCCAGGAGCAGGAAACATATGAAGGAGAGTGGAATGAAATGAATGTGTGAAGGCACCTTTGGGGAGGAGCTATTAAAGGCCTTTGAAGCCAGGCTAATGAGTGAGAGGCATGTTTCCTTTTGTTGGTGGGAAAATGGAGTGCCAAGGAATATGGTTTTGCTTCTCTGTTGTTTTGAGCAGGGGAGTGACTGTGTATACATAGGAAGATGATCCGGACAGTGTTGTATAAGAGAGATAACATGGGAGTGAGACTGAGATGAAACCTCAGAGTTGCTTTTATTTGAATTCCTCTCATTTTTAGTCACATGCAGCATTATTTTTCATATGGCTCTTCATAACTTGTATTACTTCTCTTGAAAATGGTCAGTTCGTGTTCTTTAATATTTATTTTCAACTGGAGAATGGCCCTTATTTTTTATAAATTTGAATTAGTTAATTAAATATCTTGAAAATGAGAGATTTAAGCATTCTCCAGCTCCTGCTCACATGTTCATTCTTCCTCAGAGCTTGTCTGTGTAGCCCTGCTGTTACTGTCAACATGTCTGCTGGAAATGCCAAGATTGGGTACCTAGCCCCCAATTTCAGAGCTACCGCTGTTATGCCCAATAAGCATTTCAAAGACATAAGCTTTTCTGATGACAAAGGGAAATATGTTGTGTTGGTCTTCTGCCCCTTAGACTTCACCTTCATGTGCCCTATGGAGATTATTGCATTCGGTGACTGAGCTAAAGAATTTTAAAAACTCAACTGCCAAGTGATTGGAGACTCAGTGGACTAACACTTCTGTCACCTTGCCTGGGTCAAAACAGTTAGCAGGGGTGCTGCGACTGGGCAGCCATCTCCATGTGGCTGTTGCAGAGCTCGTGGCCTGAAGATCGTAGGAGGGCCAAGTGACCATTCAGCGGATAACCGTGCTTGCTTTAATCTGCCTGGATCAGGATCATGGTCATGGGTGGTGGTCCTGAGGTGTGTGACCAGTGAGCCAGAGCCTGTGGGGGCCATAGAGATGGCACTTTTCTAATAGTTCTGGCAGCTGTGAAAACCCCAGTGATTTGGGACAAAGCTCTCCCCTCTAGAAGCAGAGTTCGACAGTGACAAAGAGCTCAAAACTTAAGTAATTGACTGGCAACATGAGCAAACAAAGAAAGAAAAGCAATCCAAATTTAGATTCCTTTATGGGGGAAAAATATCAAAGCATGGAATGAGAGGAAGACAACAAAGTCAGAACTCCTACACAAAAAGTTTCCAATAAAAATATGAACTGCTTACAGGCCATGGAGGAGCTCAAGAAGGGTTTTGAAAATCAAGTAAGAGAAGTGGAGGAAAAATTGGGAAGAGAAATGAGAATGATGGAAGAAAATCATGAAATGAGAGTCAACAACTGTAATGGAAATGCAAATTTAAAGATCTTCCCTGCCCCTAGGCCAAAGTGCACCTGAAGCCTGGGGTTGGAGGCTTGTTTTTCAGTAGATACTTTTTGATTGGCCAGTGGGTCCAAAAGGTTGTTACATTCTCTGAGCCAGGAGAAGGCTATATAAGCCCTGATGTGTAGCTCTGTTTTGGGGCTCACTTTGATAAGTGTTCTGTGATTTGATCTGAATTCTGGGAAGCAGTTGTCCAGAGCCCCCCGGCTTTGAAAAACCCAAATATTGAAACCCAGATGTTGATTGGGTATGGATGTAATGGCTGGACAGTTTGGAAAGCTGTCTACTTGATTTGTTTCTGTCTTGATAATTCTGCCTGTATACTTTGAAGTTCGGGGTGCTGACCTTTTTCCCCTGAACAAGGTAAACAATATATGTCTCACTGATTAAAGTAAGCTTGTTAACCCATTTTGAGTTGCTTTCCTTTATCAAAGCAGATCCAAGAACCTGTATGGGCAGCCACCCTAAGGACGCTTGGGGTGCTTGCTGCTACAACAACCTGACTGAAGAAAGTAACACCTTAAAAATAGATTAACTCAAATTGCAAAAAAAAGGCCCAAAAAGTCAATGAGGATAAGAATGCCTTTAAAAGCTAAATTTACCAAATAGATAAAGAATGTCAAAAGCTCACTGAAGAGAATAATTCCTTCAGAATTAGATTGGAGGAAATGGAAGCTAATGACTTTATGAGAAATCAAGATACTATTACACAGACCCAAACAAATGAAAAAAAATAGAAGGCAATGTGAAATATTCCATTAGAAAAGCCACTGACCTGGAAAATAGATCCAGGAGAGAGAATTTAAAAATTATTGGATGACTTGAAATTCATGATCAAAAAAAGAACCTAGAAATCATCCTTCAAGAAATTCTCAAGGAAAATTGCCCTGATGTTTTAGAACCAGAGGGTGAAATAGAGGTTGAAAGAATTCACCTATCACCTCTTGAAAAACGTCCCAAAAAGAAAACTCCAAGGAATATTACTGCCAGGTGCCAGAGTTCCCAGATCAAGGAGAAAATATTACAAGCAGTCAAGAAAAAACAATTTGAAAATTGTGGCAACACAATCAGGATAACACAGCATAGCAGCAAGCACTCCAACGTCCCCAGGGTGGCTGTCAACATAGGTTCCTAGATCTGCTTTGCTAAAGGAAAGCAACTTAAAGTGGATTAACAAGCTTACTTTAATCAATCAAACATATATCATTTACCTATTTCAGGGGGAAAAGTTCAGCACCCCGAACTTTAGAGTATACAGAAGGTACAAGCATAAGTTACAAGAACATTTCAGCAGACAGACTTCCAAAGTGTCCAGCCATTACATCCATCCATACCTAATCCCAGTTACCAGAGAGGGAAGCATCAACATATGGATTTTCAAAGCCGGAAGGCTCTCAACAACAGCTGTCCAGAATCTCATCTGGTCAAATCACACAACACTTCTCAAAATGAGCCCTAAAGCAAAGCCTCCGATCAGGGGTTATATAGCCTTCTCCTGGCTCAGAGAATGTAACAACCTCCTTGACCCACTGCCCAATCACAAAGTATCTCCTGAGAAACAAGCCTCCTACCACAGGCTCCAGGTGCACTTAAGCCTAGGGGCAGGGAAGATCTTAAAAATTTACATTCCTATAACCCACAGGAGCTAGTAGCTTCTACATTACTGGATCAAAGGGCTTGGAATAAGATATTCCAGAGATCACAGGAGGTAAGATTAAAACCAAGAACCACCTACCCAGCAAAACTGAGTATAATGTTTCAAGGAAAAATATGGTCATTCAATGAAAAAGAGGAATTTCAAGCATTCTTGATGAAAAAAGCAGAGTTGAATAGAAAATTTGACATTCAGATACAAGAAGCAAGAGAAGCATGAGAAGATAAACAGGGAAAAGAAATCATAAGGAACTTATCAAAGTTGAACTATTTACATTCCCACATGGAAAAACAATAATTGTAACTTATGAAACTTTTCTCAGTATGAGGAGAGTGGAAGGGAATATAAATGTGCGTTTTTGTGTGTGTGTATACACATATATATGTCTATTTAGAAGGGTATATGTGCATATGAATACATATGTGAGTGTGTGTATATATGTGTACAGATATACATAGACAGAGGGCACCAGATCAATTGAATAGGAAGGGATGATATTTAAAAGGTGAAATTGAGAGGTGAGAGAGGAACATAATGAGAGGAAATAAGGAGAGACAGAATAGGGTAATTTATCTCATATATGAGAGGCAAGCGATAACTGATACAATGGAGGGGAAGAATTGGAAGGCAAAAGGGAATGGGTCAATCTTATTCTCATTTAATTTGGCATAGGGATAGAATAACATACACATTAAATTGGGTACCTTGCCCTACAGGAGAGTAGGGTGAAGGAGATGAGAGGAGGGAAGATGGAGGGGAAGACAGGTTGGGGGAGGGTTAGCTAGAAGTACGCACTTTTCAAAACGGAAAAGGTCAAAGTAGATAATAGAATTAGTGTGAAGCAGGATACGATGGAGGGAAATAGAATCAGTCTTTCACAATATATCCACAATGGAAATGTTTTGCTTAACTACACATGTCCAACTTATATTGAATTGCTTATCCTTCCAGTAAGGGTGGGTGATGAGGGAGGAAGGGAAAGAATCTGGTATGTAAAATTTTTAAATAAATGTTTTAAAATACTATTATTATTTTCACATGCAACAGGGAAATAAAATATACAAGTATTGGATTATGGAGATCCATTTTGCCCTCCCAGAAAGTTGGAGGGGGGATTGGGGAGGATATAGGACAGAGCAGATTCAGGGAAGGGGTACACAGTGGGATTGCTGTTTTGGGGTGGTGAGTAGGGGAAAGATGGGGAGAAAATTTGTAACTCAAAATCTTGTGAAAATGGATGATATAAACTAAAAATAAACATTACATTTAATTAAAAAAAAAGAAGAACTGGTGCAGCTAGGTGGCACAGTGAATAGAGCACCGACCCTGGAGTCAGAAGGACCTGAGTTCAAATGCGGCCTCAGACACTTAACACAAAAATAGCTGTGTGACCTTGGGCAAGAAACTCAACACCAACTGCCCTCCAAAAAGCAAAAAAAAGGAAGGAGAAGCAGAAGAAGAAGAAGAAGAAGAAGAAGAAGAAGAAGAAGAAGAAGAAGAAGAAGAAGAAGAAGAAGAAGAAGAACAAGAAGAACAAGAACAAGAACAAGAACAAGAACAAGAACAAGAAGAACAAGAAGAACAAGAAGAAGAACAAGAAGAACAAGAACAAGAACAAGAAGAAGAACAAGAACAAGAACAAGAACAAGAACAAGAAGAACAAGAAGAACAAGAAGAAGAACAAGAAGAACAAGAACAAGAAGAAGAAGAAGAAGAAGAACAAGAAGAACAAGAACAAGAACAAGAAGAACAAGAAGAACAAGAAGAAAAGAACAAGAAGAAGAAGAAGAAGAACAGGAAGAAGAAAGATGGCGGGGTAGCAACAGGACTTCTGCCTGGCTCCGGCTTTCACCTCCTGGATCCAATTCACGTAAAAATAACTCTAGAGAAACTATGGACCTACAGAACCCACGAAATGACACAGAGAAGCTAATCTCCCACTGAAGACAGCCCAGCAGGCTGTCAGGAAGGAGCGAGCACTGCGCTCTGGGAGCTCAGCCCAGCCCTAGGCAAGCCCGAAGTTTTAGCATCAGGGTGGCCTGACCAGCCACTGGCTGGGGTAACTGAAGATCACCAGCAGCTGTGGTGGTTTCCAGAATCATCAACCCATAGATGCCGAAGACAAAGTGCGAGGTCAGTGTAGACTTTGCAGGAACAGGGAATTTAGGAGTGCAATTCAACCTTTTCCCCCAGGGCAAGAAGCAGCTGAGGCACTTTAGCTGCCACCGTGGCTGCTTCAGAGCTCCTGGACTGCATGTTGTAGGAAGACCAAGAAACCAGTGTGAGGGATAATCAATCTCGCTCTAACCTGCTTGGATCTGGATTGCAGTCTAGGGTGGAGGTGTTGGGGCATGTGACCAGTTTGCCAGAGCATGTTCAGGCTTAAGAGATGGCATCCAAATAGTAGCTCCAGCAGCTGAGAAAACCCCAGCGATTCAGATAAAAGTCCCCTTTGTGGTAGAAGAGTTCTACTGTGACAAAAGTCTCAAAAGTAAAGTAATTGAGCGGCAACATGAGCAAGCAAAGGAAGCAAAGCAAACAGAGCAATCCAACATTACACTCATATTTTGGGGACAAAAAGGATCAAGCATGGAACAGGAGGAAGACAGCAAAATCAGAACTCCTGCACCAAAAGGTTCCAAGAAAAATACGAGCTGGTTACAGGTCATAGAGGAGCTCAAAAAGGATTTTGAAAAACAAATAAGAGAAGTGGAGGAAAAATTGGGAAGAGAAATGAGAATTGCAAGAAAATTATGAAATGAGAGTCAGAAGAAAATACCACCTTAAAAAATAGACACCCAGATGGCAAAAGAGGCTCAAAAAGGCAATGAGGAGAAGAATGCCTTAAAAAGCTGAATTTGCCAGATGGAAAAAGAATCTCAAAAGCTCACTGAAGAGAATCATTCCTTCAGAATTAGATTGGAGCAAATGGAAGCTAGTGACTTTATGAGAAATCAAGATACTATTACACAGATCCATACAAATGAAAAAAAAATGAAGGCAATGTGAAACATCTCACTGGAAAAACCACTGACCTGGAAAATAGATCCAGGAGAGATAATTTAAAAATTATTGGATAACCTGGAAGTCATGATCAAAAAAAGAACCTACACATCATCCTTCAAGAAATTCTCAAGGAAAATTGCCATGATGTTTTAGAACTAGAGGGCAAAATAGAGGTTGAAATAATCCACGATCACCTCCTGAAAAAGATCCCAAAAATAAAATTCCAGGGGCAGCTAGGTATCACAGAGAGTAAGAGCACCGGCCCCAGTGTCAGGATGACCTGGGGATCGAATCCGGGCTCAGATACTTAGCACCACACCCAGAAATAACTGGCCGTGTAACCTTGAGCAAGTTACTTAAGCCCAATTGCTTTAAAAAAAAAGAAGAACACTGGCCCTGGAGTTAGGAGGACCTGAGTTCAAATCAGGCCTCAGACACTTGACACACTTACTAGTTTTATGACTTTGGGCAAGTCACTTAACCCTAATTGCCCTCCAAAAAGCAAATAAAAGAAAATAAAATAACTCCTAGGAATGCTATAGCCAGGTTCCAGAATTCCTAGATCAGGGAGAAAATATTACAAGCAGCCAGGAAGAAAAAAATTCAATATTGTGGAAACACAATCAGGATAACACATGATCTGTGAATGTGTGTGTGTGTGTGTGTGTGTGTGTATACACACACACATATATGTATATATGTGCAGGTATACATAGACAGAGGGCACAAGACCAATTTAGTAGGAAGGAATGATACTTAAATGGTGAAATTAAGAAGTGAGAGAGGAATATAATGAGATGAGATGGGAAGAGCAGAATGGGATAAATTATCTCATATGGAAGAGGCAATGGAAAACTATTACAATGGAGGGAAAGAACAGGAAGGCAAAATTGGAATGGGTCAACCTTATTCTTTTTGAATTTGGGTTAGGGAGGAATGACATACACACTAAATAGAGTATCTCACCCTACAGGAGAGCAGGAGGGAAGAGGATGAGGGGGAATGATGGAAGGGAGGGCAGTTTTGGGGGGAGGGAAGTTGGAAGCACCCACTTTTGAAAAGGAACAAGAACAAAGTAGAGAATAGAACTAGTGGGGGGGGATAGGATGGAGGGAAATATAGTCAGTTTTTCACAATATATCCACTATGGAAATGTTTTGTTTAGCTGCTAATTTATGACCTATATTGAATTGCTTATCTTCCCAGTAAGGGTGGGTGACAAGGGAGAAAGGGAAAGAATCTGGAATTCAAAGTTTTAAAATCAGATGTTTAGTCAGTGTGGGGTAGCTGATCATACCCTTTCCTTGTAGGGCCTGATTCATGCAGATCATTTGTCCCTCTCTTAGGGCAGCAGCCAGATGGCTGAGCCTGCCAGCTCTCTTCCTCACTCTTAATGACCAAGTGTTGTGTTAACAATGTTTGTACCATAGTCACCTCTTTGGGCTCAAGCCCATTTCATATTTTGTAGCTCTATTAAACTTGTCCTAAGTAAACAAACCAAAAAAAAACAAAAAGAAAATGAGAACTTTATCAGAAAAAAATGTATTGGGAAGATTTTAATGAATGAATGTAGAGTGAAGGGGAAAGAATCTGGAAAATTATTGGTAAAATAATGCTTATATTGTCAAAATGAACAGTAACTCCAAAAGACTTAAAATTCTGATAATATAAACATTGGCAATGATTGAATAAACCAATAATAAATAATGAAGGACTAAATATCTAGAATGAGACACTTTTGTGGACACGACCAGTAGGGGGATTTATTTTTGCTTGACTATACATATTTGGTATGAGATTTTTGTTTTTCTTTTTTTGTCCAGTGGCTTGGGGTGAAAATAATAGAAAATAAATGATCATTACTGAAAAATAAAATAAAATCTAATTTACAAAGGAATAGTTGGATTGGATGGATAAGGGAACTTAGGAGTTTACCGCCCTATAATATGCTTTATCAGAATTTTTACTTTTGATTATAAGATATTGAAAGTTAAATACATTACTATCACAAAATATTATTCTTCTCACAGACATGACTCATTTGTTCACTTGCAAAACACTTTCCATTAGCGTTAAAGAAAGAAAATCATTGTCCTTCTCCCTCTTGTTTGCCTTGCACTGAAAAAAAGATAATTTTATTAGTAAAGTAAACCAGTTGGGAATGGAAATCTATGCTCCCAAAATAAAAGAACACATGCCAAAACCCAGTTATATATATATACATATATATATATACATATATATATATATATATATCCACCTAATAAGTGGATTTGTTTTGCCATTGTTTCCTCCTGTTAGAACCAATGCTCAGAAGTTGAAAATCTAATTGGCTTTCCCCTCTAGTATTTGATAAATCAGGAACTAATTTCAGAATTCTCAGAGTGATTTTCTTTATGTTGGCCCTCTTGACATCTATCACCACAGCACCTTGATGCCCCTTAGGCTAAGAGAAAAAGCAACAAACTTCTCCACCTGCTGTCTCTGTTTATTCTGTTAGATATTAGATATGTGTTAGAGGCAGTGACCTTGTTCAGGAAACACAAGTAACTTCCCAGATTGCTGACTCCATCTATCTAGACAAAGATTGGGGTGGGGGGCATGGGGGAATTACACGCTGAAATATCAATGTTAGGGCTCAAATTGATCTCCAAGGGTAATGAATTTGACAGCCCCCAAATCTTGCTTGAGAATGCACTCCCCTTAGTTTACCTAGCTTCATGGTTTTTCAGACATTGCCCTCTTATTGAGTTGTACTTCTTTGGCTTTATTTTTTCAAGTGTTGTTGTTTTCTCAAAGCTCTTTGTGTGTGCATGTTCATGTGTGTCTGTGTGTGTGTTCTCATACCAAATTTCTAATATCAAGTCCCTCACTTTGATCTGCCTGTCCCAAATAGTATTTTCTGTGCTTCCCAATCAAAAATTGTACACAAATATGATTTCCTAGATAATGATGAAGATGAAAGTCACACTAAAAGCTGATTCTTTGGGAATTAAATTAAGAAGCTCTGCTAATGCAATATGTGGCATAGTATGACCACCATTTGTTTCTGTTCTTCCTGGAAGGGTTTACTCATCCTTCAAAATGATGAAGATGATTCCAAAGTGAAGACTTAATTTTTAAGAGTTAAGAAAGAAATAACTCATATCAACCTGTCTTTGATATTGTAATTTTTAAAAGAGCTTCACAAGTACACTGAGCTTGGAATCAGGATTGATTCCATGATTCAGGAAGTCTAACTGCATCTCAAACATGTACGATTATGACCAAATGATGACCTCTCAGAAGCTCAGTTTCTTTTGCTAATTTGGATTCATATACTAGTTCTGCTTTAACTCATTATTCCCTCCCTTTTCCAACTCCCAGATTGAGGTGGAAGAGCTGGGATAGTCCTCACTCCCCATTGCTCCTTCCAAGCTTTCCCTCTCCCTCCATCACTCAGTAATCTCTCCTCCTTTGGTATTCTCTCAGTCTATATTTACAAGTCCATCATTATTCTAATGGGTGTTATACTGACATACACATTGCCCTACTTTCTTTTGAGTTCAGTGCCCTCACAAACCTCAGGTTTGGATGATTTCCACCATCCACTGCCTTTGCTCTTACCCATGTGCTGCTGAATGAAGACAGAGAAAATCATGAAAAAATGCTGATTTCACTTCAAGTGTATTACATAAGCACAGGTGATCCACCATTTGTGGCTAAATTCCTTGAAAATAATGTCTATGGGTGGAGCCAAGATGGCAGTATAGAAGCAGGAAAACTCCATGAGCTCCCCCCATAACCACCTCAAATACCTATAAAATATGACTCTAAAAACTGTAGAGGAACAGAACACACAAAGTGATAGAATGAAACAAATCTCCTGCTGAAGGCAGCCCAGAAGGCCTACAGGAAGGGTCCATCACAACATGCTGGGAGCTGAGCCCAGCACCAAGTGAGCCCCCAGTTTTAGCCCCAGGGCAGCCCCAACTAGCAGTGGCTGAAGTGGATTTCAGGAGAGTGGATCACCAGCATCTGTGCAAGTTTCCAGAATTATCAACTCATAGATGCCAAAAACAAAGAAAAAGTCAGTGTGGACCTCTGGAATTGGGGGAGGGGGCGGACAGTACAACCCCTGCCCCCCTGGGTTGAGAGGTGGTGGAGGCTTGACAGCCCTGCAGTCACCACTATATGGCTGATTCAGAGCTCCTGGCCTGCAAATCATAAGGGGACCAAGCGATCATTCAGAAGGTAATTGCTCTTGCTTTAACCTGTTGGATCTGGAATGCTGTCTTGGGTGGAGGCCCTGGGGGGTGTGACCAGTGAGCCATAGAATGTGAGGGCAGCAGAGAGGGCAACCAACTAATAGTTCTGGTAGCTGTGAAAACCCTAGCAATTTGAGACAAATCTCCCCTTTCTGGAAGCAGAGTTCTACTGTGGCAAAAACCTCACAAATCAAGTAATTGAGTGGCAACATGAGCAAGCAAAGGAAGCAAAGCAAGCACAGCAATCAAACCATAGGTAACTTTCTGAGGGACAAAAAGTATCAAAGCATGGAATGGGAGAAAGACAACAAAGTCAGAACTCCTGCACCACAAACTTCCAAGAAAAATATGAACTGTTACAGGCCATGGAGGAGATCAAAAAGGATTTTGAAAATCAAGTAAGAGAAGTGGAGAAAAAATTGTGAAGAGAAATGAGAATGATGCAAGAAAATCATGAAAAGAAAGTCAATAACCTGACTGAAGAAAATAACACCTTAAAAATATATTAACTCAAATGGCAAAAGGGGCACAAAAATGCCAATGAGGAGAAGCATGCCTTAAAAAGCTGAATTTGCAAGGTGGAAAAAGAATTTCAAAACTCACCGAAGAGAATAATTCCTTCAGAATTAGATTGGAGCAAATGGAAGCTAGTAACTTTATGAGAAATCAAGATACTTTAAAACAGATCCAAACAAATGAAAAAAACAGAAGGCAATGTGAAATATCTCTTTGGAAAAACCACTGACCTGGAAAATAGATCCAGGAAAGATAATTTAAAAATTTTTTGGACTACCTGAAAGCCATGATCAAAAAAAGAACCTAGAAATCATCCTTCAAGAAATTCTCAAGGAAAATTTCCCTGATGTTTTAGAACCAGAGGGCAAAATAGAGTTTGAAAGAATCCACCTATCACCTCTTGGAAAAGATACCAAAAAGAGAACTCCTAGGAATACTATAGCCAGGTTCTGGAGTTCCCACGTCATGGAAAAATATTACAAGCAGCCAAGAAGAAACCATTCAGATATTGTAGAAACACAATCAGGATAACATAGGAGCTAGCAGCTTCTACATTAACGGATCAAGGGGCTTGGAATATGATATTCCAGAGGGCAAAGGAGCTGGGATTAGAACAAAGAATCACCTACCCAGAAAAACTGAGCATCATGTTTCAGGGGAAAATATGGTTATTCAATGAAATAGAGTGATTTGAAGCATGCTTGATGAAAAAAACAGAGTTGAATAGAAAATTTGACATTCAGATAGAAGGAGCAAGAGAACCATGAGGAGGTAAACAGGGAAAAGAAATCATAAGGAACTTATCAAAGTTGAACTATTTACATCCTTACATGGAAAAACAATAATTGTAACTTATGGAACTTTTCTCAGTATGAAGAGAGTTGAAGGGAATATAAATGAGTGTATATATATATATATATATATATATATATATATATATATGTAAACATACATATATATATATGTCTATATAGGAGGGTATATGTGCATATGAATACATATGTGAGTGTGCGTATATATGTGTACAGGTATACATAGACAGAGGGCACACAATAAATTGAATAGGAACGGATGATATTTAAAAGGTGAAATTGAGGGGCAGCCAAGTGGCGCAGTGAGTAAGAGCACTGCTCCCATCCAGAGTCAGGATGACCTGGGATCGAATCCGGTCTCAGATACTTAGCACCACACCCAGAAATATACTGGCTGTGTAACCTTGAGCAAGTTACTTAACCCCAATTGCTTTTTTTTTAAAAAGGTGAAATTGAGAGGTGAGAGAAGAAAATAATAAGAGGAGATGGGGAGAGAAAGAATGGGGTAAATTATCTCATATAGAAGAGACAAGGGAAAACTGTTACAATGGAGGGGAAGAACAGAAAGGCAAAAGGGAATGGATCAACCTTACTCTCATTGAATTTGGTATAGGGAGCAAATGACATACACACTAAATTGGATATATTGCCCTACAGGAGAGTGTGGGGGAAGGAAATGAGAGGGGGGATGATGGAAGGGAGGGCAGGAGGTTAGTTAGAAGTACACACTTTTGAAAAAGGACAGGGTCAAAGTAGAGAATGGAACAAGAGGGAGGCAGGATAGGATGGAGGGAAATATAGACAGTCTTTCACAATATATCCACTGTGGAAATGTTTTGCAGAACTACGCATGTACAACCTATATTGAATTCCTTATCTTCCCAGTAACAGTGGATGAAGAGGGAGGAAGGGAAATAATCTGGAATTAAAAGTTTCAAAATCAAATGTTTTAAATACACACACACACACACACACACACACACACACACACATATATATATAAAACTTCACATGCAACAAGGAAATAAGACATACAGGCACTGGGGCATAGAGATCCCCATGCCCTATTGGAAAGTTGGAGTGGGGATAGGGGGAGGTTTTAGGAGAGAGCAGATTGGGGGAGGGAGTATTCAGTGGGATCACTGTTTTGGCGTGGTGAGTAAGGGAAAGATGGGGAGAAAATTTGTTAACTCAAAATCTTATGGAAATGTGTAAAGTAAAAATAAACAAAATTAAAAAAAAAAAGAAAATGCTTTATGTGGAGAGGATTCTCGGAAGATGGTGGAGTAGGGCAGAAAATTCCAAGCTCTCCCACAAACAAGATAATGTAATACCTAAGGACAAATGTAGAGCAGTAAAAATACACACGATTTGGGCCAGAACAATGGTCCTCCTGGGACAACCAGAGAAGATCTGAAGAAAAATCCCAGGACTGTGGTTTGGTCCCTGTGAAGTATGAACACTTCCTGGCTAGTTCTGCTGAAAGAGTAAGCAGTGAACCCTGGGGCCAACTGGGTTGGGAGGTGGCCTCAGTCCCAGAAACAGGAATTTTCACCTCCCAGACAGTGTGGAAGTCCAGAATCTGAGCAGGGGAAAATTAATGGAACCTCTGCTAATAAGGAATTCAAGATCCAGCAGTGTTCCCAAGATATGGCCCTGGGCAAAGAGGAGCTAGCACATTCCCAGCAAGTGCAGAAGCAGTGGGCTGGGGATGCTGCTGGCTATGGGCACTTACAGGGTGGACTTCTTGGTTTTGTTTCCAAGTCAGAGGGAAGGAACAAAGGAAGATCTGAGGCCAGAGGCAACATCCCCTAAACTACAGGACTAGAGACAGTTATAATAATAAGCTACTACCAAGAAAGAAAAACAATGATCAGGCAAAGGAGAAAAAAACCAACTAAAGAAAGGTACTATGGGAATAGAGTTCATCCTCAGAGGAGGATACCTGAAGCAAAATAAAGTTTCTCCTATTCTGGAAAGTAACATCAAATGGTCACCTCCCCCCCCCAAAAAAATCATAAAACTTAAAAAAGACTTTAAAAATCAAATGATATTAAGGATTTTTTTTTAAATAAATGATCAATCCAAGAAAAGAAAAAGAGTATTAAAAGAAAGTCAGTCAACTGGAAAAGAAGATCTAGAATCTTAAGGAAGAAAGTGACTCCTTGAGAATTAGAATTGGGCAAGGGGAAGCCTGTGAAGTTATAAAAGACTAAAAAATAATAAAATATAGAGAAAGAAAAAAATAGTAGAGAATGTGAAACATCTTATCAGAAAATAAACTGATCTGGAGAACAGATCAAAAAGAAAAAAAATAAAAATAATAGAACATCAAAACTGTGATAATTTTTTTTCATATAATACTACCAGAAATATTTAAGGAAAATTACCCTAAAATAAGATATACAGGTCCTGGGGTATGGAGATCTATGTTGCCTTACCGGAAAGTCAGAGGGAGGATGGGGCAGGATATAGGAGAGAGCAGATTGCAGGGAGGGGGGAATACAGTGGGATGCTGTTTTAAGATGGGGAGAAAATTTGTAACTCAAAAATTTTATATTTATTTCATTTTTATTTTTCTCCCTTTTTTTAGCTTATATCACTCATTTCCACAAGATTTTGAGTTACAAAATTTCTCCCAATTTTTATCTACCCACCACCCCAAAACAGCAATCCCACTGAATATTCCCTCCTCCAAACTACTCTCTCCCATATCTTCCCCCACCCCCCACCCCGACCTTCCAGTAGGGCACTGTGGATCTCTATGCCCCAGTGCCTGTATATCTCATTTCCCAGTTACATGCAAAATAATAATAAATAATAATAATATATTAAACATTTGATTTTAAAATTATGAATTCCAGATTCTTTCCTTTCCTCCCTTGTTACCCACCCTCACTGGGAAGATAAGCAATTCAATATAGGTTGTACATGTGTAGCTATGAAAAACATTTCCATGGTGGATATATTGTGAAAGACTGACTATATTTCCCTTCATCCTATCCCACCACCCACTTATTCTATTCTCTACTTTGATCCTGTCCCTTTTCAAAAGTAGATGCTAACAACTTCCCTCCCTCCTAGCCTCTCCTCCCTTCCATTATCCCCCCTCTCATCCCCTTCCTCCCTATTCTCCTATAGGGTGAGATACCCTATTTAGTGGGTATGTCATTCCCTCCCTAAGAAAAATTCAATGAGAATAATGTTGACTCATTCCCTTTTGCCTTCCTGTTCTTCCCCTCCAGTGTAACAGTTTTCCCTTGCCTCTTCTATATTGGATAATTTACCCCATTCTGTCTCTCCCAATCTCCTCTCATTATATGCCTCTCTCATCTCTTAATTTCACATTTTAAGTACCATCCCTTCCTATTCAATTGGTCCTGTGCCCTCTGTCTATGTATACATGTACACATATATAGAAATACTCACATATGTATTCATTTGTCCATATACTCTCCTATATATATACACACACACACATTTCTATTCCCTTCAACACCTCTCATACCGAGAAAAGTTTCATAGGTTACAATTATTGTTTTTCCATATAAGCATGTAAATAGTTCAACTTTGATAAATTCCTTATGATTTCTTTACCCTGTTTACCTTCTCATTCTTCCCTTGCTTCTTGTATCTGAATATCACATTTTCCATTCAATTCTGTTTTTTTTTTTTATCAAGAATGTTTGAAAGTCCTCTATTCCACTGAATGGCCATATTTTCCCCTGAAATATGATACTAAGTTTTGCTGGGTAGGTGATTCTTGGTTTTAATTTTTGACATCCAGAATATTATATTCCAAGCCCTATGACCCCTCAATGTAGAAGCTGCCAGATTTTATGTTATCCTGATTGTGTTTCCACAATATTGAAATTGTTTATTCCTGGCTGCTTCTAATATTTTCTCCTTTATCTGGGAACTCTGGAATCTTGCTATAATATTTCTAGGAGTTTTCTTTTGGGGATCTTTTCCAGGAGATGATCTATGGATTCTTTCAACCTTTCTTTTGCCCAGTGGTACTAAAACATCAGGTCCGTTTTCCTTGAGAATTTCTTGAAGGGTGATTTCTAGGTTCTTTTTTTGATCATGGCTTTCAGTTACTCCAGTAAATTTAAAATTATCTCTCTTGGATATATCTTCCAGGTCAGTGGTTTTTCCAGTGAGATATTTCACATTGCCTTCTAGGTTTTCTTTAGTTTTTATCTGTTTAATAATATCTTGATTTCTCCTAAAGTCATTAGCTTCCATTTTCTCCAGTCCAATTCTGAAGGAATGATTCTCTTCAGTGAGCTTTTGAGATTCTTTTTCCATCTGGCAAATTTGGCTTTTTAAAGTGTTCTTTTCCTCATTGCCTTTTTGAGCCTCTTTTGCTATCTGGGTGAGTCTATTTTTTAAGGTGTTATTTTCTTCAGTTAGGTTGTTGACTCTCATTTCATAATTTTCTTTTATCATTCTCATTTCTCTTCCCTACTTTTCCTCCACTTTTCTTATTTGGTTTTCAAAATCCTTAAGCTCCTCTGTGGCCTGTAACCAGCTCCTATTTTTCTTGGAAGCTTTTGGTGCAGGAGTTCTGACTTCACTGTCTTCCTCCTTTTCCATGCTTTGGTTCTTTTTGTCGCCAAAATATGACTCTAATGTTGGATTCCTCTCTTTGCTTTGCTTCCTTTGTGGGTTTATTTTGCCACTCAATTACTTGACTTTTGAGCCTTTTACCCCTATAGAACTCTGCTACCAGGAAGCAGAGCTTTATCCCAATCGCTGGGGTTTTCTCAGCTGCTGGAGCTATTATTTGACTGCCCTCTCTGAAGCCTCTATATGCTCTCTGGCAAACTGATCATGCACCCTAGGACTTCCACGCTAGACAGTGATTCAGATCCAAGCAGGTTAAACCAAGAGTGATTACCCCTCAGACTGGTCGCCTGGTCCCCCTACATTCTGCAGGCCAGGAGCTGAAGCAGCCTCATGGTGGAGGCTGCTGTGCCTCAGCCACTTCTCCCTCCAGGAACAGACACCAGAAAGCACTCCCTGACCCCTCTTCCTAAAGTCCACACTGACCTTTTACTTTGCCTTTGGCATCTATGGGTTGATAATTCTGGAAACCACCACAGCTGCTGGTGATCTCAAGTTCCTCCAGCCAGTGGCTGGTCCAGTTGCCCTGAGGCTAAAACCCCTGACTCACACGGGGCTGGGCTGGGCTCCCAGAGCCTGCACTGGTTCCTTCCTGCTGGCCTGCCAGGCTGTCTTCAGCGGGAGGTTAGCTTCTCTCTGTCATTTTATGGGTTCTGTAGCTCCAAAGTGTGTCTAGCGTCATTTTTTATATGAATTGGATGAGGTGGAAGCCAGAGACAGGCAGAAGTCCTGTTTCTCTGCCATCTTGACTCCACCCCCACGTAATTCAAAATCTTGTGGAAATGAATGATGTGAACTGAAAAACATAAAATTTACTTTTAAAAAAAGAAAGGAAATTATCCTGAAGTATTAGAATAACAGGGGAAAATATAAATAGAAAAAATCCACCAATTACCACCTGACAGAGATCCTCAGAGTAAAACTTACAGGAATATCAAAGCCAAATTCCAAAAACCCCAGGCTAAGGAGGAAATATTATGATCAAGGAGGAAAAATTAATTTGGATGAAGTAGAGTCACAATTAGAGTCACACAAGACCTAGCAGTAGTCACACTAAAAGGCCATAAGTTTTGGCATACTATAAATAGAAGAGCAAAAGAACTGGGGTTGTGGCCCAAAATATCATGTCCAGTAAACTTAAGCATAAGCCTGAATGAAAAGACATTCAATGAACTGCCAGACTTTTAGGATTTTGTTGCAAAAAAAAACCCTGAACTTAATAGAAAATTTAAAGATCCAGAAGAAATACAAGGTACACATCAAAGACTAATTATAGGGAACTCAAGAAGGACAGACTGATTATTTATTATATGGGGAAATGTAAAAAGTGTATCTCAGATTGTCATTAGTAATTGGGTGATTCAAAAGAAATATTGGGGTAGACCTGAGTATGTTGTGATTCTAAAAAGTAATCATTTAGGAAAAAGGTAAAAAGAGTAATTATACAACTGATGTGCAAGAGGAAGAACCCACACAATGCAATTAGATTGGGAGAAGGGCTGGTAGCTTTGGAACCCTACCCTCATTGGGAATGGGTTAAGGGGAAACAATACACACATGTCTAAAAGGATATAAATGTTTTCTAAATTAAGAAAGAAACAGAAGGCAAAGGGGATAAGGAGGGGGCATGGATGAAGGGGGGATTTTTAGAGGAAATGTTACTCACATCAGATCTGGGTGAATGAGAGAACAATATATACATTTGGTAGGGAATAAAAGTCTTCCAAATTTATAAAGAGATAAGAAGGTGAGGGAATAGTATAAGGGGTGGTGATGGTATGGGACAGTTTCTAGATAAACAGGAATGGGATAAAGATCTAATAACACATTTAGGGTGCAATAAAAGTCTTCAAATTCAGATAGAAACAAGAGATCAAGGGGAAAGGGTAGGGGAGAGGATAAAGAAGGCATCTTTGGAGGGGGGCTAGGTTAAGTAATAGGAGGGCAAGGTAGAGGGTGAGTGTAGAAGAAAAGAGGACTCAGGAGGGATAGGAAATAAGTGTTGCATACAAACATAAAGTAAAGATTAGGAGTATAATTTATTAGAAAAAAGCAGGGGTAACAATCATGTCTCAAAGTTAAAGCTAAAAAAGAATTAGTTGAAAGAGAAAAATAAGTAAACTAGACTATAGATCAGCCATATTAATCTATTTAAAATAACTAGACAGTGTAAGGTTGAAATATTGCTGTGGTGTAGGAAATTGGTGGGCTTAGAAAAATATGGAAAATCTCTACTCATGAAGGAAAAGAGTCTCCACCCTCAGAGAAACAGAGGACAAAGAAGTATAGTGAGGTCTAATAAAGATGCATATGAATGCATGTAGCCATATATGAGTATGATCATAAATATCTAAGTATATGTATGTACTGTGTTTCCCCGATAATAAGACCTATCCCGAAAATAAGCCCTCCCCTTACTGTGTAAGATTCCTCTAAAATAAGCCCTCCCCCGAAAATAAGCCCTATTGAGATTGCTACTGTAGTGAAGGTGATCCCCTGCGCTACATGCTACATTACGGTACCCTCTGTATGCACCGTCCCCCCCCCCCGGGTGAAACGCACACCGCGCTCCGAGCTGCATCCAATCAGAGCTGCAGCAGTGAGCGCATCATCCTGTTCTTCCCCAGTGATTTGCTTGCTGGCACCATTGAGAGCAGTGCCGCGGAGGAGAGCTGAGGCAGGACAACATAAAAACCCGGTATGTAAGCGGGAGTGAGGGGGCATGATGGAAGATAAAAAGGGCATGATGGAGGAAAAAAGAAGAACTCAGGGGGCATGATGGAGTGAAAAGAAGGACTGATGGTCATAATTTTATTATTCTGTCTGTTTTGACCCCCAGACATGAGTACAAAAAGGAAGAGCTACCGTATACTATTGAGTATAAGAAAGCAATTGTAGAAGAGTCACATGGCAAGAATCTTGCAGTTTTCTGTAAAGAAAAACTTTTGGATCTTCGAATGGTCAGAAAATGGAGAGCAGATTATAATAACCTCAATCAACAGGTGGATGAGGGAAAAGGGAAAAAGCACAGGTCTAGATCAGGTCAGCAGCCCTTATATCCTGACTTGGAGATCCTCATTGGTGAATGGATTGCTGACAGGAGAGCAAAGGCCTTGGTTGTGCGCAGGGCTGATATTCAAGCATTTGCCCTTTCAATGGCACCAGAGTTTGAAATGGTCTCAGAAGGATTCAAAGCATCACAACACTGGTTGGACAGTTTCCTTCAATGGTATGAACTGTCCCTAAGAAGATCAACAACACTGTTTAAGCTGGAAGATGCTGAAGTTATTAAATGTGCTCTTGCATTCAAGTCCTTTATTGATAGGATCGACATTTCCAAGTACCAAACCTGCAATATGATTGCTATGGATGAAACTGCAGTGTTTATGGGACAAGGATCTCAAACAACAATTCATCACAGGGGTGCAATGTCAATCTACATTCCCACCACTGGCTATGAAAGTGCACGGGTCACCTGTGTTTTGGCAATTCGTTTGGATGGAAAGAAAGCCACACCTCTAATCATCAGTAAGGGCAAGAAAGATAAGATTGAATGTGTATCTGGCATTTACGTTCTTGAAACAGAAAAAGCCTGGTGTACACAAGCCGTTATAAGAAAGTGGGTTGATTTAATGCTGCCACTTGTTATGCGAGGTAACCAAAGAGGTCTGGTAGTCTGGGATTCAGCCAGCACTCACCGCGCTAAAGAAATGAAGAACTTCCTTGCAGAGAGAAGAATAGATCAAGTAATGATTCCTGCAGGAATGACTGCCTATCTGCAGACCCTTGATATTGCAATAAACAAGCCATTCAAGGACCATTTGCGCATGGAAGTCAATGAGTACATTGAAAATAGAATGGAAAGAAATCAGCGTGGAAACTTTGTGAAGCCCTGTCTGCAAGAAGTCGTGACTTCGGTGAAGAAGTCATGGGATAAAATTACTGACAACTGTGTCACCAAGGCACTACGAGCAGGTTACCTGGACAACACATATTCATTTAAAGAGAGCTATATTGCTGGACAGGACAGATTGGGTCCACTTCTTCTGAAGGAAATGGAGGCGCAAGACATCCAGGACGGAATTCAGGGTATGGTCACTTATGACGATGTTGTTGAAGAAGATGACATGATCATTATTGAATAAAGGTACATTTTTTGTTCACATTTACCTGTTTATTAAAATTGCTGTCAATGTTCATTAAAATAAGCCCTCCCCTGAAAATAAGCCCTCTGGTGTTTTTCTGTCCAAAAAAATAATAAGACAGTGTCTTATTATCGGGGAAACACGGTATGTATATGTGGATTTGTATGTATATAAGTATGTATGTGTATATACACACATATGTATTATATATGTATATGTGCTTTATTGTAGCCTTTTTGGAGGAGGGGGGAGAAAAGGGGGAAGAAACCAAAGTAAAAAGTGCACAGCAGAGAACAAAAGAAAACTTACAAGGAAGCAAAGAAAAGCTGGACAGCTCTAAATGCATGAGTAATATTTATTTATTATGTAAGTTTTCTTGAAATGGAAATTTATTGCTGTATATTTTGAATCCTTTCTTTCACTCTGCTGTGCACATGGCACTGGTTATTTTGTCTTTTCTTATTTTGGATTTAAGTTCTAGTATTTAAGTTTATAGTATGTTTCCTTCTCTTGTTGTGAATTTAAGTTTAAAATAAATTAATAAAAAAAGAAAATGCTCTCTCTGATAGGTGCCTCCCCTTCCTCTCCTCTCACTCTCTTCTTAACTCTATTTAGTCTAATTTCCTCCCTAATTATTCAACAAAACTCTTTTCTTCAAAGCTCCCCATTATCTCTTAGTCACCACATCCAATGGCCTTTCCCCAATCATTCTCCACCTGGAGTACTCTGCAGCCTTGGACACAGTTGATCACTCTCCTTTACCTGATCTTCTCTTCTTACTCGGTTTCTGTGAGGCTATTCTCTCCTGATTGTCCTACCTGACTGTTCCTTCCTGTCTCTTTTGTTACATCATCATTCAAGTCTCTCCCACTAATCCTGAGAGTCCCCAAGGCTCAGTCCTGGGCCCTTTTCTTCCTTTGTATTATATTACTTACTGATATCATCAGCTCCAGTTTAGTCAACTATCATCTCATTCTGATGATTCTGCTGACCCAGTCCTAACCTCTCCCCTGAATTCCAGCATCACATGTCCAAACTACCTTTCAGATATTACAAAGAGGATCTTAATCTTCAAATATCCATATCTGAACCCATTAGCTGCCTCCCCCAAGCCTTCCCTTCTTATTCATTTTCCTATTACTATAGAGGGTCCTACTTCTTCCAGGCGTGCAGTCTCAAAACCCAGACAGCATTCTCAACTCCTCACATTCTCTCTCTGCCTCTTTCTCTCTCTGTCTCTCTGTCTCTGTCTCTGTCTCTCTCTCTGTCTCTGTCTCTGTCTCTCTCTCTCTCTCTCTCTCTCTCTCTCTATCTTTCTCTGTCTCTCACTCTGTCTCTGTCTGTGTCAGTCTGTCTGTCTCTCTCTCACTCTCTGTCTGTCTCTCTGCCTCTGTCTGTCTCTCTCTCTCTGTCTCTCTGTCTCTCACTCTGTCTCTGTCTGTCTGTCTCTGTCTGTCTCTCTTTCTCTCTCTGTCTCTCACTCTCTGTCTCTGTCTGTGTCAGTCTGTCTGTCTCTCTCTCACTCTCTGTCTCTGTATGTCTCTCTGTCTGTGTCTGTTTCTCTTTCTCTCTCTCTGTCTCTGTCTCTGTCTGTCTGTCTGTGTCAGTCTGTCTGTCTCTTCTGTCTCTCTCTCACTCTCTGTCTGTCTCTCTGCCTCTGTCTGTCTCTCTCTCTCTGTCTGTCTCTCTCTCTGTCTCTCACTCTCTGTCTCTGTCTGTCTGTCTGTGTCTGTCAGTCTGTCTGTCTGTCTCTCTCACACACACATACTATACAGTCTTTTGCCAAGTAAATCCTGTTGATTCACGTCCCTTTCTCTCTTCTGATCGCCACTACCCTGGAGCAGAACCTCATCACCTCATATCTCCCAAGGTAGTTCAGAAGTGTGCTAGTTGCTCCCCTTCTCTCAAGTCTCTCCCTACTCCAGTCCATCTTCCACTTAATGGTGAAACTGATCTGTCTAAAGGGAAAGACCCAAACTTTTCATATTCTGTCCCACTCAACAACCTCTCTAGCAGTGAAGAGTCAGCTCCTGAACTAAGAGCAGCAACACCAGAAATGCAGAATAATCACAGACACCAAGATTCTGTATGCTTGGCGTGATTGAGCACTCTTCTGATGAGACAGAAAGAATAGCTGGTGTTGGCTAGCAACAGCTAAAAGCCAGAGATGTACAGGGAAAGGACAGGAAGGAAACAATGAGGAAGAACAAGAGGGAAAAGGAAGTGCAGAGAGCACAGAAGACAGTGGCACCCAGGAAAGACTGAATCCTGGAAGCATGGGAGAGAGCACATGACATAAAGTCAGACAAAACCGGCCAGTGCTTTGCTGTACAAAGGCTGTGTGAATGGCAGCACAGCATCATGGAAATTTAATCAGACCAGGCAAAAGTCTTGAGAGCTGAGTTCTAGTTCTGCCTCTTACATTAATTAGCTATGTGACCACAGGCAGGGGAGTTTACCTGTCTGGGCCTCAGTTTCCTCATGTGTAAAATCAGAGGGTTTGATTCACTCATGCCTATGCACCCTCCCAGCTCTAAACATCTGTGACTGTGTTAAATGGCACTGGAGAAGAAAATAAGTGGGCTGGCCCAGCAGGAGGGGATGAGCAGCCCACACATTTTCTTCAGCCTCTGTGGATACAGCCGAGCCAAACTGCAGACATACCAAACATCACACAACCTCTGAGCTAAGGCCAGCCCCTTCAGTGGTGTCCATGGACAGGTTAGTGTCCTCAGGCAGGGGCACTCTGAAGGAATACTACCTCCTGCTCAGCAGCCTATGGAGACATGGGGGAAAGGTCAGACCAAGCCCTGTTCCTTCCATTGGCCTCTGCATATAAGCCACTATTCTAATAACATCGTACTAAAGGAATGCCAGCTCCCACAATCCAGCAGGCAGAGGAGCTGGGCACTGCAGGACAGTGGCAAGCTAAGCCAGACAAGAGGACGAAGAGTACAATAGGCTATAAAATAGGGTCTGTCTAAGAAACAAAGGGGTCCTATGATGAAGCAATGCAGAAATACTCTTATGGGGTTCAGGAACTCCCCCACCTGAATTCTTAGATCATGAGATGAGAGAAGACCTCACTATGACTGGAGAAAGATAGCAGAGACCTGAGAGGGGGTTGATGGCAGGTGCAGAGAGGTTTTAGGCTTTCAGGCCAGTAAGTGTAGCTGCGGCTTGCCTTATACATATGTACAGTCCTAAAAGCTATCTCCAAGTCTACATTATGCTTTCCATCAAGGTCTCTTCCAAACCATAGCTCTTGAGGCCCCATACAATGCTACCTTTAACCAGATCAAATCAACGTACACATTCATTCAAAACAGACACATTTACTTAAATAGAAGAAGGTAAATTACAAGGGGAATGTCCCATCTCATACACTCAGAGGCACATTGCCTCTGTCCTTCAGATCCCCACTCCACCAGTCCATGTGACAAGTGGGAGAAGGAAGATGTAGCTAGTGGATGAGTCCTACTCTCATAGCTGCATCCCAGTGAGAATGCTCCCTCCCTCTGAAACTGCCACCTGCCGCTCCTTTGCAGAGCTGCTTCTGATAAGGCCGCCTGCTGGCAATGTGGCAGAGCCGTACCAACTGGCTGGGGGAAGGATGGCGACACTGCACACTTCTCTGGGTAATCTATACTATTAGCATTTTCTCCATCACTTTCTTAAGTCAAAACAAGCAACAATCCAGCCTTGATTTATAGCCATTTGCTAATTTCCAAAGTGTAATACTCACATTGAGAAGTTCACAATCCCCAAACCCTGTTCCTCCAGGCTTGTCTAACATTTGGATTTGGGAGGGTAAATAACACTGATGTTCTATCATTCACTTGACCGTTAAGGGTAGGGCCATGAAGATTACCTCGAAAATTCATTTTAAAGACCTGAAGGGTGTGGGTGGAACTAGGTACCTCTGTCTTGAATTCTTCCATCTGAATTCAGATCATTGTGAATGCCAGGTTTCTATTGTCACATTAATGCAAAGTTTAGATGGCAAATTGCATGGAGTTTTGGGTTTGGCATAAGGAAGACCTGAGTTCATAACCCTATTTCAAATACTAATTACCTGTGCCACACATGGCATCAAAGTCACTTAACCTGAGTTTTCTTATCTGTACACTATATGCACCTACCTCACTGAGTTATTGGGAAGACCAAAGGGCATAACAAAACAGTGCTGGAAACCCTATCTAAATCCCAACAATTACTATTAAAGAAATGTAGACAATCCATCAAAACCCCTTTATTCTCTGGAGTCCAAACTTTCTTTAGCGAAAAGATCTGTCTCTGGCATAAAGCTTAAAGAAAAGGCAGAGACCCAAATGTGCTTGGCAAAGCTCTGTTTTCTCCTTCATGGGCAGATGTGGCCCAGTGAGACTGAACAAGAGAGCACAGAAGTCAGTGGATGCATCAGCTTCCCCATGTTGGAATTTATTCCAGAGATACACACCCCAGCCCACCCACCTGGACTCAGTCTGTGCTACTGTGGCCTCCTGCATACTTTCCAAGAGAATGATAATAGAATTCTTTGAAGTGTGCAAAGAATTTTCCATATAGACTCTCATTTCAGCTTTAGGGTGCACTCCAGAACTGCTCTAAGCAAGACAGCCCAGTAGACTATTGGCCCCAGTCTGCAGGAAACTTCATCCCATGGAGGTGAAGTTACCTGAAGCAGAAAGTGATCCTGCAATGTCTTGATGCCAAGTGACAACAAATGCAATATTCTATCCACTACACTGACCTTCATGCCAATGACTACTTCGGAGCTGGTAAACTCCTCCCAAATAGCCCAGGCTATCGAATCTCAATCACATGATGGAGCTGGCTGAAAAAGAAGCCTGTTCCTCTGCCTACCTTCAAAACGCTGAAGAGAAGAGTAGAGTGAGTTATCCTGTGTGCACACTGGGGGTCATTTAGTTAAAATCTGTGACAATTGGTGCCATTTGTGTGCTAGCCTATTTCATTGACCTATGGGTCTGATTCAGGCAGAAAAAGATTTTTAAAAAGGCAACAATGGTATAGAGAGCAATGATCTTTAGAGTCACAGAGGAGGGCAGAACCAAGATGGTGAGGTGAAAGCAGTGACTCACCTGAGCTGGCCCACGAATTCCTTCAGTTACCCTTAAAAAGTGGATCTGAATGGATTTTAGAGTGGCAGATTCCATTGGGAGATGGAGTGTGGCAAATTTCCAGGCCAGGAAAGTGCAGAAGGGTAGGATTTGCTGCACCAGGCAGAGGGAGTTCAGAGCGCTCAGGCTGCACCAGCATAGACCTGACTATAGTGGAAATGGCACAAGCCTGGCAAACTGACTCACCCACCGAAGGGGCAATTCCCAAACCTCTCACTTTAGGACAAGGTCTCTCAGAGACAGGTAAGATACAAGTGCAGGCAATAGTTACTTCTGGGGTTATCGACCCACAATCTGGATGTGTTTAAAAATCACCTACATGAACTTCTGGGAGTCAAGATGGAGGAGTAAATCTTAGGTCCTCACATCCCCACTTTGACCCTGAAAACCCAGAGAATATTGGCCCAGGGTAAAATCCTTAAATAGTGGAACCAGACTGGAAGCAGACTTGGGAGTCTTAGAGGAAGAGTGTGGTTGTGGCTGTGCTGAGGCTAAAGGCAGGACAAGAGGTACCCCAACAAGCCCCTTCTCAGTCTACCAGTGGGAGATCCTGAACCTTAGGGGGTTGGAGCCAGCAAGCACTAACACAAGAACCCCAGCCTTCACACAACCAGAGGAATTGGCAGACACCAAAGTGGCCTGGCCACCAGCAGCTGAGCCTGCCTGAGCTCTAGCTCAGGGGCAGCAAGATAGAATCCTCAAGCAGCCAGACCACCCCTCTCCCACATTTCACACTGTGAGCTTCAGTGTAACCCTGAGGAAATACCACAAATCCTGGCCTGGGTTTCAGTCTAGTCACTCAGAGGCCACAGCATACAAAGCCAATAAGCCAGCCCCTAACACCCAGCATAAGAAGCATGGGTGAGAGCCCTCTGTGCCCAGAAGCAGAGAGCCACTGTAAAAGTCAAGAAATAGACAATCTCAATGGGCAAAAAAATAACTGGAAAAACAAAACATTTAGAATCCTATTATGGCAAAAGGGAAGAGCAAGGCTCACATTCAGAAGAGGTTATCATTGACATTACACCAGCATCTGAAACCTCAAAAGGGATATGAACTCGCTTCAAGTCCAAAAAGCATTCTTGGAAGAGCTAAAGATGGATTTAAAAAAACAAACTAAAAAGGCAGAATAAAAACTGACCAATTATTTTAAAAATACAATTGGCAAGATGAAAAAAAAATCACTGAAAAGAATAACTCCTTAAAAATACTATTACCCAAATGGAAAAGAAGGTTCATAATTTGACTGGAGAAAATAAATTATTGAAAGTAAAATCTGACCAAATGAAGGAAGTTCAAAAACTAATTTAGGAAAACAATACTTTA
The DNA here is from genome assembly GCF_028583685.1 of Petaurus breviceps papuanus. Classification (NCBI taxonomy): domain Eukaryota; kingdom Metazoa; phylum Chordata; class Mammalia; order Diprotodontia; family Petauridae; genus Petaurus; species Petaurus breviceps. The sequence goes on from NW_027186366.1 coordinate 1,900,711, forward strand.
AAACTTAGAATCAGATAAGTTAAAGCAAATGACTATGAGACATCAAGAATCAGACAAACAAAATCTAAAAAATGAAAACAATAGAATAAAATGTAAAATATCTCACTGGAAAAACAACTGACCTGGAAAATAGATCCAAGAGAGATAATCTAAGAAATATTGGTCTACTGGAAAGCCATGATAAAAAAAAAAAGAGCCTATACAATATCTTCCAAGAAATAAATAATCAAGGAAAATTGCCCCGAGGTGCTAGAAACAGAGCAAATAGTCATTGAAAGAATCCACCATTCACCTCCTGAAAGAGATCTCAAATTGAAAACTCTAAGGAATATTGTAGCCAAATTCCAACATTATCAGATCAAGGAGAAAATACGGCAAGCAGTCAGAAAGAAACAATTCAAATATCTCAGAACTACAGTCAGGATCACACAGGACCTTGCAACTAATACATTAAAAGATTAGTGGGCTTAGAATAGGATCTATCATAAGGCAAAAGAGCTTGGACCACAGCCAAGAATCAACTACCCAGCTAAATTGAGCATGATCTTTCAGACAAGAAGATGGTCATTCAATGAAATAAGGGACTTCCAGACATTCCTGATGAAAAAGTCAGAGCTCAATGAAAAATTTGATCTTCAAATACAAGACTCAAGAGAGACATAAAAAGGTAAACAGAGGAAAAATAAACACACACAAGAAACTTGATATTCAATAAAAGCAAACTGTTTACAACCCTATATGAAAGGATGATATCTGTTAATCATGAAAATTGTACAATTACTACTTCACTTAAAAGAGATATATGGAGATAGAGGGTGTGGGTATAATTAATATAATATTAATTAGTATAATATTAATTGCTGTGATGATAAAAATAACCTAATTAAAGGGTGCAAGGGGATTGTAATTGAAGAAGAGGAAAGGAAGAGGCAGAAAAGGGTAAATTACATCACATAGAGAGGATGACATGTATTATGGTAGAGGGAAAGAAGTGATGGAGAAGAGCATTGTTTGATATTTACTCTTATAAGATTTGGTTCAAGGACAGAATAACATATTGTGTTAAGTGTAGAAATCTAATGTGCCCTACAGGCAGTAGAGGGGAAAGGGGAAAGAAAAGGTTAGGAGGAAGGGAGGAAATAGTAAGGGGAAAAGGGCAGGTAAAGGGAGGGGAACTGATAGGGTGGTAATATTGAGGGAGGCAGTGGTCAAAAACAAAACTCTTTTGAGGAGGGGAAGGGAGAAGGGAGAAATAAAAGCATAAACAGGAGGGGAAATAAGATGAAGATAAAGACACAGATATTAATCATAACCATGAATGTGAATGGGATACACTCTCTCATAAAACAGAAATGGATCACAGAGTGGATTGAAAACCATAAACCTACAATACACTGTTTACAAGAAACACATTTAAAGCAGGGAGATACACACAGGGTAAAAGTGAAAGGCTGGAGTAGAAAATATTATGCTTCAGCTAAAGTTAACAAAAAAGCAAGGATAGCAATCCTAATCTCAGACAAAGCAAAAGCAAAAACAGATCTAGTTAAAAGAGATAAGGAAGGAAACTATATCCTGCTAAAAGGTACCATTGACAATGAAGTAATGTCATTACTAAATATATAGCAGTCAAATTCTTAGAGGAGATGTTAAGGGAATTAGAGGAAGAAAGAGATAGCAAAGCTATACTAGTAGGAGACCTCAACCTTCCCCTTTCTGAATTTGATAAATCTAACCTCAAAATAAACAAGAAAGAAGTTAAGGAGGTGAATGGAATTTTAGAGAAGGTAGATATGACAGACCTCTGGAGAAAACCGAATGGGGATAAAAAGGAATATAACTTCTTCTAAATGGAACATGGCACATACACAGAAATTGACCATGTACTGGGGCATAAAAACCTCACAATCCAGTGAAGAAAGGCAGAAATATTAAATGCATCATTTTTAGTTCATAATGCAATAAAAATTACATGCAATAAAGGGTCATGGAAAGATAGACTAAAATCTAACTGGAAACTAAATAATCTTATCCTGAAGAATGAGTGGGTCAAACAAGGAATCATAGAAAAATCAGTAACTTCACTGAAGAGAATTACAATAATGAGACAACATACCAAAATTTATGGGAAGCAGCAAAAGTGGTTCTTAGGGGAAGTTTAATATCTCTGAATGCTTACATGAGAAAAATAGAGAAAAAGGAGATCAATGAATTGGGCATGCAACTGAAAAAGCTAGAAAAAGAACAAATTGAAAAACTCCAATTAAATACTAAATTAAAAATACTGAAAACCAAAGGAGAGATTAATAAAATTGAAGTTAAGCAAACTATTGAACGAATAAATAAAACTAAGAGCAGGTTTTATGAAAAAAACTAAAATTGATAGACCTTTAGTCAATTTGATTAAAAGAAAGAAAGAAGAAAACCAAATTACCAGTAACAAAAATAAAAAGAGTGAATTTACCTCCAAAGAAAGAAAATTTAAAAAATAATTAGGAATTCTTTTGCCCAATTATATGTCCATAAATTTGACAATCTCAGTGAAATGGATGAATATTTACAAAAATATAAATTGAGCAGATTCACAGAAGAGGAAGTAAAATACTTAAATAACCCCATCTCAGGAAAAGAAATTGAACAAGCCATCAATGAACTCCCTAGGAAAAAATCTCCAGGGTCAGATGAATTTACAAGTAAATTACATGAAACATTTAAAGAACAATTAATTCCTATACTTTATAGAATATTTGGGAAAATTGGAGGAGTCCTATCATATGATTTTTACGATACAAATATGTTAATGATATGTAAATCAGGAAGAGCCAAGACATAGAAAGAAAATTATAGACCAATTTCCCTAATAAACATACATGCAAAAATTTTAAATAAATCATAGCAAAAAGATTACAGCAACTTATCACAAGAATAATATACTTTTATCAGGTAGGATTTATTCCAGGAAGGCAAAGTCGGTTTAATATTAGGAAAACTATTAGTATAACCAATCATATCAACAATAAAACTAATAGAAACCATATGATTATCTCAATAGATGCAGAAAAAGCTTTTGACAAAATACAACACCCATTCCTATTAAAAAAACACTAGAAAGTATAGGAGTAAATGGAATCTTCCTTAAAATAATAAGTAGCATCTATCTAAAACCATCAGCAAGTAGCATATGTAATGGAGATATGCTAGATGCATTTCCAATAAATAAGATCAGGGGTGAAACAAGGATATCTACTATCACCCCTCTTATTCCATTTGGTATTAGAAATGTTAGCTGTAGCTATAAGAGAAGAAAAATAAATCAAAGGAATTAGACTAAGCAAAGAAGAAAATAAGCTATCACTCTTCGCAGATGATATGATGATATATTAGAGAATTCTAGAGAATCAAGTAAAAAAACTATTTGACATAATAAATAAATTTGGCAAAGTTGCAGGATATAAAATAAACCCACATCAATCCTCAACATTCCTATATACATCTAATGAAGATTAACAGCAAGAAAGAGAAAGAGAAATTCCATTTAAAGTTACTGTACTTCACACACACACACACAGACACACAAACTGGCCATGTAACCTTGAGCAAATTACTTAACCCCAATTGCTTCAAAAAAAAAAAATAAAGTTACTATAGACATTATAAAATATTTGGGAGTCTACCTGCCAAATCAAACCCAGAAACTATATAAATACAATTACAAAACATTTTTTCACACAAATAAAGTCAGATCTAAATAATTGGAATAACATCAGTTGCTCATGGTTAGGTCAAACTCATATAACAAAAGTGACAATTTTACTTAAATTAGTTTACTTATTTAGTGGCATACTAATCAAACTATAAACAAATTATTTCATGGAGCTAGAAAAAATATTAACAAAATTAATCTGGAAGAACAAATGGTACAGAATATCAAGGGAATTAGTGAAAAAAAAATTCTAGGGAAGGCGGCCTAGTCATACCATATTTTAAACTGTATTATAGAGCAACAGTCATCAAAACTACTTAGTACTGACTGAGGAATAGAGTGATAGATCAGTGGAATAGAAAAGATACTCAAGACATAGTAGTCAATGAGTATAGTAATCTACTGTTTGATAAGCTCAAAAACTCCAGTTTGGGAGATAAGAACTCACTATTTCACAAAAATCTGTTTGGAAAACTGGAATATAGTATGGCAGAAACAGGGCATAGACCAATGTCTTATAACATTTACCAAAATAAATTCTAAATGGGTTCACTATTCAAATACAAAGGCTGATAGTGTAAGCAATCTGGGAGAACAAGGAATAATTTACCTGTCAGATTTATGGAGAAGGGGAGAATTTATGACCAAACAAGAGATAAAGAGCATTACAAAATGCAAAATGGATAATTCTGATTACATTAAATTGAAAAGGTTTTGTACAAACAAAGTCAATGTAATCAAGATTAGGAGGGAAGCAGAAAATTGGGAAAGAATTTTTACAACCAGTGTCTCTGATAAAAGCCTCATGTATAAAACAGAGAGAACTGAGGCAAATTCATAAGAATACAAGTCATTCACCAGTTGATAAAGGGTCAAAGGATATGAACAGGTACTTTTCAGAGGAAGAAATTAAAGATATCTATAAGCATATGAAAAAATTCTCTAAGTCACTATTTACCAGGGAAATGCAAATCAAAACAACTCTGAGGTACCACATCTCACCAGTAAGATTGACTAACATGACAAAACAGGAAAATGATAAATACTGGAGAAGATGTGGGAAAATTGAAACACTAAGGCATTATTGGTGGAGTTGTGAACTGATCCAACCATTCTGAAGAGCAATTTAGAACTATGTCCAAAAGGCTATAAAAATGTGCATACCCTTTGACCCAGCAGTACCACTTCTAGGACTGTATCCCAAAGAGATCATACAAGTGCAAAAGGCACCCATATATACAAAAATATTTATAGCAGCTCTTTTTGTGGTAGCAAAGAATTGGAAATCAAGGGGATGCCCATCAATTGGGGAATGTAAACAAGTTTTGGTATATGAATGTCATAGAATACTATTAAGTTATAAGAAATGAGGAGCAGATAAACTTCATAATAACCTGGAAAGACTTATACAAACTGATGCTGAGTGAGGGGAGAAGAACCAGGAGAACATTGTACATAATTACAAACACATTGTACCTCTGATGACTGACTTTGATAGACTGGTATCCCCTCAGCAATGCAAACTTATAAGACAACTCCAGAGGACTCATGATTGATGAAGAAAGGAAGGAAGGAAAGAAGGAAGGAAGGAAGGAAGGAAGGAAGGAAGGAAGGAAGGAAGGAAGGAAGGAAGGAAGGAAGGAAGGAAGGGAGGAAGGGAGGAAGGGAGGGAGGAAGGGAGGAAGGGAGGAAGGGAGGAAGGGAGGAGGGAAGGAGGGAAGGAAGGAAGGAAGGAAGGAAGGAAGGGAAAGAAACAGAGGGATCTTTGTCATTAGGAGTAATATCAAAGAAACTGCATCACCTCCAGAGGAGTCGACCTAAAATATACTCCCACCTCCTGGCAGAGAGGTGACAGACTCCAAGACCAGCTAACCCTTCCACATCATGACTTTCTCCATAACAATTTTGATATTTCATGGGTTGGCATAAGAAAAATCAATGGGAATTTGGGGGATGACACACAAAGGGCTAGCCGATGAACAGAAAATGTTTAGAATTCAGAAATGCATAAAGAATGTGTATAGTATTGTATAATATCAACTCAAACTTTATAATAAGGCACGGTAAACACCCTGTAAAAGAAAATTAAAAGAGGTGGCTAGGTTTCACAGTGAATAGAGCACAGGCCCTGGAGTCAGGAGGACCTGAGTTCAAATCCAGCCTCAGACACTTAACAGAAAACTAGCCGTGAGACGTTGGGCAAGTCACTTAACCCCAATCCCCCTGCCCTCCCCCCCCCAAAAAAAGCAAAGAAAAATTCAGACATCACTGTTATGAAGGGAAGGTTGACATATTTTCCATATCTTGGGAGGGTGCCACCCCCTAACCACTGCAGTGTGGAAGGTATAACTGTCCAGAATGAGACCAAGATTGTTGGAGGTGCCCTATGTTGACATTTGCTTTCCTTGACTATTCATGTTAGTATTGGGGTGGAGGATGTGATTTTTTTTTTGCTTTCCCAAGCAAGGTTGGGGGAGGGGGAAGAGAATGAGGGCCTGAAAGGAAAAGATAAATTAATTTACAAAGATGAACAAGAAACGCTTTCCCATATGCTTTTCTGCTTCCCTTCGAAACCAAGGAACCTTTCCATATAACTTCCATCTGAAACCTCTTCTCCTTTTGTTTCTCTTAGGCTGTGAGCTCCTAGAGAGCAGGTGCTATCTACATTGCACTTGGCGCACTAACTGCACAGTAGATATTTTCTTTTTGTTTGTTTTTTGGGGGGGTTGTTTTTTTTAAGCAATCAGGGTTAAGTAACTTGCTCAAGGTTACACAGCCAGTTATTTCTGGGTGTGGTGCTAAGTATCTGAGCCCGGATTTCATCCCCAGGTCATCCCGACACTGGAGCCAGTGCTCTTACATGCTAAGCCACCTGGCCTCCCCTAAGCAATTGAGGTTAAGTAAATTGCTTAAGGTTACATGCCCAGGTGTTTCTGGGCTAGATATTTTCTAAATGATGGTTTTCATTAGATTGAAGTAGATCAAAACCACAAAATCCAAGAGAGGCAGTGGGAATGGTGAATACCAGCTGTCCTGGAGTTGGGAAACCTATGTTCATGTGTGACTTCAACAAGTGATTAGCTATGTGACCTTAGGTAAATAATTTAATTCATATGAGCTGTTGCCTTATCCATACCAGGAGAGTAGCCATACACACTCTATTGTGGAGAAGGTCTTTTGTCAAACATAAAGAAATAAAGTGTGAGTTAAAAATATTAGCAACTAGTTTTCTTTTTATAAAATTTTATTATAAGGGAACAGGGAGAAATGCACATGAAAATGAAGTTAAAAAGATAGAAGTGGAGAGAAAAGGGGAGAGGGGGTTAGAGGGAGAAAAGAAGGAGATACAGAGCCAGAGAGAAACAGAAACATAAAGGTGAAATGAGGGAATGGGGTAGACTCAAAGGATCATAAATATAAATCTGGAAAGGACCATGGAGTCCTACTCTTTCATTTTATATATAAGAAAACTGAGACTAAGAAAGATTAAATGACTTACCCAGGCTCACACAGCTAGCCAGACAGAAGACCTGAGTCCAAATGAAATCTCTAATACTTACTAGCTGTGTGACTCTGGGCAAGTCACTTTACCTCTGTTTGCCACGGTTTCCTCAGCTGTAAAATGAGGATAGTACCTACCTCCCAGGTTTGATGAAATAAGATGATTAGATGGAATAATATTTGTAAAATGTTCTTAACACGGTGCCTGACAAATAGTAGGCACTTATTTGAGCATCCCCTTCCCCTCCCCCTGCTAAGCACTGAGAATATAAATCCAAGTCAAAACAACAGTCCCTGCTCTCATTTGCTTACATTCTAATGATGGACAGGGCAGAGTGAAAGAGCTAGCTTTAATTGCCTTGAGAAAGTGATTGCTCCAGTGTAAGTAAGCAATTGGGTCAGAAATCGTTATCAGCAAAAATCGGAGCTTGAGTGTTTAGACTCAGAAATGTTCATGATACAGAATAAATTTAAAATTGTGAGTGCAGATTTTTCCTCCTGAAAGTCAGTTCTTAAATATTTGTGAGCACATCCCTGCCTGCCATAAACATTGCTCTGTAAACCCTGCTGGAGCCCAGCAGGAGTGGAGTAGAAAGCTCAAGGGATGGAGTCATCACCAGCCTGGAGGCTAGGAGACTAGAGGTTAATAACGATGATGATGATGGTGATGATGATGGTGAGTGAAGGACACATTCTCTAAGTCTGCATTGGCATTGTTTGCTCATTTCAGCCACATTGAATTCTTTGTGGCCCCAGGTCCAGCACCTTCTCCATGGCACCACTTAGCTGCCCCTGAGTCTGCATTATTTTTCCTCAAAGAAGCTTGAAGTTCATGTCCAAGAGTATCATCAGTCATCTAATTTATTAAATATCTAACATGTCTCAAGTACCAGGCTAGGCACTGGGCATGCAAAGAAAATAAAGCAAAAAGAATTCCTGCCCTTAGGGAGCTTCCAATCTAGCTGGAGGAGAAGGTTTTTTATTCCCAAAGAAAGGAAATTCAAATTGTTGGTAAATACTTTTTTTGGCAGGGAATGGGCAGGAGATATATGGGTGGCTCTCATCACTGGCCCTCTGTTGGTTCTTCCAATGATAACAAGGTCACTCCATCTCAAATACTCATTCAACTAGGATTAAGGGAAGAATAAACAAAATTTGTTGTTGTTGTTGTTAGGTAGTTTCAGTCATGTCTGACTCTTCATGATCCTATTTGGGGTTTTCTTGGCAAAGATACTGGAGTGCTTTGGCATCTCCTTCTCCAATTCATGTTACAGATGAAGAACTGAGGCAAACAGGGTTAAATGACTTTCCCATCATCATACAGTTAGTAAGTGTCTAAGGCCATATTTGAACTCATAAAGATAAGTCTTCCTTTTTCCAAGTCTAGTGCTCTATCCACTGGGCCACCTAGCTGCTCCGTCAATAAAAATAAGAGAGACAGATGAAAAAAACAGGATGTATTCAAGGCCATATGGTGACCACATGGAAAAGAGGCCTCCCTGGACAGAGTCTGCCAGTATTGCTTCCCTCTTCTTAAGGGCCATCAGGGAAAGAGGCTCATCTCTTCATGACATTGGCAAGCTTGTCCATACTCTCAGTTCCAGTTAAGCAGCTTCTCATCATCATGCAGTAAGCCAACAGAAAACAGTCACAGAATACTTGTGCATGCTCTGAATTGGAACTGGAGACTGTTAATTACTCCTTCTCAAGCATTTCGGAAAGACTCAGAAGCCTCAAATGGATATGCAGTGGGAAGGGAACAGCAAGGACATTCCAAGGAATGAGTTTGTGTTGTCTAGCCTTCCTAGTCCAACAGTAGCTCGTCTCTCCTGTCCTTGGAGTCCAGCTAACAACTAATCATCACAGATTTAGGGGGAGATCTGAATGTGTCTGTCTGAATGTGACTGTCACCAACAAGGAAGGATGGAGTTCAGGAGTCAAAATGAGGAAATAGGGGAGAAGGAACCTACTTCATATTAGAACTTGTTAGAGACAACTGAAAGAATATCGGACATCACATGGTGGATGTCAAATTCAGGAGAGCAGATTTCAAAGGATTCTAAGAAAGGACAAGCAGAGTCCCATGATTTAAAAATTCTGCACCAAATTCAGCCTGGGAGGGGCAAGAAGTCCTCAATCATTGTTGCTGTGTGCTTGTCCTTTGCTTTCAAAGATGACCATGGAATCAGTGAAGTGATGATGCAACTTGCAGTTAACGATGAATTGAGTGAGGGAGGACTGGGAAAGGTCAGCAGCCTCACTTCGTCCTCCAGAACCATCTGGATCCAGTGAGCAGATATTCATCAGGAGGACTGAATGTGGCACAGGATGCAGTGGGGGACCCTGGTCCCTTTAGGCTAAGTCTTTTTCATGTGCTCACTTAAAGTGAGGTAATGACCTTTCAGTGAAAAGGCCTCATGTTGTTCTGAAGACACCGGGGATTAGATATGTAATTTCATTGGTAAAGGGAATTCCTAGATGAGAAAGCTACCTCAAACCAATAAAGTTTGGCACTTTACACCTGCAATTTATAGTCTTAGAGGGCTGCCTAAAGTGATGAGAAGTGAAGGTATTGCCAGCAAATGTTAGAGACAGAACATGAATTAAGGTTGTCTTGACTTTGAAGTCACATCTCCTTCCTCTGAACCACTTTGCCTCTCTACTGAGAAGGATTCTGAAGGAAAGGGAAAAGGGGCATATTGTCTAAGGAAACCAATGTGAAGGCACAGGACACTCACCAACCAACTTTGATTGTTGGGAGATAAGTGTACACGAGGCAGGAACAAACACAAGTAAACAGAAATGCAAGAGCAAGGCTTGAGCTCGTTGGAAGTATCAGGACTCCTACAACTCAAAACACGCTGAGGGCGGCAAGAGTGACTTCAGTTCTATTTGATGAGAAGGCAGAGCAATATAGTAGAAAGAATTCTGAATTTGAATGAGAGGGCCACATCTGAGCTCTGGCTTGACCCTTTACTGCATACACATGGGCGCACTCTGGACAGATCCGGTCACATCTCCAGGCTTCACTCCCTCAGCTGTAAAAGGATAAGGTTGGGCTATATGGCCTTAAAGCTCCCTTCGAGCCTGAAATCTATGATCCTGGAAAAGCAAATTCCAGAACATGTTTAAAAATTATTAGTTAATTATTAGGGGAAATTAGGGCTTTGGCTTCATGTGACTCAGACTAGATAGTTTCTCCAATCCCCCTCACCTCTCAAACCTCTCTAAAATCAGATTTCTGCACAAGAGATAAAGCAATTTCAGCTGTCTCCGTGGTCTATGACACCCAAATCCCAATAGGTTACCAAGCCAATGAACTAATGGCAGACGGCTAATGTTTAATCCCTAAAGCAATCACTCAGTACCCTCAGCAATATCCACCCAGCACAGCAACAAGAGCCAACGCAATGGTTTGAAACATAACTCAGCTCTGTCCCACATCTTCCCCCTTCTTGCCGGGCACCTGAAAACCAACAGAAAGGAGCTGGCTCAGACTGGGACAGTAGAATGTCAATGCCACATGCCAGTACAGATCTCAGCCATAAGGAAAAGAAAACTGAGGAACAGAGGGAACTGGGAAAAGGCTGACGGCATGTGTGACACTCAACTAGGCTTTTAGCAAAAGGGAAAGGCACCCAGCTGCGACCCTTTCTACCCCAGAAGAAGGCACCTGGGATGGAATCTGAGGTTGGTAAAATGGGAATTTCCCAGTGAGAGAAGAAGTTGAGAAAGCTTTGAGGTTCAGTTTCTGGAAAAATTATCATAAAAGGAGAAGGATCTAGAAAGTGATAAGTGGGGAAATGTGAGAAAAAAGAGATTGAAATCAGCCCAAATTTCAGGAGGGTCACAAGATGTTACCCTTCTGATACCCACATCTGCAAGTCATGATCTTCTTCCTGATGTCCTAGTCCTCTTCAAGAACGAAGGACAAACAATAACCTGGGAGAGGTATGAGCTATCCCACTTGGGATCCAACTCACCAGTTCCAGTTGGGCAACACAACTTCTCCCTCCCTTCCCTTCCTTCCTTCCTTCTTTCCTTGTTCCCTTCCTTCCTCCCTTCCTTCCTTGCTTCCTCCCTCCCTCCCTTCCTTCCTTCCTTCCTTCCTTCCTTCCTTCCTTCCTTCCTTCCT
>NW_027186366.1:1912059-1933821 GCF_028583685.1 Petaurus breviceps papuanus
CCTTCCTTCCTTCCTTCCTTCCTTCCTTCCTTCCTTCCTTCCTTCCTTCCTTCCATCTTCTGTGAGAAATGTGCTTGTGTGGATCACAGGACTTCCGAGGCAGGGTCAGGGAGTTAGCACAGACAAGCTTCCACTGTCCACTGTTTCCCTTGGGGGCCCTTAGGAAGATCCACGTGATATACCCCTTCACATGCCAAACCCCTTCTCACTGAAAGAACTCAGAAACAGAGTGGGCAAAAGAAGGTATTTATTACACTTCCCTCAAGGAAGCAGGTGCATTGCTCACTAGGAACACTCACACTGATACAGAAGCAGGAGTGAGATTATACAGTTCTGTCCTTCTTGTTAGGCTTAGTTCAAATTCCTCACTTTATTTCCCTACATTCCCTCTTTATGCAGATTACATAGGTGTGGCAGTGAGGACACTTGTGACCAGGCTATCATCTCTAAGGTCTGACCTGTTTATCATGCTCCCACCCTTCTAGTTCCCCCGATGCCAGGATGGCCATTGTCTTAGCAAAGTAAGATAAGAGATAAGTAAGCTCCTTTGCAATTATTGATTATCTCCCAATAACTTTTGTGGGAGCAAAACAAGATACCATAATACCCCTTCTTAAAATTCCTCCCTCCCTTCCCTCCTTCCTTCTTTTCTTTCTCCCTTCCTTTCTCCTCTCCTCTCCTCTTCTCTCCTCTTCTCTCTTTGGGTGCTCTGCCTAAAGGAATGTAAATTTTGATCACTAAAACCTCCAAAGATAGCTTGGGGTTTACAGGCTAGATTTCTTTCTATGAAACCAAATGATTGTGGCTCTTATTGATTGGCCAACAATAGGCCCAAGCTTCATTTGGTCATTGCTTGGATTCTGATAGCTCAGTTAGCAATTGTTTCTATTTTGACCAGAAACCCCAGGTTTCTACTTCCTCTCCCAGACTGATTTGATTTCATTTTTTGACTTGGTAAAGAGGCCACTCTTTGTCTCATTTTTACCTAGCCTAAATCACTGAATGGGCATTGCCTCACACCAACTGAGACCTGAGAAAGACCTTCACTCAGAAAGGCCAAGGCCTCCCACTGTATGGGAGCTGTCTCCAGTCGTCCTGATGTGTATCTGGCCACTGGATCTAGATGGCTCCAGAGAAGAAAGTGAAGTTAGCACTTTTCATAGCCCTGCCTCACTGAGTTCCAATTCACTGGCAAGTCATGGCGTCTCCTTCCTGATGTTCTGGTCCTCTCTGAGAAGGAATGACAAACAATAACAACAATCCTAGCCCCACCTTCTTCAGTCTGAGGCAAAGAGTTTCAGGTCAACTCAACTTGCTTTTTCAGGTTCAGATGCAGCAGCCTGGAGCTACATGCTTGACCACTATTTATAGTAGTGTTTATTGATTTCCTACCCATCTAGCATAGACAAAACTATTCTACCAGTTTTTATGAGGTTCCTATCTTTTGTTACAATGAAATTGTAACGAAATTGAGCTTTGCCCCAACCCTTTTTTCCCAATAAGCACTGTGGTTTTTATTGTGTGATTTTGTATAAAATGGTACTTTTGAGAAATGATTGCCATGTTACAACAAATATGCTTGTATATATACATATATGTATACACCCACACCACACGCGCGCACATACACACACAGCCATCCCCAATAAATGAGCAGTAAAAAAATATAAGAGCAAATACTTCTTAAACGACTTGAGAACAGTTTCCAAGTAATAAAAGAATACTCCAAATCCATAATGATAAGAGAAATCTATGTGAAAATAAATCTGAGGTTTTACTCCACACCTTTCACAATAAAGATGACAAAAGATGGAAATAATATTGAAGGGATTGAGGAAAGCTTGGGTCACTGGCATATTGTTGGTGGAGCTGGGAATCACTAAAAACCACTTTGGAAAGCAATGTGGAATTAGGCAAATAAAGTGACTAAATTGTCCATAGCCTTTGAACCAAATCTCCACTCTTAGGGTTTATATCCCAAGGAGGCTATTGATAAGAAGAAAGTCCCCATATGTACCAAAATATTTATAGCAGCACTTTTTGTAATAGCAAAGAATTAGAGATAAAATGCATGCCCATCAATTGGGGAATCACTATAAGTTTATGATACACAATTGTGATGTAATATTAGATCTATAAGAAATGACAGCTGTGATAAATACAGAGAGGCATGGAAAGATCTCCCTGAACTGATGCAGAGTAAAGTAAACAGAACCAAGAAAACAATATACACAATGACTCTACCAATTGAAATGGAAAGAGTAGTTTTGAAAAAAAAAACTGAAAGTGAATGTTGCAAAATTACCAAGAATAAGCATGGCTCCAAAATAGAGTGATGAGAATATACCTCCACCCTCCCCCTTCTGTAAGCATGAGAGGTGCACAGTTGGCCACATTAGTTCATATTTTCAATGTTTTGATCAGTTTTGCTCATCTTTCTCTATTTTCTTTCTTCCTTTATTTTTTGGGGGTAAATTTAAAATATTATTTGCTATATGGCATAGTTCTCTGGGAGGAGAGAGAAGATACTAGGGAAATTTTTCATGCTTTTCTCAGTTAAAAACTTATCATAAAAAGGGAAAGAACCAGTGGTCAAAAAGTATAATTTCATCCAGATGAAGACAAGATATGCCTTGCCTTTGTATTTGTATCCTTGGTTCTTAGAATAGCCCCTCTCATACGGTAGGTGCTTAATAAATTCTTAATGATTGATGGAAGACAAACCAAACATTTCATTTTTACACAGATGTAGAGAGAGTTTATCTATATTTTAGCAAAGCATTTAATAATGCTATTTTTTTTAAATCATGAGGTAGTGTTAGAAAGATTTAGTACTGGCTAAAAGGCCAGATGCAAAGAGTTCATGATTCATGATTCAGTATCAACTGGAAAGGCCATCTCTAGTGGGGTGCCTAAGAGTGTTTGGCTTGGGCATATGCTGCTAAATGATTTTATCCAGAGCTCAGATAAAGGCATAGATGGCCTTCTTATCAAACATCGCTGACAAAAAGCTGGGAGGGATGGTTCACACATGTGGTTTTCTTTCTTTTCCTCCTCCTGCTCCTTCCCTCTGAGGTTACCTTCCTTTTATCGATGGTACTTAGCTGTTTGCATGTTATCTCCCTGACTGGAGTGGGAGCTCTTTAAGGGAAAAGAAAGGTCTTTTCATCCCTAGAAGACATCACAGTGCCAGATAACAGAAGTGCTTCGTAAATGCTCACTTATTGACACCAATATTGAGTAAATCCCTATCATATACTAGAAATGATCCTAGATGCTGTAGATACAAGGATACAATATTCAAACTCCCCTGACCTTAAGGAACTTGCATTCTACTGGATGGCAACACCAAGGGCATGGAGAAGTAGTTCCAAATAGATCCAAAAACCTAGGGGAGCTTTTTGGGTTGGGATATTGACCTGATTAGAGCTCCGCTTAGAAATAGAGATGTATCACCCCTCTGGGGGATATATTGGAGGGGGCAAAAAGAAAAGAGATCCTTCTGGGAGGCTGTGGCCCCATCCAGCTGAGAGATGACGCAGGTCTCAGCTCTAAAGGTGCTTATGTGAACACAAAGGAGAAAAGAAATGTGAGAACCACATCTGTCATCTTGCATCTATCTACTAGATGCTTCCATCACAGATGGCTCAGGTCACCTCTTTACACAAGAGGTTCCTGATCAGGGCTTGAATGGATGCTCTATTTATCCTGGGTACAAGCTGACCTCAAAGATAGTACTTAGGCTTCTCTGTATCTCTCAGCTTCTTATAGAGCCATCACAGAATAGAACTCTGGGGGAATATTTTTTAAAAGCCTAGAGAGTATTAATGTCCAGGGTTCCCCAAAAAGGGATTTATAGTTTGTTTTCTTTTCAGAAAAGGTATTGAGTGCATAAGGGAGGCATTAGCTATAGGAAAACTATTTATTTCCTTTACCACAAAAGAAACAAAGACAAGCATAAGCCATCATAACCATTATAATCTTCTGGAGGTAATGGCACCTTGTGGGATGTCTGAACAGACCTCTGACTTTCATCTCTGACCTGTGCCATCCAAATAACTCAGAGACATGAAAGTCTCCGGAAGAACTCCTTACTGGCCCACCAGGTCCACATTAGGAACTCTCAACTCTCAAAGTTAGCCAGAGGTTTCAAGATCAGTATTCAGTGATGGACACAGAGAATGAAAGACAATGTCGAAGAGTGAGGGAGGGACTTGAGGTCTAGGCTAAAGCTCCCCTTAACTATTGTCCTTGCCATGTGCTTGCAGCTGCCATTGCCATTGTAGAGAAAAAGGGAGTGAAAGTCCCCTTAGCTAGGAATCAGAGTGTTGCCACAGTCCCAGAGCAATATGCTTGAAAGAGGGTAGTCTCCTTTTATGCCTACCAGTGAGGAGGATCAGCCAGACTCCATCCCTATAATGCTCACTTTTATGCTGGCATCCAGGCACAGGGACCAATAAGTGATAGCTGCATGCTGTCAAAGCACAGTACTTCCCTCTCAGCAAGAGGCCAATGTGGACATCCATCAGCAAGGGGCCAGAGCTCATGTTTCCATGAAAAGGAGATGGAACTCAGACTTAGTTACCAGGAGAACTAGGGCTCCTCCCCCACACCCATGGCGGCTTGCAAACTAGGGCTCCTTGGCTGTGACTTGCACTTGATTCTGATCTCTTGGGACAACTCCGAGAGTCATGGGCTTGAATTCTCTATCCAGGATCACTATCAAGCTAGCCTTTACACTCACCACAAGCACCAGAACAATTGTCTTCATTGAAAAGAGAGAGCAAAATATCATCAGCTGCATAGCACAGGGGATAGAGTGTGAGTTCAAATCCAACCTCAAGCCCTTACTAGGGGCATAACCCTAAGAGAATCATGGAATCAGTCTACCTTGGTTTCCTTATCTATAAAATGGGGATAATACTATCACCTACCTCCCAGGGTTGTCATAAGAATCACATGAGAAAAATATTTGTAAAACACTTTGCAAACCCTAAAGTGCTATATAAATGCTAAATATTGCTGTTATTATTATTAAATATGACATCATATATTAAGGCCTCTTTGTGGCACATTAGGAGGAAAAAAAGGAAATAACTGTAGCCTTAAAAAGAGGAGGAAAGTGGCCAGCAAAGGCGGGGTATTTAAAGCCAAAGGAAAAGCAGCTGCTGGTAGTTAAAGAGATGGAAAGTGATATCAGAAATGGGACGGGCAGCAAATACTGAATAAAACATGAGAAAATAGACGTGGAAGAGGCAAGAGAAGTCTATTATTAGAAAGATGAAAGACAATCTTTGAATATAGTGGAACCATGTAGATTTAAATAGGAAGAGATCTGGGCCTCTAAGTGAGCTCTGCGCCAGCTACAAACAAGGGCTCCAATTATGCTTTGCTTTGCCTTTTATATTCGACCTTGAAGCCCCCAGGTAGACACTTAGGCACATGAAGCACTTACTTACCAAACAAAATTATTATCTCAGCAAAAAGAACCAAGGATGGAGAAGTTGATGAATCATGGGCAAGCTGCATGAATAGAATTAGCTGGGTTCTCTCTCTCCCCACCCAGAGCTTCCACTCAGCAGATGTGATTTAGATATTTGCTCTGCTCAAGGCAGGGGTAATGTGATCCAGCAGGCAGGGCAATAATGAGTTGAGAGGCAAGAAGATTTAGCTTTTATTTCTTCTCTGAGCCTTACTGAGAGACCCTGATCTAGTCCCTTAAACTCTCTGCTCCTCAGGCTGCTGCCTAGGACATATCCTCTAAGCCATAGACTAGTAGTGATATGCAGTCTGCTTTGGTGGAAGGAGTTCTCACACCAGAAGTTACCACTCTCAACAGAGAGAAGTTCCCAAGCTGAGGACATTGCGGCAAGAACTGGGAGATTCCTAAATAAGAAGAGTCTAAAGGTGGAGTATAGACACAAAGAGGAAACAAAATCCAGTCCCCAACTTGGAGGAACCAAATGGGACTATATAAAATAACAGAGCCAGATCCATGTGATACAAAGAATTAATGACTGAAAAGTATTTAAGAGCTTGTGGCATGGAGGTCAGTTATTTACCATCACTCTCCCACCCATTGGTAGCTTTCTAATCCCAATTCTGATACTAACACTAAACCTTTAGTCTCCCCTTTCTGTATTATAACAAAAAAGTCAGCCAAGGTAGCTGAAAGTAGTGCCCATTACTCAGAGCCAGAGGAAGCATGGGGCAGTGAAAGAGTGATGTCTTTGCTGTGCACAACCCCGAGTTCCAAGCATGCCTGTGATGCTGGACCTCATCTCCCTCACCTTTAAAATGAAGGGTTTGAACTGCTTGGCCTCTGAGTTCCTTTCCAGCTCTGCATTTATGATTCTAAGATTTTCTAGCTCTTGAATTTCCAATCAATTCACTCACCTGGTATTCACACAGGAACATGCTAGTAAATGTTTAACAAACAGCTCTTCTCCAAAAAAATGTACAACACACTTTTAAGTTTAATTTGCTCTATTAATATTCTCTCCATTACTTTCTTAAATCTAAACAGTGAATGATAAAATAAATCTTAGTCTGAATTAAAGTGTTTACCACTTTCCAAGGTGCAGATGCTCATACAGAAAACGTAAGCATTGGTTTTCCCTCCCCAGTATGAGATGACTTCAGCAGACCCCTGTGGGAAGTGTACTCAGTGAGGATAATCGTGCTTCCTTTCTGTCCCAGATAAAAGAGGGTTAGTTATCAACCCAAATGACAACAGAATAATAGGACATCTCTGAGGGTGACTGAGAGAAAATGGCCTTTCCTTTCTTTTTCTTCTTTTTTAAAATTTTGTTTATTTATTTTTCAGTTTTGAACATTGGCTTTCATTAGATTTTGTGTTCTAAATTTCCCCCTCCTTCCCCAAGATGCCATGTGATCTGAAATAGGTTCTGCATATACATTCACAGGAAACATATTTTCACATTGTCATGTTGTAAAGAAGAATCAGAACCTAAAGGAATAACCACAAGACGAGAGAGAGAGAGAGAGAGAGAGAGAGAGAGAGAGAGAGAGAGAGAGGGAGAGAGAGAGAGAGAGACAGAGACAGAGAGAGAGAGGCAGAGACAGAGACAGAGAGACAGAGAGAGGGAGAGAGACAGAGAGAGACAGAGAGACAGAGAGAGAGAGGCAGAGACAGAGACAGAGAGACAGAGACAGAAACAAAGAGAGACAGAGAGGCAGAGAGAGAGATAGACAGAGAGAGAGAGACAGAGAGAGAGAGGCAGAGACAGAGAGAGAGACACACAGAGAGAGACAGAGACAGAGAGACAGAGAGACAGAGACAGAGAGACAGAGACCGAGAGACAGAGACAGAGAGACAGAGAGAGACAGAGAGAGCATAGTATGCTCCAATTTCCATTCAGGCTCCATAGTTCTTTTTCTGGATGTGGAAATTATTTTCCATCTTTAGTCCTGTGGAATGGTCTTAGGTCATTGCATTGCTAAGAGGAGTTAAGTCTATCAAACCTGGTCATTGCACACTGTTCCTGTTACCATGTACATGGTTCTTCTGGTTATGCTCACTTTATTCAGCATCGGTTCATGTAAGTCCAGGTTTTCTGAAATCTGCCTGTTCATCATTTTTCTTATGAAAGAGTAGTATTCCATTACATTCATATGCCACAACTTGTTCAGTTATTCCCCAATTGATGGGCATCCTCTCAATTTCCAATTCTTTTCTGCCACAAAAAGAGCTGCTATGAATATTTTTGCATATGTGTGTCCTTTTCCAATTTTTATGATCTCTTTGGGAGACAGACCTAGAGGTGGTATTGCTGGGTCAGAGGGTAGGCATGGTTTTATAGCCCTTTGGCCATAGTTCCAAATTGCTCTCCAGAGTGGTTGTATCACTTCACAACCCCACCAACAATGCATTAGTGTTCCAGTTTTCCCATATCTCCAATATTCATCATTTTCTTGTTTTGTCATGTTAGCCATTCTGATAGGTGTGATATGGTACCTCAGAGTTGTTCTAACTTGCATTTCTATAATCAATAGTGATTTAGAGCATTAGGAAATCCCTTTCAATTCATGTATCAAGAAGCATTTATTAAGTACCTACTACATGCCAGTTCCTCTGCTAGGCATGCAAAGACAAAAATGGAAGCTTCTACTTTCGAGAATCTCACATTCTACTAGAAGAAGCATAAAGTAAATGTCAGAATGACAGAAAGAGGATGCAAGCAATTGGAGGAATCAGGAAAGGTTCCATGTAATAAGTGGTGCTCATTCTTCAAGGAAGTAAAGGATTCTCAGAATTGGAGGGGAAGAAACAGGGCATCCCAGGAAGAGCAGGCTGCCAACACAAAGGCACCAATATGGGAAGTGGAGGGCCAGAAGAGAAATTCAAACCCAACTTTATATTGAGGCTCAGCAATATGTCAGTAAAAGAAAGTCTATGAATATTATCTTAGAAGGCTCCCCCTAAAAGCATAACAAAGTACCAGGACTACAAGCGATGAGGACACCCAAGAGTATTTCAGCCTCCACTCCTCTAGGTTGCTGTTGTCATTCAGTCATTTCAGTCATGTCTGACTCTACATGACCCCAGCTGGGGTTTTCTTGACAAAGATACTAGATGGTTCTCCATTTCCATCTCCAGTCTAACTTCTCTAGGGGTTCTTGAAGCAACATCAATTATCCCAAAAGGCTTCTCTTTCTACAACACCTAAGCATAGCTCTTATTGCCTGAAATAGGCTAAGACTTGAGAAGGAAGGAATCTTGGAAGAGATCTAATACATAGCCTGTGCACACTGGAAGTTATCAAGGAAAGAGTGTGACATCAAAGGAAGCAGATTCACAGAAGCTCCAAGCAAGAAGGAAACTCAGAGATCATTTTGCCCAACCTATGTCTGGTTGGACATCCAAGAATCCATTTTACAGCTTCCATTATTATCCATTCATTTATCCCATGTATCAATTCATTCATACCTTCATTCATTCCCTGACAAGGATCAATCAATCAACAAGCATTTATTAAGAAGCTATTACATTCCAGGCACTATGCAGTCTCTAGGAAAACAGAGACAAAAATAAAAAAATCCTGCCTATTGGGAGTTTACATTCTATTAAGGGAGACAATGTGTGAATACAGGGATACATAAAAATAATTCTATATAAAAGAAATACAATGTATGCAAGATAATTTATGGAGAAGTAAAAAGGAACTTGGGGATTCAAGAAAGGCCTCATGTAGAAGTGTATGTTAATTTGAGCTTGGAAAGAAATTAGTGATTCTAAGAAGCGATGACAAAGAAGGCATACTTGCCAGATTGGAAGAACAATTTTCATCACCATTTTGAATCAAAACATCCTGATTTAAGCAACTGGGACACCAATGAAAAACAAATCAAAGTGTCCAAATTGTTGAAAAATCTCAATGGGGAACAATGGTTTTTCAAGACAGTAAACTTAGAAAATGAGACAACTCAGGGAGGCTAGGTGGTACAGTGAATAGAGCTCCAGCCCTGGAGTTAGGAGGACCTGAGTTCAAATGTGACCTTAGACACAACACAGAAAAATAAAACTAGCCATGTGGCCTTGGGCAAGTCACTTAATCCCAATTGCCCTACCTTCCCCCCTCCAAAAAAAAAAAAGAAAAGAAAATGAAGCAGCTAGGTTAGTTTTTAGATTTCTAAAGAAATCAATTTCAAATGCAATTCTGGAGCATGATAAACTTATTGCTGACAAGAAGTGAAATACATCCCATTAACTAAATGTAAATAGTAAAAAATCTGGAAAATGTATTAACACTTACAGCAGTTAGCAGAGTAATTTTTTTAACGATGTGATTTCATAATAAATAAAAATCTTAATAAGTGAAATTAATTGTTCTAAATTGAAATTTCCCTTTTTTAAATATGGTTTATTTGAAAAATAGTTTAATCATCAATTGTGCATTTACTTAGAAATTGAGCTGCTAAAAACCTATCTATGACTTGAAGAAGTTTGACATATTTTAATTTTGACTCCTACCTATTGCCAAATTGTGCAGGTCTGTCCTAGAGGAAACCATTGCTAATCATCTCACTTGTTAACACTTTGTACTGGGATGGCATGTACTTGTCTTTTGAATTTAGTGTCCCCTTCTCCAGTAAAATGTAAGCTCCTTGGGGGAAGTGGCTATTTTCAGTTGTTCCTTTGTATCTGTACTGCCTAGGGCATTATTGAGATATGAAAAGAAATGAATGTTTGTTGAACTGAATTAAACACTGAATGTACATTGTGTCCTTCTACCTGTATTTCTTCTTTTCCCACCTCAATTTCACCTAAGTTTACTATTTCTGGTTTAAAGAGAACAATCAGCAACATAGGAATATAGATCTGGTAAATACTCAGAATCTCTCAAGAGTTCCAGTGAATGTAGGGACATCTACTATGGTGATATTGTTGTCTTTCTTCTTGAATACAATTCTGGGCACCTGGAAGGTACTTAATAAATGCTTGCTAATTAAGTGATTGGGGTGAGATAATTAAATGAATAGAAACAAACATTTCCATGGCGGAGAAGAAGCAGGACTTCCGAGCAGCTCCGGCTTCCACCTTCCCCAATAAATGTAAAAAGGGGACTCTGAACAAACTTTGGAGCTGCAGAACCCATAAAATGACACTGAGAAGCTAACCTCCCACTGAGGACAGCCTGGCAGGCCAGCAGGAATAGGCCAGCACCTTGCTCTGGGAGCCGAGCCCAGCCCCACCCCAAGGCTTTAGCCCCAGGGCAGTCCTGACCATCAGCCAGCCAGAGGGACTCCAGATCAGCAGCAGCTGTGGCCGTTTCCAGATTTACCAACACATAGATGCAAAGGACAAAGTGAGAGGTCAGTGCAGTCTGGACTTTGGGACCCAGTAAGTGGGAGTACATCAGCTTTTGCCCCCAGAGCAAGAAGCCGCTGAGACGCCCGGCATAGGTAGCCAGCGCCACATGGCAGGTTCAGCTCCTGGCCTGAAAAATGTAGGAGGACCAAATGACCAGTCTGAGGGGTATTCGCTCTTGCTTTAACCTGCTTGGATCTGGATTGCAGTCTAGGGTGGAGGTCCTGGGATATGTGTCCAGCTGGCCAGAGTGTGTGGAGGCGTCAGAGAGGGCACCCATCTAATACCTCTAGCAGCTTAGAATACCCCAGCATATGCAATGAAAGCTCCTCTGTCTAGTGGCAGAGTATTACTGTGGCAAAAAGCCCAGGGGTCAAGTGACTGAGGGGAGACATGACCAGGCAAAGGAAACAAAGCAGACAGAAGATTCCAACATTACACTCCTATTTTGGGGACAAAAAGGAGCAAAGCATGGAACAGGAGGAAGACAGTGGAGTCAGAACTCCTGCACCAAAAGTTTCAAAGGAAAATACAAGCTGGTTACAGGCCACAGAGGACCTTAAGAGGCAGATAAGAGAAGTGGAGGAAAAATTGTGAAGAGAAATAAGAACAATGCAAGAAAATTATGAAATGAGAGTCAACAGCCTGACTGAGGAAAATCACACCTTAAAAAACAGACTAACTCAAATGGCAAAAGAGGCTCAAAAAGGCAATGAGGAGAAGAATGCCTTAAAAAGCCAAATTTGCCCGATGGAAAAAGAATCAAAAAAGCTCAATGAGGAGAATCATTGCTTCAGAATGATATTGTAGCAAATGGAAGCTGATGACTTTATGAGAAATCAAGATGCTATTAAACAGAGCCAAACAAATAAAAGAATAGAAAGCAATGTGAAATATCACATGGGAAAAACCACTGACCAGGAAAATAGATCCAGGAGAGATCATTTAAAAGTTATTGGACTACCTGAAAGCCATGATCAAAGTAAGAACCTAGAAATCATGCTCCAGGAAGTTCTCAAAGAAAAATGCCCTGATGTATTAGAACCAGAGGGCAAAATGGAGGTTGAACCGATCACCTCCTGAAAAAGATCCCAAAAAGAAAAGTCCTAGGAATATTATAGACAGGTTGTGGAATTCCCAGATTAAGGAGAGAATATTATAACCAGACAGGAAGAAACAATTTGAATATTGTGGAAACACAATCAGGATAACACATGATCTGGCAACTTCTACACTGAGGGACCAAAGGTCTTAGAATATGATATTCTGGAGCTCAAAAGAGCTGGGATTAAAACAAAGAATCACTTACCCAGCAAAACTGAGTATCATGTTTCAGGGGAAAATATGATCATTCAGTGGAATAAAGGACTTTCAAGCATTCTTGATGAAAAAACCAGAGCTGAATAGAAAATTTTAAATTCAGATACAAGCAGCAAGAGAAACATGGGAAGGTAAACAGGGAAAAGAAATCATAAGGAACTTATAAAAGTTGAACTATTAACATTCCTACATGGAAAAATAATAATTGCAACTGATGAAACTTTTCTCAGCCTGAAAATAGTAGAAGGGAATAGAAATATATATGTCTATAAATGAGGGTATATGGGCATATGAATACATATGTGAATGTGTCTATATATGTTTATAGGTATACATAGATATAAGGCACAGGACCAATTTAATAGGAAGGGATGGTACTTAGCTGAAATTAAGAGTTGAGAAAGGAATATGATGAGAGGATATGGGGAGAGACAGAATGGGGTAAAGTATCCCGTATAGAAGAGGCAAGGAAAGATGGTTACAATGGAGGGGAAGAATAGGAAGGCAAAAGGGAATGGGTCAAATTTATTCTCATTGAATTTGGCTTGGGGAGGGAATGAAATACACACTAAACAGGGTATCTCACCCTACAGGAAAGTAGAGGGGAAGGGGATGAGAGGGGGGATGATGGAAGGGAGGGCAAGCTGGGGGGGGAGGGAAGTTGGAAGTACCCACTTTTGAAAAGGGATGGGATCAAATTAGAGAATAGAACAAGTGGGAGGTGGGATAGGAAGGAGGGAAATATAGTCAGTCTTTTACAATATATCTATTATGTTATTGTTTTGCATTAGCTACACATGTACAACCTATACTGAGATACTTATCTTCCCAGTATAGGTGGATGACAAGGGAGGAAGAGAATGAATCTGGAATTCAAAGTTTTAAAATCAAATGTTTAAATATATATATATATATAATTATTATTAATACTATTTTACATGTAATTGGGAAATAAGATATACAGGCACTGGGGCATAGAGATCTTCCATGCCCTACTAGAAAGACTGAAAAAGGCATGGGAGAAAATATGGGAGAGAGCAGATTGGAGGAGGGGATATACTGTGGTACTGCTATTTTGCAGTGGTGGGTAGGGGAAAAATGGGGAGAAAATTTGTCACTCAAAATCTGGCGGAAATGAATGATGTAAATCAGAAGTTAATAAAGCATTTGAAAAAAGAAAAAAATAAAAAAAGAAACATAAATAAAAAGAAACAAACATTTCTTCTTTCTTCTGTGACTAACCAACAGGAGTGAGCCCCCAAGAAGCAATGTCAACATCTAACACAGTGCCAGGCACATAGTGGGTGCTTCAAATAGTGATTGACTTATTGCTTGATGAACCATTGCTATCTATCTATTCAGTCAATGCTCATGAGATAACAGATCCCAGTACTACCATTGACAAGCACAATGAGTATCCAGTGACTGTGAGGTCTGTATTCATGTTGAAAAGCAGTTGTATTGATGCCTTTTGTTTCTACACCAGCCATTTCCAGATATAGCCCTCTTCTCTGTCTGCTCCAGCATTAAACACTCCCTTAGAACAAAGAAATCAATGAAAGCCCCGCCACTCAATGCAGTGCCCTTGTCTGCTAGTGGCTGCACCTTGTGCCCCAGCAGTGCCCAGCTTCCAAGAGGAGGGGGATGTGCTTCCCTCTCTCTTCTTTTGGACTAAGGTCATTCACTGCAGTGGCTCAGACTTCACTTCCTCTTCATGTTCTTTCCATTTAGAGTATTGAAATCCATGTTTCTTGTTGATGCCTGCTAACGTTGCTGTGAATTACTACAGAAAAGCTTTCTCTGACTTCATTTTTATAATTTCTTAGTGAGTAATAATACTTCATCTTATTCATACATCTCACTTTTTTCAGCTGTTGCACCAACAATGGGCATGTATTTTGTTGGTCCTTTGCCATGAAAAAATAGTTATGAATATTTTGCTACATTTGCGTCCTTCTGTTCTTTTTTTTAATTGTGGAAAGACAAGCTTTATCTCTTTGAAAAGGAGCTAGATGATAGGATTTTCAGCTGTCTGAGACCCTATACTCAATCCCGCCTTCTCAATTTACTTAGCCCCGGAGGGAAGAGACTGGCCCAACTTCACAGAGGCAAAGAAAACCAAATTAAAAGTCCAGTCTTTGTGCTTCTCTCAGCAATGCAAGGTTGTAAGACAACCCCAGAAGACTCATGATAGAAAGAGATGTCCGCATCCAGAAAAAGAGCTACAGAGTCTGAGTGCAGATTGAAGCAAACTATCTGCTTTCTCTGTTTTGTGTTTTGTTTTGTTTCTTCGTCTTTCTCATTGTCCACCCCATTGGCTATAATCCTTTATAACTTGTAAATCCTATATTTGATTGCATGCTGCCATGGGGGGGGCAGGGAGGAAAGATGGGGAGGAAATTTAAAACTCAAGGGATTGTGGAACTTAAAACTTATAAACTAAAAGTAAATAAATAAATGAAAAGTCCAGTCTTCTATCTCCTCTGATCATATAAATACAGTGATTTTCTCACTACACTGTAGCTGCCTCATGAAAAATTAGGGCAAATTGGGAAAGAAGATATGGAATCTGAAGACCACTTACCTTAGGGATGTGCTAAGGTTTTAAGGCTCTGTGAAAAGCGGAATGGATCAGAAGGAGAAGAAAAGGATTAACCCTTAACACTGAAACAACCCCCCCCCCCTACACACACGCATGCAGACCAACTATTCCTCTGGCCAAAGGTTCTTGGTGCACAGCCCATTCTTTCAAATGTCTACTCCTAGAATCTGTGATAGTGTTTATTGATATGTTCTCTCCTCCCTGACACTACAGTTAGTGAAGTTGTTATTCCTCTAGAAAGAAAACATACAGCTTCATACCTCAGAGCTTTTGCATCATCAAATATAAAGGTTACTTTTGGCACAGGAGCAGAAAGGCGTGAGTATGGGGAGAGGTGTAAAGGTTCTGAAGCTGGGGTAGGCTTACCAAATACACAGTGCAGATCAGACTGTCCTTGAAACTTTCAGTGGCTCATCACCCCTAGAATCTCATCTGGAGTCTACAGCAGTAGGCAATCTGAGGCTTTGAGATCACCCGTGGCCCTCTAAGTCCTCAAGCATGGCCCTTTGACTGAATCCAAACTTCACAGGACAAATCTCCTTAATACAAGGATTTGCTTATGAAACTTGGACTCAGTCAAAAGGCCTCACTGGAGGACCTAGAAGGTCACATGTGGCCTTGACGTTCCAGATTCTAGGATCATTTTGTGGTGTTGTTTTTTACCATGATGTTTTTTTTCTTCTTTTAATTATATACCAGATAAAGTGTAAAGCAAGGTGATTATTTCTTGCTACCCCTAATACTTGTGTTTATCAAAGTGGAATGGGAGAGAAAATGATTGTATATGAGTCTGGCTCCTGCCCTCCACTCCATCCCATGTCATTTAGGTGGCAAGCGCAATGAGCTCACACAGATGCTGTTATTCTTCCACCACAGGAATGGCAAATACAGCTGCCATCTTCTCTTCTGCAGACCATCTCATTCAGCTCCTGCTCTGTCCCTAATCCACCGAAGGGCAAGAAATACAGCAGCCTCAAGAAGCAGCAATAAGTAGTTTGCCGATTCCATTTGTTCTGCATTTACAGCCCTTTCCTATTTGACTCAAAGCTGCCTTCCCAGACTGACATTACATGACTCCTCTCCATCCTCCATGTTCCCAGTAAAACTGATCTAATTGGTGTTCTCCAAACACGACATTCTTCTGCCCATGCAGACATGCAGACATGCTTCTGCCCTTCTGTTTTTGGGTCAGCCACCTCCCATACCTGCCAAGTTCTTCATCTTCACCATCAACTCTTGGAGTCCCTAGTTCCCTTCAAGGCTTGACTCAAGTGCCACCTTCCTACGAGTAGCCCTTTCTGATTCTCTTAGTCCTCAGTACTTCCCCCAAACTGTTTCCTATTTATTTCTTATCTGTCCAAATGTTATCCCCCAACCCAGCATCAATTCTCTGATGGTGAGGAGTCTTCTTGTTCTTTTTATCTTTAAGGTCCATACACATTGCATTGGTTTGAATGAATCAAGTGGCATAAAACCAAGTGCCCTGGAAAAATTAGCTCTGAAAGATGGGCTGGAAGTAATAGGGGTGGGATGGGCTGTTAGACAAGAGCAAAGAAGTCTTGTTCTTGTGGAGGAAGATCCAGAGCCTTTGACTTTGACATCATTGCCTCAACTCTACCTTTTACCCACATCATGTATCTATATATGTTCCTTTTGTCTGTACTGTTAGTGATACAATTTTTAAGAGTTACAAGGATCATGTAACAATATAAATAAATATATATATTGTTCCCATGTAACAATATAAACACCTTAGCTCCATTAACTCCATGTTATGGAAATTAGATTCTGAAGATCTTCCCTGCCCCCTGGCCCTTTAATAGGTTTAAGTGACTCTGAGAACCTTTGTTTATTTGAAAATATACTCTGCCCCCTAATAGGCTGAATGTAGTCACATGGAGCCTATGGCGGGAGGCTTGTTTTTCAGGAATGCCCACACCTTGATGCTTTGTGATTGGGCAGTGGGTCAAGAGGATTGTGACATTCTCTGAAGCCAGGAGAAGGCTGTATATACCTTGATGTGAAGTTTTGTTTTGGGGCTCACTTTGAGAAGAGTTGTGTGATGTGGCCAGATGAGACTCTGGGCAACTGATGAGCCCCCCAGCTTTGAAAACCCAGATGTTGGTGCTTCCCTCTCTGGTAACTGACTAGGTAGGAATGTCATGGTCAGACAGTTGGAAGCCTGTCTGCTGACGTTTCTCTGTATTTGTTGTCTGCTTGTCACTTGTTTGTATTCTCTGAAGTTCAGGGTGCTGACCTTTTTCCCCTGACCTAGGTAAATGACATGTTTGGTTAAAGCAAGATTGTTAACCCATTTTTGAGTTGCTTTCCTTTAGAAAAGCCGATCTAAGGACCTGTGCTGGCAGCCCCCCTGGGGATGCTGGCTGCTTGCTGCGACACTCTCTTACATTTTCTTTTCCCTCTTTACCTGTTTATGCTTTTCTTGGGTCTTGATTTTGAATGTCAAATTTTTGGTTTAGTTTGGGTCTTCTCCTTATGAAAGCCTTGAAATCTTTCAATTTTGTTGACTTACCATTTTTCCCCTTGATTTATTATGCTTAATTTTGCCAGGAAAGTGAATCTTGGTGGTAGTCTTAGCTACTTTTCCTTCTAGAATATCATATTCTATGACCTCGGATCCTTTAATATTGCAGCTGCCAAGTCTTGTCTGATCCTGATTGTGATATTTGAATTGCTTTTTTTCTGGACACTTGTAGTATTATTTTTCCCTTGAGATGATAGTTCTCAAATTTGACTATGATCTTCCTTGGAGTTTATAATTTGGGGATTTCTTCCCTGAGAGGATCAGTGAATTCCTTCAAAGTCTATTTTGTCTTCTAGTTCCAGGCCATCAAGGAAGTTTTCTTTGATAGTTTCTTGAAAGGTGCTGTCCAGACTTTCCTTTTGATTGTGGCTTTCACCTAGACCAATGATTCTGATATTGTCTCTCCTAGACCTATTTTCCAGGTCAGTTGTTTTTCCCATGAGGTATTTTATATTCTCTTCCATTTTTTTAGTCTTTTGGATGCTTGATTGATTCTTGATGTGTCGTAGAATCATTAGCTTCCATTTGTCCAATTATAACTTTTAAGGTGTTGTTTTCCTCAATTAGCTTTAGTACTTCCTTTTCCATTGGGCCAATTGTACACTTTTAGGAGTTGTTTTCTTCAGTGGATTATGTATCTTCTTTTCTATTTGGCCAGTTCTACTTTTATAGCAGTTTTTCAAGCTGCTGTTGACTCTTTTTGCATAATTCTCTTGCATCACTCTCATTTCTTTTCCCATTTTTTTCTTCTACCCCTCTTATATGATTTTTAAGCTCCTTTTTGAGGTCTTCCATGAGTTCTTTCTGGGCTTGAAACCACTTCCCATTTTTCTTTCGGGTTTTTCCCATAGGAGTTTTGACATTGTCCTCTTCTGAGTTTGTGCCTTGATCTTCCCTGTCACCATAACAACTTTCTATGGCCAGATTCTTTTTTGTTGCTTTTTGCTTGGCTTTTGGGGGAGGATCTTTTTTCTTTTCTTCTAAAATTGGGCTCTACACTGTCTCAAGCTTCTTCTGCCAGTGACTGCAGGCCATGGCTATTTACCTGATGATGTGGTGATGATACCCTGAGGCCCCTAGGGGACTCTTGTATCTAGGGCTGTGCTGTGGGAATGGGGTGGTGGTTGGCTGGCATGACTGGAGGTTGTAGGGATCTGGCAGCTTACCTGATCCTAAGTTTGGGTTCTAGTGGTGGTGTTTGGCATGAGCTTAGGCCTAGTGGGGTATATCTCTGTTTCCCCATATCTTCACTGAAGCACTTGATGGTTCGACCTCTGGAGGCTGCCTGTGGTGCTGTCTGGTGGCTGTCTTCTTACTTAGGCACCCTTAGGGTTAGTATCTACCTGTTATTGCAGGGGTATGCTGAAGCACATGGAGGTCTAGCCACTGGAGGATGCCATCTTTCCCAGGGCTACACTGAAGCATGTGGTGGTTCTTGAAACTGGAGTCTTAGCATAGCTAAGGCACATGGAGGGTCCTGGTATTGGCATTTGCCTGCTTTACCACACTGGGGCTCAGTATCTCCTTTCGGTTTGCTGAGGTGGGGGGTTGCTGCAGGCTTGCTGGGATGCTTCCTGTCCTGGACTGCACTCTCCTTTCACCTGAGTGAGATATATCTTTCTTCCCTCTCCTCCAAGTTTCATGGGCCAAAAGATTATTTTACCCTATCATTTTGCTGGTTGTGCTGTACCAGGATGTGTTTTGGAGCTTTATTTTATGGATGTTTTGGAGGTGAGTATGGGTGAGTTGCAGCAATTACTGATTTCTCTGTCATCTTGGCTCTCTTCTGTTCTGTCTTTGATCTCCTGGGAATATATGTCCAGTCATGGGATCTGAAGATGAAATGATATGAGCTTTTCAGTTATTTTTCTTATATAGTTCCAATTGTTTTCCAGGATTATTAGAACAGTTCAGAGCCCCATCAGTCAAGAAGAAATTAAGCATTTACTATGTGTCAGACACTATGATAAGCATCAGGAATAAAAAAGAGGGGGGATATAAACAGTCACTATTATCAAAAGTTTACATTCTAATGGGAATACATGTAAAGAATTAGGCATATTCCAGATATATACAAATGTAGGTGTAAAATCATCTCATAAGGAAAGGCCTTCAAAGCTGGGAAGACCAGGAAAGGCAGGGCAGAGCATGAGGTGAATCTTGCTAGAAACAGGAGCAACTGAAGAGGTGGAAATGAAAGAGAGAACATTACAAATATGGTGGACAGTGAATGCAAAGGCATGGTGATTGAATGAACTATACTATTGTGCCTGTCTTTACATAGAACCTCCAACATGGGCCTTTACTCTTATATTTTCCTTTTGCCAATATCATAGGTAGGAGGTGAAACCTTGGAGTTATTTTATTAATTCCTGCTTTAGGTCTTGACTGAAAACTAGTGGGTCCATGATTGATGAAATGGCAGCATTAGTAATGTTTGATTGTTGCTGTTGTTGTTGAGTCATTTTTCAGTTGTGTCCAGCTCTTCATGACCTCATTTGCCATTTTCTTGGCAAAGATATTGGGGTAATTTTATATTTCCTTCTTCAGCTTATTTTACAGTTGAGAAGACCGAGATGAAGTGGATTAAGTGACTTACCAAGTATCACACGCCTAGTAAACATCTGAGGCCAGATTTGAACTCACAAAGATGAACATTCCTGACTCCAGGCTATTCATTATGCTCCCGAGCTGCCCCATACTCTTCCTTATGCTACCAAGTACAATCTCATCCTGACAAGGGGCTGAAGGCGGACAAATGGATCAGGGAAGGAATGGGAGTCCAGCAGAAGAGAGGCATGATGCATGCATGGCCCTGTCCTTTTGCTTCATCTTCCTGTCACATTTGGGTCACACAGAGAAAAGATTTCAAAATTCAAAACCGAATCTAGAAAAGGGGTTAACAAAATACCATAAAGAAACAAAACTTGGTAGATGATTGAAACAAGCAGAATGGGGCTGGATAGGCTCCAAGTACCCACTCAGCCACCCTCAGGCAGATGTCCTTGCAAACAGAGAAGGAACAAACAAGAACTGGTGAGTTTAGAGGAAGCCAGGAGACTGAAAGCAGGGGAGGCAAGGAGCTGGGAACAGAGTTTGGGAAGCCAAGGGATGGACATAGGGTTTGGAATGGGTGATAGGGAAGCACAAGAAATGGAACCACAAAACAAAGTCATTGTTCACCAATAGATGAGTCATTGATACCAACCATTCAGAAAGAAAACAAGGCAAAGAAATGTATAGGGATTTCTCCCTCTTATCTGATGTTAGCTACATAGAGAATGATAAATGCAAAATCTTTGGGGATCAAGGGGGTAATAAACTCAGCTGAGGTTGCTACCAAGATGTTGGGTTGTCCAGAATCATACGTCTCCAGTGGGAAATGACCTCAGAGGCCTCATATAATCCCCTCATTTATACAGATTAGGAAACTAAGGGACAGGAGGGTAAGTAGCTTGCAAAGTGTTACAAATAGTAAACATCAGAGGCAGGATTCAAATTTATATCCTTTGACTTTAGTCAGTGTCCTTTCCACTGTACCCCACTTCACTTCTTGCCTCAGTTGTTCAGTAGAAAGAGTGTGGATTTAGGTATGGGGAAAAGAGTCCAAAGTCTGCCTCCAAATGACCTGATAAGTAGCTAAGCTCTCTGAGCCTCAGTTTCCACATCTATAAAACTATTCACATTACTTACCTTTCATGGCTGATTTGAGGGTCTAAGTATGAAAACAGCATATAAAGATCACTAGCCTCAAGACACACTCCAGTTTTCCAATGTCCTTCCTCTGAGTATAAAATAAATACTGAATGGTAAGTGTGGTCACATGAACTTTTTTTCAAAAAAAAGTAAAGAAAACAAAATCCTATATTCTAGAACTGAAACTCATGTGATTTTATTGATGAGAAATTACGAAGTCGAATCTGTGTCATCCCTTGCTTCTTTTCAACTTCTCCCTCTGCCGTCTTGGCTCTTTGTATGTGTTGCTGTTCCCCAGTGTTATATAAACTCCCTGAGAGCAGGGACTGTCCTTCCTTCTGTTGGTATTTGCATTCCTAGCACATGCTCAGTGCCTGGCACATAGAAAATACTTGATAAATACTCGATGACTTGACTATACACTATTAGCTTGATTCCGTGAACTTTATTTCCTGTCACAAATATACTCTAAGATAATCAGAATGACCTTTTTGTTTTCCCCCTTTCCCTTAACTCAGGACATTGAAGATCCAAGATATATTCTTCTCAGTGTATCTTTCCCCCCTGAAAAAGACCATTATCTATGCTCTTTTCAGTTTTTTGCTTCTTAAATAGCACAACTCTTTGCTAAGTAAAGAAATTATTGCAACCCAGCAAGGCAACAGATCTACAAAATGAAACTGGCAATCTGGTAACAATTTCCTGGGATTTTCTAAGGGAAAAGGAAGGAAGGAAGGAAGGAAGGAAGGAAGGAAGGAAGGAAGGAAG
>NW_027186366.1:1933831-2071986 GCF_028583685.1 Petaurus breviceps papuanus
GAAGGAAGGAAGGAAGGAAGGAAGGAAGGAAGGAAGGAAGGAAGGAAAGAAAAGAAATTATCTTGTTTTTCTCTCTCTCCCCCCACACTGTTTTTTTTTCTGCTGAACTATTCTATAAGCATAATGTGATCATTTTAAAAGAATCCTGTGTAGCCATTGCCTTCTCCCATCCAAAAGCCTTTGCATTTGGAATAATGGTCCAGGCTCATTTTCTTTCCCTCCCTCTGTTCCACCAGTGCCTAATTAGCACTGAACTACAATCAGAACCATATTCTGCTGGCTCTTTCCTCCCTGGACCTGCCACCAAAACGCTTCTGACCTGATTCCTTGTTTGTGAGACTATATAATAGATCTTTTCTGAAAATACTTTTTTTCCCACCCTTTGAGAATGGGATTTATAGTATTAGCTATCTTTGCATGGACTTTTTATGGGGTCTTTCTCAGTGGTTTTTTTAAATATTTTCTTTAGAATGAAAGAATTTACTTTATTCATTCATTCATTATCTTATTTATTAAGCTATTTGTTCATTTATTTTATCTGTTTGTTTGTTTTATCTCTATTTCCTCTCTCTGTTTGCCTTATAGCAAAGACTTCCTTTCTGTAATGAACTCAGATGTGTGAAAAGCTTTCCCCAACCCTTCTAATAATAGTACCTTTCTTCTGTTAATTACTTCCTACTTATCAAGTATATAGCTTGTTTTTGTATATTTGTTTATGTTTTCTCCATCATTAGATTGTGAGAACTTTGAGAGCAGGTATCAGCTTTAGCCTCTGTTTTTATGCATAGCCCTCAGCACAGTGCCCTCCTCGAACATGGTGAGTGCCTAATCAATGTTTATTGATTGATTGAATGAAAGTCATCATTTTATGATCACAAATACATCCAAAGACATTAGGATTCAGATGAAATGTAATGAACAATTTTGGTTTCCTCCATAACACAGGAAGTCAAGGTATCCTGAAAAAACAGAGTCTGAGTAGGAGGCAGGACATGGAAATAGAGGCAAAGGACTTTACAAAGAAAGCTGATGACAGGAACAATAATCCACCTCTTTCACAAAGAATAGTGGAAGGCAGGTGATACAGTGGATAGAGTGCCAGGCCTAGAATCAAGAAGTCTCATCTTCCTGAATTCAAATCTGACTTCAGCCACTTACTATGTGACCCTGGACAAATCACTTAACTCTGCCTCAGTTTCCTCATCTGTAAAATGAGTTGGAGAAGGAAATGGCAAACCTCTCTAGTATCTTTGCCAAGAAATCCCTAAATGGGGCCATAAAGAGTTGGACAAAACTAAAGCAGCCAAACAACAAGAGTGTGCTGTAGTGGGAAAATCATGGGTTTGAAGCTCAAGATACTGGGATTGGAATCCATATATCGATGTTCTTTGATGTTTTCTATTTATATGCTAATTGTAAGTAACTTAAGCTCACTGAGAAGCAATTTTCTTACCTGCAAAATGGGTATGAGAAATCTTGCATTATTAGCTCTCTCAGAGTATTACTAGAGTCCTAAAAGTCCCCTGTAAAGTGCTACATAAGTATGATTTTCCATTATCTTTAGTGTTTTGTTGCTTTCCTTTTTCCATGCTTCTTCCCTTACCCAATAGAGCTCTCTTTTCCAACAAATAGAGCCCCCAAAAGCCCAAGTAAATAAAGTGTGCTTTTCAGAGAGTGTATGCCCCATTCTCCACCAACAATCCACTTCGTCTCCATAGAGAAAGGCAGAAGGCACATTTGGGAAGCTTTTCTCCAATGTCGCGATAGCTATAATCTGCCATTACTCACAACTGGACCTGATGTCAATCTTTGTCATATAATGCTAACTTCATGGTTCCTTTCAGAATTATTTATCCATAATAAAAATGCTTCTGTTTTTGTATACCTCTTATCTTTATTTTTTTTCCCTGAAGGAGTTGTGTCTCATTCTGCATCCCATTTCCTCTACATTTTCTCAGATAACATTTTTTTATTTCATTTGCAACCCATGTGCTGACACAGCACGAGTCCGCTCCATAATCTTGCCCATTTTGATCAGATACCAAACAGGAAATTCCACCTCCTCAGCGTCAAATGCCAGATCCATTTTGGATATGCATTTTTTCACACATCAGAACTTATTCCCACCTTCCTTCCCCCAACCCCTGTTACTACATGGCTGGCAAACCAAAGGACAACTCCCATGCTTTTTTTTGCAACATTCTCTTTATATATGTGTGGGAATCTTAATGAGCAAAGAGCGATCAGTTCAGAGTGAATAACACAGTCTGGATGCTTATCTAATAGTTTTGGGTTTTTGTTTTTTTTTTTTTACTTTAACCTTATACCAGCCTTTGGTTTGCAAAACTGGGTGAATCATCTTGTGAAAAACAGATTTCTCAGAAGAGTTCCCAAGTCTCTCTGGCTTCTCTTTAGCCTAAAAATTAGTCAAACACATTCTTCCTTCTGGAAGATATGCACACTGAGGTCCAGTGCCAAAGGAGAGCAGTGCAGAGGGCACAAAGATGGAGGAAAACAAGTCTGAGTTTTCTTTTTTTTTGCCTTGTTTTTGGAGGGCAGTTGGGGTTAAGTGAATTGCCCAAAGTCACACAGCCAGTAAGTGTTAAGTGTCTGAGGCCAGATTTGAACTCAGGTCCTCCTGACTCCAGGGCCGGTACTCTATTCACTGCACCACCTAGCCACCCCCAAGTTTGAGTTTTCAAAAGTATGAAGTGGTTTTGTAGTCATTTCCATTTGAGTAAGCAAAACTTCAGTCTTAGCCAAAAGTTGACTTCTATGTCATGGGAAGTATTAAACATCATTGGGAATATTTTCTGGCAAAGTAACTTGAGAAACCAAAACAAAAAATTCTGCCACCAAAATGGCAGAACTGGCTCAACCCTACTGGAATGGCCAAAGAGCAAGTAATCTAGGTAATTAGGCAGCAGCCTAATGACTTCTTGAGTCCTATAATGTGAGTGAGGCCCAAGCTCAATCAACTGAGACAAAATGAAAGATCCTTGAGGACAGAAATTGCTTCACTTTTTGTATTTGTGTCCCCAATATCTAGCACAGTGACTGGTGCTTATCAGATGCTTGTTGGTTGAGCAATAGAGGCTCTTTACCACAAGAATGACCACTAGGTGATAAATCTCTCAGTCACAACTCATTAAAGTAGAATGTCTACTAAACGGTAGAGAGAGAGCTCTGATCTGCTTCTTAAGAAGCCATAGCCCTGGAATTATGGATCTTCATCTGCAAGGGACATGACAGCTCACCAAGTCTACCCCTTTCATTTTTTGGATGAGGCAAACTGACTTGCTCCTGGTTGGAAGGACCAGAAAGAGCATCTGGAGCCAAATGTTGTGGCTTCGAAGCCAGTACTCTCTTTACTGCATCGCGAATATTTTGAAATATATGAAAGCAATATAACAAGTATTATGGGCTTCTTGTCATGCAAACATGCCAGTGATACAAGACTGGTTATTGAGATATGCCTCCTTCCGTGAAGTCAATGGGAAAGGCGAATTAAAACATATCATCAAAATGCCTTATTTCAGGGACATGGATGAAAGTGTTGCCAGCTCCACACCCCAGCAATCGGTAACAGGTGTATTGACTTTTCTCCAACAATCTCCTGAAATGGGTGCTGCAGGCATTATTTTTTTCCCCAATAGGGAGTTGCTGGTCAGAACCTCCTTGAAAAAATGCTAATCAGCACCTGCTCTGCAATGTGTTATCTTCAAAGGATGGCACCGAGAAGTTAAGTGATTTGCTTAAGGTCACACAACCAACAGGAATCAGAGGGAGAATGTAAACTCAATTCATCCTGACTCAAAAAGCAATTTTTAAACTGCTACATCATTAGGAAAATGAACCTTGAAGAGCACTCATGAGCTGTCCATGATCAGAAGACTTACAAGTTTCCAAGGTAGGAGATGATTCCACATTTCTAGCCCCAAAGACTTTAAGGAACCTTCCCCAAATAGAAGAACTCTGTGGCAGAGGAAAGCATGGTGGGTTTGGAGTCAGAGGCCCTGGGTTCAACATACTGCCATGCTCTGCAACATACTAACTACTTTGGTGACATTGAATCAGTCACTTCGAACCTCTAGGCCTCAATTTCCCCATACCTAAATGAGGGGACTGGACAAGGTGATCTCTATGCCCTTTCCAGCTCTAGATCTGTAAGCCTAGGATCCTGCCTTCAAACCCCCACCTAAATTCTCTGGCCTGACACCTACTGAACCCCTCTGGGAAATCTAGGAACATTGAAAAGAATATTGGCACTGAATGGGACACTGACATTCACTGAGCCAGACTTCCCATTTTACAATTTAGGAAACGTGGGCCTCAAAGTATAAGTAACTTGTCCAAGGTCACACAGTCACTGGTAGCAATGTAAGCACTAGAACTGGACATAAATTTCAGTGCCTGTACTGCTATGTATTAACGGAACAAAAGTACTACAAGTAAATTACATGGAGTAAGATTTATGAGATAATTGGAAATAATGTTTGGCCACTGCAAGTCTTTTTTTTAATTTTCTAAGAGATTTTTAACAGAGAGGCCTGTGATCATCTGTGTAGGACTGATCTTCAAAGCAGTTTCCTTGTTTGGAAAATTTCCTTGAACGTCAGCATCAGGAAGGTTGACCTCATGCAGAACTCAGTTGTTTGAATGTGTCAGTTATTGGCAGAGCTTGACAGATCTTACATCTGCCTCCTTTTTTCGATATCAGATTAAGAGCCCACTAGCTGCCCCTTTTGCCCCAGAGGGAAAAAAAGAGGCTTGGACTTCAAAGTGCATTTTGTACATGCTACTAATGATAGGTCTGAACTATAGCACAGTTGGGTTTCTCGACATTTTCATTTGATGTTGAATGGGCTCAGCTTGGCCCTCAAGCCCTAGCAGGAAGAGGTAACACTCCCCCACACCAAACAAGCCCCATGAATTTGGGGACAAGGGCTTCCTTTGCTCCCATGCTTCTGGAAGACCTCTCCTAGCTCCCTAACAGCTGCCTGGGTACTTACTACTTGTTGGACAAACAGAAGTGGGGCTTCACCCACTTCGGAACAATTATCATCTAGAAGAATCTGAGAGGCATGTCTGAGCAGACAATATCCACCATATTTACATTTCCTCTTGAAGGTAAGTCTTCCTTCAGGAAAGACCGCATTCTCCCATACTCACACACAGGATAAAAACCAGCTGCCCTTGGCCCATTTGTGGCTTGTCAGTGACCCAAACATAGACTGCTCTGCACATCACTGAACATTTTCCCTTG
Organism: Petaurus breviceps papuanus; assembly: GCF_028583685.1. Classification (NCBI taxonomy): domain Eukaryota; kingdom Metazoa; phylum Chordata; class Mammalia; order Diprotodontia; family Petauridae; genus Petaurus; species Petaurus breviceps. Next base: position 1,939,098 of record NW_027186366.1, read on the forward strand.
TCCATTCTCCTCAGTCAAATCTGCAGGTGTCAGGCATTCTTGGTAGCAGTCCTTGCATTTCACTCGGGCGTAGTTCTCTATCTGAAATAAGGTTTCCATGCTGTAGGCGCAGGTCCCTTGGGCATCTTGAGAGGCTTTATTGATAGACAGACTTCCCACACTTTCTTTCAAGATAACTCTTGATGACTCAACTGCATCTTATGGAAAATTAGAAGCTTCCTGACAAAGTTTGAAAGTAAAAATGTAGCTTCTCCCAGAGACTGTGTACAAGAAGGAATCCAGGAATATCCAGTCACCGTCTTCATTCCTCTCTCTACTTGCCCCATCCTCTACTTTCTCAGGTTTTAGAGACTGCCTTGTCTTCTCTGTTACAGAATCTTGGTGATGTGGCATCCAGAATGAGGCTATGATTCGCCCATTGGACTGTGTTCTGCTCAGACTGCATCCAGAGTATTATCTACAGTTAGGAACACTCCCAAGAAGCTGGAGATGGTTACCAGGGTGGTAGGAGATGGAAGATCCAATCGTGCCAGCATGCACTGGAGAAACTAGGGCTGCTTAAACTGGGGGAAAGTAGGATTGGAGCAAGGAGAATGTTGGAATAGGACAGGACAACTGACTGCCAGTATTTGAAAAGTTGTCATATGGAAGATAGGGCAGCCATGTTCTGTTTGGCTCTGCTCCAGATTCTGGAGGACCAGACTGGGAGCAGTGGCTAGATAAAACTGAGCTTGATGTTTGCAGAAACACACACACACACACACACACACACACACACACATATACAATCTCTTTTATAAATTCCAGGAATCAAGAGGCTTCTTTTGAAAGTAGTGGGCTCACCTTCATTGGAAAGACTGAAGTAGAAGGTGGAAAACTCTTTAGAAGAGGGAGTCCAGGATTACAGCTGAAGTACAGATGAGGGATCAAGTGAAGCCTCTCTCAAATCTAAGATTGTGCGAGATTGTGAATAATTAGACAAACCGCACACACAGAGGCATGTGTACATATCCAGACATGCAACATGTACATATATCCATACATTCGCATATATTCATACATTTTCATGTGCACGTATATGCCTACATGAGAATTCGTGTGTATATATTGTACTTACATAGATACCCAAAGATGTACAAAGGCAAGGACATGGACTTATATATGCACATATTTTGTTTTAAATTCATCCCAGCCAGGGAAATCTGTAAGAATGGGAAGAAAAAGGGTCTTCCTTACATGTTCTTAAATCTGACCAAGCTTCTTGTGTGATAGAATAATGGGGAAGGAAAAAGGGGAATGGTCCAGATAAATGATGATGGTGATGGTGACAATGATGGTGATGGTGTTGGTGATGGTGATGATGGTGATGATGATGATGGTGGTGATGATGGGGATGGGGATAGGGATGGGGATGAAGAAAGAACAAAAGTGCCTCGAGGAAATGGATTGTTTCCATTTTGTCATATTATTCCAGCACCTCCAAACATTGACTTATTAAGCCCCTACTATAAAAGTTTGTTAATTTATTAATATGTATGATAATGACTGACATTGATCATTTAGCTTTAAATCTTTCAAACACTTTAAAAATCCCCTTTCCTTCATATGGCAGCAGGTGGTGCCTCAGTGTCTGGAGCTCCAAATCTGGAGTCAGGAAGACCTAAGCTCAAGACCTCAGACAATGACTAGCTACTTGCCCTGTTTATTGATGCCTTTTGCTTCATCATGTCTCCCTCAGTATCCCTCTTCCTTCCACAGTGCTGCCCCATCAAGCATAAACATTAATCATATAGATTTTTTAAAAATTGGAATCAGCCTAACTTATAAATACATTGAAAATGTGTGCACCACGCAATGTGTGTGGCCCTCCCACTCTCTCTGCCAAAGGTGATGTTCTCTTTCCATGCCATTCTGTATTTATCACATACATCATCTCTTACAGCACTGCAGCATTCTATGACATTCATGTGCAGCAGGGGTCTTAGCCCTGCAGATACAATTTAATTTCATCCTCACAGCAACCTTGTGAGTTGGGTCATATGGGTAGTTATCATTCTCCCTATTTCACAGATAAGGAAATTGAGGCTTAGAGCAATGAAATGTTTTACCTGTGGTCACATCTCTAGTAAGTGTCAGAGGTGGGCATTGAAATACATCTTCCTTACTCCCAACTCCAACATTCTCTCCACTGCTTTGTATTCAGATAAATTATCTTACTGTGGTTCTATAATCAATATTAAACTCCTGGGGATGAACTAGTAATGAACTGAGTTATATAAATCAGATGCCTGCTAGTATGGTCCTCCACTGGCAACATATTTGAATTAAGGTGCAGTCTGCAGTCTTTTTTTGTATTTCATATTTTATTAGCAGTCTTGTGATGGTACACACTCAAAACCTAATCCATCTTGATTATTAATATCTTTTGACTATTTCTCATAGCAAATGTGGAAATTTGGTCTGGACCAAATAGTCTAAACCTTGCATAACTCTCCCTTCCTTATTGTCCCAGGAATTCATAACTCATCAAAGACATAACATAATAAACAAAGAACAAAATGGGGAGGGAATGTGAAAAAAAGCACAGAGAGAGCCAACTAGTGACATTGGCTACCATCTGAGGAATGGCGGCTCTGGGCATTGTCTGCCCAGCTAAAAGCGAATTACTTTGATTTATAAGTGGGTTAGTTAAATACTGTAAATGTATAAAAATTATATGCCATGTATGCAATTATAATGTATGTAATTATACAGTTTATACAATAAAATATTCCATGTAAGAATATGCATAATTATATAGATTATACATAGTTAACTCTTCCTGAATAGCAAAAAAATGTCAGGGAGGACCCATGACTCCTGAGGGTCCTCCGCTCCCAAAGGCTACAGCTAGGCCCATGGCAGAGCAAGGCTATGAGGGCTTTGGAAGCTGCAAGATTGAGCACACATGACCCAGAGCAGTAAAGTATGGGTAAAAAATGCTCTCTACTCCTGGGGTGGGGAGGAAGAGCAGCCTGACACATTGCTAGATTTGGGGCCAGGACCTGGTTGGAATTTTGGCTCTTCCACCAAGGTCATATCTGTGTGACCTTGGACCAATTGGTTAACCTCTCTGGGCCTCAGTTAACTTCATATGTAAAATGAAGAATTAGACTGAGTATCTTCTAGGGTCCCTTCCATTTCTAGAACAACAATACTATGTCTGTCAATTTTTATTGCTGCTTCTAATTCTGAGTTTCCAAATGAGATGAGAGCAAAAACATGACCAAAGTGAAATATGTAGGTGTAATAGATGTCATAGTGGGATATTACCTGTTAAGAAAGGTCTGTGTCTGCAGCTATGGATTACCTGAATTCCTGGTGCCTCCGTCCCACTGGTCCAAACAACCACAAATTCTTGCCCTTTTGTCCTATGCTATTCTGGTAGGGGAAGGGGTCTATACACTCCTAATAAAGGATATACTCATGTGTTAGAGGGTTTCCTCTAAGTCTTTTAATAGTTTGTAAACTGTAGTCAAACCCTTGGATTCTCTAGCTGTGCTCCCTCACTCATTCCCCAGATGGACAGCCTCCTTTCCCATGTGTCCTTGATTACTCTCTTATGCCACTGCAGATTTAAGAAACAATATGCAGAGATGAGGGATGGCAAGGATGGGGGACATCTGAACATCTCATGGAAATAAGATTCTGTTAAAAGCAGAGAACCTAATAAAACCCAGCTCACCTTTGCCAATAGTTTTCTCTCTTACAATGTAGAAGAAGCAATGATGAGAACCACTCCGAATTTCATTTCGGCCAATAAGGAAGCTCTAGTTAATGCCATTGCATAGATGGTAAGCTGGAAAGAAAGTGACTGTGTCAATGGGGCTCATTACGGTGGTGGGGGGAACAAGGAGAAGAGGCAGCCATGCCATAGGCTTTGGTGAAGCACATTTCACAGAGATTCAGAGCAAAGGAAGAGAGGCTTCATTACTCAGCCAGAAATTCTCAAAGACCAGAAATTGGGGAGAATCATCAATTCAGGAATGGAAGGGATATTAGAGGCCCCTGAGTGTGACCCCATCATTTGGCAGAAGAGGAAACTGAAGCCCAAGAGGTGAAGTGGCTTGCTCAGGGTCACACTCACCTACCAATCACGTAAGATGGGGTTTGAGACTCACTATTCTCGATTCCACTCTACTCTGTTGCCTCTGGAAATTCTGATGACATCACAAATGTTCCCACAGAGGAAGGAAAAGGGGAGGCATCTAAAGAAACAGAATCAAGGTGGCTATGTAGGGAGCTCTGTTCATCTACACATGAAAAAGAATGCATCCCAAAGTGGAAGAAGGTGGGGCGCATGGCCAGGAATGAATGTCAGACCACTTGCCCAGCTCCCAGCAGGTCTTAAAGCACTCTAAAATGCCAGTTACTACCATCATTGCAAATACAAAGGAGTAGACTCCAGTAGCAGGGATAGTGTGAGGAATTCTAAATCCTCCAATGAATGACATTTGCAAAAATTCTAAAGGCAACAAAAATATTTTTAAAGTGACATTTGGAGTAAAGATATACACAAGAAAGTGATAAGCCCACTGAGGAAGGTGGTATGTTGTGCAGAGAGAACAGAGGAGAACGATGGAGCTCTCAGCTCTGACACCTGTGCTGACATCATGGTCCTGGGCACTTCCAAGCCAGCTCCAGTCCAAGCCTTCTCTACTCTGAGCGTCCCTGTGTCCTTGAAGCTTAAGCCTTGTCCCTGGAACCATCCTGGGATCTCTAGGACAGCTGCTATATTATCTCACCCAGATCCAAGCCAACATTTCACTTCCCCTCTAGTTTCCCCATTAGAAAGCAAGTTCTTTGAAGGAAGAGATGGTCTTGCATTCTGTTATCTCTGTCCCTAAGGCTTAGCATGGTGTGTAATAATTTTTGTTGTTCAATCACTTTTCAGTGGCATCTAACTCTTTGTAACCCCATTTAGGGTTTTCTTGGTGAAGATACTTGGGTGGTTCGCAATTCCCTTCTCCAGCTCAATTTACAGAGCAAGAAACTGAGGTAAACAGGGTGGAGTGACTTGCCCAGGGTCACAAAATTAGGAAGTGTCTAAGGCTGGATTTGAATTCAGGTTCTCTTGAATCCAGGCCTAGTGTTCTATTCACTGCACAACCTAACTACCCAAGAGTATCACAGTACCTGTAACACAGTAGGCAATAACAAAATTCTCTCCCTCTCTCTCTCTGTCTCTCTCCTTCTGTCTCTCTCTGTTTCTGTGTCTCTGTCTTTGTCTCTCTGTGTGTGTTTCTCTGTCTCTCTCTATCTCTCTCTCCATCTCTGTCTGTCTCTCTGTCTGTCTCTCTCTGTCTCTATCTCTCTCTGTCTCTCTCTCTGTCTCTGTCTCTCTGTCTCTCTCTGTCTCTTTCTATCTACTTCTCTATACATATTCCAGCACTGTTCTGGGACTCAGTTTCTTCATCTTCAAAATCAAAAGATTGAACTAGATAACCTTTCAAATTCCTTCTAGCTCTAAATCTCTCATTCTTGAATCCTACTTTCTTCCATCCTCATTAGGAGGAATATTATTTAAAACTGGAAAGGGAAGAGTAAATGTCAAAATGAAAGATCATGGAATTTAGGGCTGGTCACCTTTTCTGGCCCCTTCATTTGATAGATGGGGAAGGAGAGGTTCAGAAAATTGAAGTTCCTCATCCAACTACACAGGACAGGAAGGAAGAGAGCTGGAAAATTTGACCCAATGTTCTCTAATTCCAACCGTCTCTTTTTGCTATACACCATTATTTCCATTAGAATTCAAGAGAGGTATAGAGATATTAAAATCATCAAATATAGTGTGGAAAAGAAACTTAGAGTTTGTTTAGCCTGGCTCTAGTAACTTGCTATCACTTTCAAATGAGTGCATCTCTCTAGGTTCAGATTTTCTCTTGGGATGGTAGTTTTAAGCACAAATGACATGTCATCACTCATCAGTTAGTAAAAGTTATGGCTAGCTCTTGATTGTGCTTCACCAAGACCTTGCGTGATTTCAAATGCTTATCTGGAGAAAGAGACAAAAGGCTGCACAACATAAAATCATTGAATGTGCGGGGCTGCTACTTTGGAGGGCTTATGTGAAGCTGAATAGGATTGCCCTTTACGTGATGCCCTTTACACGATGGATGGCAAGTGCACATTTAGCCTTTGCATGGAGACCACCAGTGAAGGAGAACTCATACGCTCTTGAATTAACATGTTGCTCCTCTGGGAAAGATCCAATTGCTGCAAATTTCCTCCTTATCCAAAGCTAAACTCTACCTTTATGCAACTTCCAAACATTGTACCTGATTCTGCACAACAAAATTAGTCTTGTCCATATAAAAGCCTCCCAGGTAGTCAAAGACTGCTTTCATGCCACCCCCACACCCCCATAAATCTTGCTTCTCCCTCCATTAGTCATCAATTTTTACTATGTTCTTACTATGTGCCAGGGACTGTGCTAAATTCTGGGGATATAAAAGCAAAGCAAAGATAAGCTCTGCCCTCTAGAAGCTTACATTGTATGGAGGAGACAACATGTTTATAAGAAGATAAGAATAGAAAGAAGAAAATTCTAAACAGGAAAGCATTAGAAGTCAAGGGGTCTGGAGGAGCCATCTACAGCAGGTAGTATTTGAGCTTAGTCTTGAAGAAAACTAGAGATCTTAAGAAGCACAGGTGAAGAGAGCAGCCCAGCCATGGAAACAGACCAAAAGCTCAGAGGCACGAGATGGGGAGCATTGTGTATGACCAAGTCCATAGAGAGCAGGAAAATGGGGGGAAAGCTGTAAAGACAGGAAGGGCAAAGGTCATGAAGAGCTTTAAAAACCAAATGGATAAATTTGGACTTGATCCTAGAAGGATAGGAAGCCAATGGGGTTTTTTGAGTAGGGAATGGTGATGGCATGAACTTCAGGAAAATTGCTGTGACAGTTGGGTAAAGGATAGATTGGAGTGAGGGCTCCAGCTGAAGTCAAAATAACAATTAAAAGCTCTTTTCATAGTCCATTGGAGAGTTGACAAAGTCCTGAACTAAGGAGTGGCTGCATGACTACCCAGAAGGTGACATATCTTAGAGATATGAGGAAAGAAATGACAAATTTTGGCAACTGATGGGATATGAGGGTTGAGTGCAAGGATGAGTCAAGGGTGACACCAAGGTTTCAAACCCACATGACTAGAAGGATGGCGGTTCTCTTGACATTGTTGGGGAAGTTTTTAATGCTTCATGTTTCCATTTCCTTCCACTTTTTGAATGTCAAGGTTTCCAATCTTTTCACTGTCTTGGCCATGGGAGAAAGGAAAGGGCTAAGGAACTTGTCCAAAGTGAATCAAGTTGCTAAGAGGTGGTAGTGGTCCCTTAAGTTTTCTCTTGTCTCTATTAAGGAATATAATCTAGAATAAAATAAGATTTTCTTAAGATCCTACAAAGGGACTGATTCTTATATATGTGAGAGGAATATCCCACGCCCAAACCTCAGTTAATGTGACTAACAAGATACTCCATGCACTGATATCTTTATGAGTAAGTTAGTCTCTTCGGACCACAGATTCAATCAAAATAGATAAGAGCAATTCCTAAGCACTTCTTGCCATTAAGCCAGTCAATCAAAGCTATAAACTAGGTAGGAATTATCTAGTGAATTGAGTTCGGAAGAACTGAAGTGTTTTGAGTCATTGGATGAAATCAGATAATGAAATATATTGTGATTAGTTGAAAGAATTGTACATACTTCTGGATCTATGTATGTGTGAGAATAAAATTCCAGCAAGGACATTCCAGCAATTGCTTTAAAAGTTAAGTTTTGAGAAAGCTTTGAGGAGGCAGACCCCTCGAGCAACAGATGCTATGGGGCAGGGTAGAGCAAATCCAGGGGACATCATAGTCCTCCCACCTTGACCAAAGGATGAACTAGTGAAATGGAAAAGATCAGAAAATTTGAACTTCCCATCAGCATCAGCAGTAGTGATCCTGGAATAGCAATAGATAATAGTAGCATTTGCATCAGTAGCCAAAGAAAAACGAGATACATGAAGGAAAGTGAGCTTCAAGATTGTATAACAGCATCTGTCTTCAGAATCCATAAGAGAACTATTGCTATTCATCCTTCATTTAAGAAGAGGTCCAACGACGTCATGGGATAATTACTCGATTTACGCATGAATTGGATTTAAGTGAAGCAGAGTTCCACAAAGCCATTAGCCTCGCTCTCTTCCAAAGTCATCGAAGTCCGATAGTGAGACAAAAGTCAAGATGACTGGCAATGGTACGGGACGCCATGGATAACTGTGGTCTCTTTGATGTCTGACCAAGATCTCAGCTCTCTACAGCACGTGCTTTAGCCATGCTCATTGGATTCAGTTATCATCCATCTATTCCACCAGATAAAGCCTCCACAGACTTGGAGTAGACATCCATCTAGTTCACCAACACGTATGAGGACTGTCAGTCACTTTCAGCCGGGTTTAGTCTGTCTGCCGAGATGGTTTTACCAGGGTATGGATGCTGCACATGCTGCAGCTTCTTGGAGCCAGGGTGAGAATTGAGTGCCAGGTGGATGCCAAAGATGGATGAGCAGCCCTCCAAGCAGAGGTTCTAACACTCCCTGAACACCCCTACAGCACTGTGGAGAAGGAGGCACATCACAAGAGAACTAGCAGAGGACTCCAGGAACAGGCACAACTCATCCAGGAGCTACTGCCTTGGCCACAAGTGCTGTCACAGTTTGAGCCCACACTTCCCTCAGACTCAGTGTGTGCTTGTGAGGGATTGTGGTGGCTCCTAGATGTTTAGGGAGAATATTTCCTTTCAATTCTTCTTACTCCATCAGTTTAGTCAACGTTCCTAACAAAAAGCTGACTCTAGCTGGTTAATACACACAGCTTTATTTCCACTTTGTGTGTGTTCATCTTTCCCTCCAGCTCTTTCCATCTTCTTAACTTCACTATCATTATTGGGAGCACCACCATCCTCCCCATGCCCCAGGCACACAGCCTGGGTGTCAGCCTCAGCTCCCCACTTCTCACTTCTCCCCCATGTCTAATAAGCAGTCGAGTCTTATCATTTCCAACTTCATGACATTCCTCTCTTTGGTGGTTAAATCTCTCCTACTTTTCCAGTTTGCTTACGTCTAACTGCACTCCAAATGCTCTGGTATAGTGACAATGACCTCCTTGCTATTCCTTGAAGAAGGCACTCCACCTTCGAACTCAGAACATCTTCAGTGACAATCCTCCATTCCTGGAACGCTTTCCATCCTCATCTCTCCTCTTGGCTCCTCTGGCTTCCTTTAAGTCTGAGATAAAACCTCATCCTCTATGCAAAGTCTTTCCTTAATACCTGAGCCTTGCCTCTGTTGATAATTTCTCACTTACTTCTGTATATAGTTGTTTGCAGATTGCCTCCCTTTACCCCAAGAGCTTCTTGAGATGAGACTCCCCTTCACCTTTCTTCTTATCCCCAGAATCTAGCACAGGATCTGGCATATAGCAGGTCCTTAATGAATGCTTCTTGACTGGACATCGCTGCATATAAGTGATTGAACAGAGGTCACGTGGTTAAATGTGTTCAATGGTGGCAAACTTGTGAATTCGAGAATGTCCTAATAGCCTTGGTTCCTTCATTGCAATTAACTGTCCTATTGCTGGGGAAGTCTTTGCATCGGGGGATAGCCCCCACCCCAGGAGAGGAGCCCAATTCCTGCCCTGGCTTCCCAGAAGGCACGGCCCTGGAGGAAGCTCTTTTGACAGTGCACAGGTGAGGTGAGATGAGAAATGCCAATTTAGCTGTTCTACAAATGATTTCATGCTTTGAGAGCCTTAAGTCTCAACCTCCCAGGAGCAAGTAACAATAGTTCCTAGTTACTATATCCCACTTTGGGACTCTGACAAATCAGAATAAATTGTTTATCTCAGTTTTTAACACTCCTTTGTGTTGAGGAAATAAATATGTCCCATAATGGATTCATATTTTACAGCAAGTACCTTTCTAATCCCCCCTCAGGTGGTGGTGGGGCAGGGAAGGGGGAAAGGAATACCTGCACTTGAGCCTAAACTAAAGCTTTAAATATTTTTTTTTTCCTGAAACTCTGCTCTGAGGAGTGTGTGTGAATATCCAAAATGTGTGAGAAAGACAAGCCAGACTTTCCTGGGGCTAAGCCTGGTCACCACATGCATGGGACCAGAACCCAGGAGGCCTCAATGAAGGAGAAGCTGAGAACCTCTAGCTTCCTTGGGCCTATCTGCAGGACTAAGTCTTTGATTTGTACACCCGTGTCTGTAAATTTATTGCTAAGAATTGCATCCTCAAGCTGTAGACATAATTTTTGGCGGATTTGCATATTTGCACTTGGCCAACAAATTCCTCAAGAGTCCACATGTCTACAGGTCCTCATTACATAACTTCCTCTCTAAAACAACATTGCCTCTGTTTATCCAGTGAGATTCAGCCAAGCCAGCTAGCTTCCTTTCTTTAAATGGCCTTAGTTTTTGGCTGGGATGACGGGAGGCAGTTTCATCCCTTTTCAGGGCATTACTATTAGCACTAAGACTAAACATATTCCTACCTTCCTTAAACACATAGTTTTATTTTGTTTCATTTTCTGGGGAGAGGGAAACACTCATATCCTGCAGGTTACATATGAAGGAAAAAGTCTCATTCTCACCATGCCTTGCACATACATGTACAAATGCCCAGGCCATCCCTACAGGCTTCCTTCATTTCCCTGGAGAGCTGGCCTTTACTTAAATGAATAATTTGGAATGCCATGAATGGAACCACAAAATAATTATGACATAATTAGTTTTATCATTGGAAGTAATTTTAGAATAGAATACCATTCCACACAGGACTTTATTTTTGCGTAGGAAGAAGATATTGTGATATTTCAATTGTCCTTCTATAAACGCTCCAGTCTCTGAAATGAAAAGTGCTAGTGCTTAGGTTAGCAAATGTGACTTTGGGTTCTAGAGCAGTTTGTGTATGAGTCTTCAATGACATGGAAACTAAGATATCCTTAAAACAGACGTGCTAACATCACACAATCAATATTTGAGGTATTGATGTCTGTGTCATTAAGATTCCAAATGAACACTGCCTACGGGTCCATTAAACACATCTTCATAGCAAAGCCTGATTTTGGAGCTTTCATCTGCATGGTGACACAGAGCCCCTGCTCTAACCATATCTGTGTGGGGCAAGAGGTTCAACTCTGGGCACCACAAGTTAGGAAGGGCGTCGATAACTCAGCAACACTGAGAGGAGGTCAGTCAGGATGATGACAGACCTTGGGTCCACATCATAGGAAGATGAGTTAAAGGAAATGGAGAAGAGAATGCTGGAGAGAGACGAATGGTAGCTGTTTTCAAACATTGGAAGGGCTGTTATAGGGGAAAGGTTGTAGACTAATCTGCTTGACCCCAGAACTGGGAGCAAAGGGCAGAATTTGATGTCAGGAAGACTTGTACACGATTACAGACGTTCATTAATGGAATAAGCAATGGAGTCCTCCTTATCAGAGATCCTCACGAAGATACTGACTGGCCATTTGTAAGATGTGTGACAGTGAGGAATTCTTTTTCGGATTTGGGTTGGAATAGATGGCAGCTGAGATCCATTCCATCTTGGAAATCCTGTGACCCAATGAATGAAAGCTTGATGGGAGTAATGCATTTGGAGTGAGGAATGGCCATAGCTCATATCCCATAGGGGAGAATACTTCCTAGCTTGATGGCTGTGAGTGAGCCATTGAAGCTCTCTGTGCATCAGTTTCTTCATATGTAAAATCAGTATTAAAATACCTGTTGCACTTACCTACAGGGTGGTCATGAGAAGCTAGTGAGGTAATGTCTACAAAACATTGTCTTAATAGCTGTATGCTTCAATACTCTTTCAATAATAAACCGACATAGTATTTTTAAGGTTACAAAACACTTTTCTTACTGTGAGGAAGTGAAGGCACTCTTATTTACATTTTACAGATGAGGGGACAGCCCTTAATCATTTCCTTCCCCTCTTCCCCTCCCCCATCCCTCTACTCCTAACATTCATATTACTGCCCAGGGTGAGATATTACACCCCCCCCACCCCTGCCAATCTCTAAACAGTGAGCAAGCTCTGTCATTTCTACCTTGATAACTTCTTTGTTTGTTATTTAGAGCCATGCCTATCTTGTCCCCTCCTTCAGTCTTACTCCCCTCCACATACTCTGAGATCCAGGGGCACTGGGCTCCTTGCTTGTGTTTAAGCAAGACACTCCATCTGCCAAGCAGGGCATTTTAGTGGCTGATCTTTTCTAGAAAACTTTTCCTCCCCATCTTGACTGCCTGATGTCCCAGATGTGCTTCAAATCCCAGCTAAAGGCCCATCTCCTTCAGGAAGCCATTCCTGGTGCCCTTCATGTTACTGCTGTCCCTCTGACATTGCCTTTAGTTTATCACATACACACACACACACACACACACGGACATGCCTCTGTGTTTTTAAACTACATAATTATATATGAACCAGCTAGATAATGATGGTGATAGATAGATCGATAGATCGATAGAAATTGTGCATAGTTGTTGCATATCTCTCCCATTAGACTGTAAGCCCTTTGAGATTGAGGACTTTTTTGACTTTGCCTTTATACCCCTAGCACTTAGCCCAGTGTCTGAACATCTCGAAGGCTTATTAAGCCATTTATTAAATGGCAGCTGACTGATGGCGTTCAGACAAGGCGGCGCTGGGAATCAAACTGGGGGCCTCTCAGTCCAAGTCTGTTTCAATTAAATTCGATTTCACCCATTCCAGTCCAGTTCAGTCCGATTCAGTGCCACAAGCACAGGCTGAAGTGACAAGGCTCCCTCCTGAGGGAGCACCCTTCAGGTAAATCACTTCTCTCCAGTGCCTGCTGGAGGCAGCTCAGACCACTCTATTCAAAGTCCTTGGAAGTTACAGTGCCCCCAAGTCTCTGTTCCTGCTTCCTGTCTAACCCCTGCAGCCCTCGTTGAAGGGGGGGCCTCCCTTCCTCATCAGCCCTAAGAAAGTTTCTAACTGCTTGCCACCAAGAGTCAGATGGGCACAGGAACCCTTGGAATAGCAGCATCTCCAGCCTATCAGTCCTATTTCTAGCCCAGCCCTCCAACCCATCGTTGGCAGAAGTGCCTTCTGGGGAGAAGGCCTCAGCCCTCCTGACCAACTGCGCCACATGGAGGACAGGCAAGGCAGCCTGGGAGCAGCATCGTGATGCCCACAGGGAGAAATGGGATGTGACGTGCCAAGCAAGTCAGGTCAACACCGCCATTTTGCCAAACGTCTCCCCTTGGGAATGACGATGCCTGCATCCGTGCCCTCAGCCATGACACTGGGAAGCAATCCCTCCTCTGCTCCTGCAGGTGATGCAGACACTTCAGCGACTCTGACACCAGAGTCTTTGCTCTCCCAAACCCTTCAACACTGGAAACTGGCATCATTTTCTCAGAGGAAACGACGTTGAAGAAGAGGCCTGACCATCGGCTTTCACCCAGAGCCTAAAGACCTTAGGAACTTTCCATCTGCCTTAGAGCTAAGCCCTTGCCTACCTGCTGCTGTTCATTATGCCCTGCTCTTTGTGACTCCATCTGGAGATTTCTCAGCAAAGATACTGCAGTGCTTTGCCATTTCTTTCTCTAGCTCATTCTACAGATGAAGAACTGAGACAAATAGACCAAAGTGACTTGCCCAGGGTCACACAGCTAGTAATTATATGAGGCTGGATTTGAACTCAGTTCTTCCTGACTCCAGGTCCACTGTCCTATCCATTGCACCATGCACATCCCCCCCCACGTCCCTCCCCCGTGTGCTATTCTCTCCCATTAGAAGGTGAATCCCTGGAGAGCAGGGAGGAATCTTCTATTTGTAGTATCCCCAGTACTCAGCAAAGTCATGATACATAAATATAGTAGGCACTTAAATGTTGGGTGATTGATCATTGATCATTCATTCATTCATTCTGCACCAACTATGTCCCAGACACTAGGCAAAGTGCTGGAGATACAAAGACAGAAATTAATTCCTGCTCTCAAGAAATTCACACTCTACTGGGAAAATCCAGTTTGCTCAGCCATCAGACTGCCTCCCAAACATCCTTCTGTCTGGAACATTGGCCCCTGCCCAGCCCAGATTTCTCTCCTCATCCAGTGCTTGGCTAGCCGCTCTTCCTGACTTCATTTCCTTAAGTGGCATTTCCATGGCTCCAATTGCCGACTGCCAACAATAGAGCAGCTTGATTGGCCACAGTGAAAGTCACATTCTGCAAACCTGATTTTCTTAAGGCTGGAATTTACTTGGATTAAACCACCCCCAGCTGGCCTGATTTCCAGCGTGCATGTGTTTACACCGGGTGTGTTGTTAATAGAGAGACCACTTTTGTGCTCTAGCACCTCAGCAGACAATGGTGGGTATAAATTAGACTAAAGCCTATTGCTGGTCATGACTCACATTCAGGAGGTGACACAAAAGATGATCAAGGAGATGGCCAAGTGGAAGGGCAGGTGGCCCCTGGGCATCAAAGCAAGAGACAACAGGTGGACAGCTCGGATTCTGCCCTGGCTGTTACACAATCTGAAGGGACACAGAGGAAGGCCTGAAACACCTCAGACACAAGGTTTGGGAGGATTTCTAGGGAAATGTGGACCAAAAATGTGTGGGACGAGAAAAGGTTTTGATGTCCATCCATCCATGGAATGAGGTGAGCCCCCTGAGAGCGGAGGCTCCTGGGCTTTCTGTGTGCACCTCCAGCACTCAGCAGTCTGGAAGATGGCAGGTGCTCAAATAACCATGTTGATTAAGTGATCAGAGGCTTAATAAATGCCTGATGAATGAGTCTCCCCTTCCATAAGAATAACGGCCATTTATACAGTGCTCTACAGTTTGCAAAGTGCTTGGCCTTCCTTGGCTTGTGCTCCTCTCACAATGATGCCAAGAAGTAAATACTACTTCTTTTACTGACTCATCTTTACAAATGAGGAAACTGAGTCTGCGAGCCATTAATGGCCTTGTACAGTATGACATGGGCAATGAGTTGTCTGAGGTGCCAAGTGTACCTGTCTTCCTTGAGTTGAAGTCCAGTCAGTCAATCAATCAACATTCATTAAGGGCCTACTATGTGCAGGGAAATTGTTCTAAGCCCTGAGGCTACAAAGAATGGTGAAGAAAGGCCTTGCCCTCAGGGAGGAATACAACATGTAATTCACCAAGCACCTGTGAGAGACATCAGGTTACAGGGAGCATGACCTCAGAGGGTAAGCATCAGCATGGAGGAAGGCGGGGAGATTTGGGTAGAGCCCCTCATAGAAGGAGAAAGCCCAGCATTCAACCCACTGCACCAAGCTGCCTCATTGATCAACTGACCCATCAACAAGCCTTGCTGAAGAGCCTGCCAGCTTCTAGACACTGGGCTTGGGCTGAGCGCCTTCCCAGAGAACCTCAGTGCTACCTTTCAGGGTCCAGCCAGCACCCTGGAGTGGGGCCCTCTACTTTACCTTGTTCACTATGAATGCTTTGACATTTGTATACAGACAGCAGAAGCGTCACTGCCTGAATGCGACATCATCTCAGTTTTGACCCATTCCTACTGATAACCTTATTCCTGTGATGGACCTGCTACCCCTTTTAATATCAGGCTCGGCATAGATAAGGAGGCAGGTTTTCTTTTCTTTCTTTCTCTGTTTTCATTTGAAAGTCATCATCTCTTTAGCCTTTATATTCTTTACTGCACCATGATACCTTTTGTCCCCCTGAGCATAATTTCATCTGCATAGGAGATTACCAGTAAGAAGCTTTCTCTACCAGCATAGACCAGCACCTACTCTGTGCTCTGAAACTCTTAGGGAGTTGCCTGAGGGAATTGAGGGGTGAAGGGATTTGCCCAGAGTCTTGGAAGAAGTGTATGGAAAGGGCACTAGCTCTGCAGTCAGAGGCCTTGGGTCAAAGACCACTTTGGACATGAGAGGGTCAGACTGCCAGCTTCTGAGGGCCCTTCAAGGTCTGAATCTATGAGCCCATATAAACCCACAATAACATAGAATCCTCTACATTTTTCCCAGTTCTCTGCTTTCCTTCTGATCCGGGCTACATTTGTTTTATTTGAATAAAACCTTTTTAATTTAATGTAATTGTAATTATCCATTTTATACCTAACTTTGCTCCCTATCTCTTGCTTATTCATGAATTTTTACCCATCCACAAGTCTGATAAGTAATACGTTCTGTGTTCTTCTCATTTTCTTGTAATATCCCTCTTTGTATCTAGGTCATGTATCTGTTTTGACCTTATCTTGGTAAATGGTGTAAGATATGGTCTATGCCCAGTTTCTGCCATACTACTTTCCAGTTTTCCCAACAGTTTTTACCAAATAATGAATTCTTATCCTAAAATCTTGTCTTTACACTTGTCACACACAAGGTTATTATATTTATTCGCTTCCATTCCATTGATTTACCTTTCTATTTCTTGGCCAGTACAAGAAAGTTGTGATAATCAGTGCTGTATAGTTAAGATCTGGTACTGCTAACCTTCCTTCCTTTATTTTTCATTGATTTCTCTGATATTCTCGACTTTTTGTTCTTCCAAATGAATTTTATTATAATTTTTCTCATTCAGTAAGATAATTTTTGTTAATTAAATTGGAATGGCATTGAACACATCCATTAGTTTGGGCATAATTGCCATTGTTATTATATTGGTCCTGCCTACCTATGAATAATTAATATTTCTCTAATTATTTAAATCTAATTTTATTTGCATAAAAAAGCTTTTTTCTAATGGCGTTCACAGGGTTCCTGTGCTTGTTTTAGCAGGCATACGCCCAGGTATTTGATACTGTCTAGCGATATTTCAAATGGGGGGATTTTTTACTATCTCTTCTTGCAGTTTTATCTATGACATTTAGGAATGCTGATGATTTAAGTGCATCTACTTTATAATCTGCTACTTTGCTGAAGTTACCAATTTTTTCAGCTAACTTTTTAGTTGAGTCTTTGGGATTTTCCAATATACTATCATATCATCTGCAAAAGGAGATCGTTTTATTAGCTCATTCCGCATTCTGATTCCTTCAATTTCATTGTTCTTTTCTTAATCGCTATTGCTAGGATTTCCCATACAATATTGAATAACATTGGTAGCAGTGGCCATCCTTGCTTCACCCCTGATCTTTCTGAGAGGGATTGGAGTTTATCCCCGTCACAAATAGTGCTGGCTGCTGGTTTTAGATAAATGCTTTTTATCAATATAAAGAAAAATCCAGGGGGGGTGGGGGAAGCCAAGATGGCGGAGTAGAAGCACGACCTTCCCGCAGCTCCGGCTCCCACCTTCCCCAATCCATGTAAAAAGGGGACTCTAAACAAACTTTGGAGCTGCAGAACCCACAAAATGACACAGAGAAGCTAACCTCCTGCTGAGGACAGGCTGGCAGGAATCCAGCGCAGCCCTCTGGGAGCCCAGCCCAGCCTCACGACCAAGCTTTAGCCCCAGGGCGGGACTGACCAGCCGCTGGCCAGAGGGACTCCAGATCAGCAGCAGCTGTGGCCATTTGCACATTTATCAACACATAGATGTGAAGGACAAAGTGAGAGGCCAGTGAAGTCTGGACTTTGGGACCAGTAAGTAGGAGTGCTGAGACGCCGGCACAACCAGCCAGCGCCAAGAGACGGCTTCAGCTCTTGGCCTGCAGAGTGTAGGGGGACCAAGCACCAGTCTGAGGGGTAATCGCTCCTGCTTTAACCTGCTTGGATCTGGATTGCAGTCTAGGGTGGAGGTTCTGGGGTGTGTATCCAGCTTGCCAGAGGGTGTGGAGACCTCAGAGAGGGCACCCATCTAATACCTCTGTCGGCTGAGAAAACCCCAGCGTTTGGGATGAAAGCTCCCCTGTCTGGTGGCAGAGTCCTATTGTGGCAAAAAGCCCAAAAGTCAAGTAATTCAGTGGCAAAATGAACAGGCAAAGGAAACAAAGCAGACAGAAGATTCCAACATTACATTCCTATTTTGGGGACAAAAAGGAGCAAAACATGGAACAGGAGGAAAATAGTGAAGTCAGAACTCCTGTACCAAAAGCTTCAAAGGAAAATACAAGCTGGTTACAGTCCATAGAGGACCTTAAGAAGCAGACAAGAGAAGTGGAGGAAAAATTGGGAAGAGAAATGAGAACAATGCAGGAAAATTATGAAATGAGAGTCAACAGCCTGACTGAGGAAAATAATACCTTAAAAAACAGACTGACTCAAATGGCAAAGGAGACTCAAAAAGGCAATGAGGAGAAGAATCCTGTAAAAAGCCAAATTTGCCTGATGGAAAAAGAATCTCAAAAGCTCAATGAGGAGAATCATTGCTTCAGAATTAGATTGGAGCAAATGGAAGCTAATGACTTTATGAGAAATCAAGATGCTGTTAAACAGATCCAAACAAATGAAAGAATAGAAGTCAATATGAAATATCTCATGGGAAAAACCACTGACCTGGAAAGTAGATCCAGGAGAGATAATTTAAAAATTATTGGACTGCCTGAAAGCCATGACCAAAGTAAGAACCTAGAATTCGTCCTCCAGGAAATTCTCAAAGAACACTGCCCTGATGTTTTAGTACCAGAGGGCAAAATAGAGGTTGAAAGAATCCACTGATCACCTCCTGAAAAAGATCCCAAAAAGAAAACTCCTAGGAATATTATAGCCAGGTTTCAGAATTCCAAGATTAAGGAGAGAATATTACAAGCAGCCAGGAAGAAACAATTTGAATATTGTGGAAACACAATCAGGATAACCTAGGATCTGGCAGCTTCTACACTGAGGGATCAAAGGGCTTGGAATATGATATTCCGGAGGTCAAAGGAGCTGGGATTAAAACCAAGAGTCACCTACCCAGCAAAACTGAGTATCATGTTTCAGGGGAAAATATGGTCATTCAGTGGATTAGAGGACTTTCAAGCATTCTTGCTGAAAAAAACCAGAGTTGAATAGAAAATTTGACATTCGGATACAAGAAGCAAGAGAAGCATGAGAAGGTAAACAGGGAAAAGAAGTCATAAGGAACTTATTAAAGTTGAACTATTAACATTCCTACATGGAAAAACAATAAATGTAACTTATGAAACTTTTCTCAGTAGTTGAAGGGATTAGAAATATATATATTTGTCTATATATGAGGGTATATGGGCGTATGAATACATATGTGAATGTGTGTATATATGTTGACAGGTATACATACATAGAGGGCACAGGACCAATTTAACAGGAAGGGATGGTACTTAAAAGGTGAAATTAAGAGGTGAGAGGCATATAATGAGAGGAGATGGGGAGAGACAGAATGGGGTAAACTATCTCATACAGAAGAGGCAAGGGAAAATGGTTACAATGGAGGGGAAGAATAGGAAGGCAAAAGGGAATGGGTCAACCTTATTCCCATTGAATTTGGCTTGAGGAGGGAGTGAAATACACACTAAATAGGGGATCTCACCCTCCAGGAGAATAGGGGGGAAGGGGAAGAGACAGGGGATGATAGAAGGGAGGGTAGGCTGGGAGGGGAGGGAGGTTGGAAGCACCCACTTTTGAAAATAGAGGGGATCAAAGTGGAGAATAGAGCTGGTGGGAGGTGGGATGGGAGGGAGGGAAGTGTAATCAGTCTTTTACAATGTATCTACTATGTTATTGTCTTGCATTAGCCACACATGTGCAACCTATACTGAACTGCTTATGTTCCCAGTAGGGGTGGGTGATGGGGAAGGCGGGGAATGAATCTGGATTGAAAGTTTTGAAATCAAATATTCAAATATGTATGTATATATGTATGTATATGTGTGTGTATATATATATATATATACTATTATTAATACCATCTTACATGTTAATTGAGAAATGGGATGTGCAGGCACTGAGGCATAGAGGTCCACTGGAAAAGTGGAAAGGGGTATGGGGGAAATGTGGGAGAGAGCAGACTGCAGGAGGGGATATCCTGTGAGACTGCTATTTTGGGGCAGTGGGTGGGGGAGAAATGGGGAGAAAATTTGTAACTCAAAATCTGGCAGAAATGGATGATGTAAATCAGAAGTTAATAAAGTATTAAAAAATCCATTTATACAAAATCTTTTTTTAATAGTGTTGTACTTTATGAAAAGCTTTTTCTGCATCTATTTATTAAAATCATATGATTTTTTCCCTAAACTCCAGAAACTTTCTGAGTTTCCTGGTAAACATCGTCCTTCCGACACGACAGGCGTACAATCTTCATCAAAGGCTATAGTTCCTGCCCACTGGTGCAGAGATCATGGAAGCTAGAATACCCCTAACAGGACAGTGGACGAGTACAGAAGCCCCAGGCAAATGGCAATTCTAACAGAAGAGGGGTGAGGAGTATATTTAATCCATCTCTAAAGCTGCTGTTCTTTGACATTATCTATGGGATGTTAGTGCGAGGCATGATGTCTACAGACTGGCCTTAGGGTTAGGGAGACCTGCCTTCCGATTTTGCTTCTGATGCAGAGTTGTATGGACCATGGCCAATCGCTTCCACTCTCGGTGCCCGTAGAAACTCTCTGAGATCCTAGGCTGCAGAAGATTGGCTGTCAGACACTGTTACTAACACGAAGGGTGCAAATACCAAAGCAAAGACAGCTCCTGGCCTCAAGAGCTGATATTCCAAAGGAGCAGACACAACATAGACAGTGCAGGGTCGTGGGAGAGAGGCTATCTTGGTTGGGGAATTTGGAGGGTTAGCGAGCAGAGTCCCAGGGAAGTGCTCTGACACAGCTTTCCCAGGAGCAGTCCCAGGAGCCTAGACAAATACCAGGCTTCCATAACTGGAAAAGGATGAAGGGTGCAAAGCAGACGATGGAAAGTGCCTTGTGAGCAGATTCCCAGGGAGGGAATGAAGACTCCCAGATTTAGTGGGCCTCCTGAAGTCCCCATCAGTCTTGAGAGAATGCGTGTTTAATGTAAAGGGAAGTTCAATTAAAGCATCAAGATTGTAGACAACATAGCATAATGGACCTAGAGGCAGGATGGCCTGGGTTTGACTGCATCAGGTACTGTCACTTTGTCATTATGGGCAAATCACTTAACACCTGAGAACATTAGCTTCCTAACATATGAAATGAAGATAACAGTACCCACACTTTGTAAACACCAAGGTGCTATAAAATGGAAATGATTTATAATGGATTTTATATTTTTACTTTGAATTTAAAATCCCCAAAGGGCACTTGCATATATACATTTGCCTACACATAGCAGGCCACAAAACTGAGTTGCATATAAAATCCTATATCTCCATTTCATGCCACTTTTTAAAAGTATTTAATATCTTCCCCTCGTGGCTTTCCAAATAAGCTGTCTTGTGTGCTGCTTTCTGAAATTCTTTCTGTTTTGTCCTTTAAAAATATTGTAATGGATTTCATGGAGGGATGGTATCAGAACTGCTGTCTCCCACTCCTCCCCTAAGTGCCTTCCAATAGGAAAATTAAGAGAAAGGGGAAAAAGAAGCCCTTGTAACAAAGAATGGAAATGCCTCCCTGCCGTGTTCCTGCCTCCCTCTGCCAGTCAGGACATGGACAAAGTGCCTCTTCACAGGTCCTCTGGAAACATCGCTTGGTTGTGGCGTTGATCATTCTTAAGGTTTCAAGAGTCTTTTTCTGTACTTTTCCATCATTCTTTTATGAAGTGTTATGCTGGTTGTGATTGCTATCACAACCAGTCCATATTACCCAGAATTCTCTGAAATCACCTCTTTTGTCATTTCTTACAATGCAATGAGGTTTCCTATTATTTCTGTAGCACAATTTTCGGCCTTTCCGCAATTGATGGCCTAATTAGATTCTAAGGGCTTTTTTTTCTTTTCATTTTTTTTCCCTTTTAATCTTCTCTTTCGGATCATTGTTTGGTTCTCTCGATGTTAACACACCCTTACTTGTCTCAGCTTACCTTACCTGCCAAAACTGATAGATTACTATGCCAAACTCCTTCTAAATAGGTAGGTGTTCATGAGGGAAGGAGAGGGGAGATAAGCATTTATGTAACCCCTACCATTTACCAGACACTGTGCTAAGTGCTTTCCAAAAATTGTCTCATTTGATACACACAATATCCTTGTGAGGTGGTGCTATTATTATCCCCATTTTACAGTTGTGGAAACTGAGGCAAAAGGAAGTTGTGTCTTGCTCAGGGTCACACAGCTAGCGAATGTCTGAGGATGGATTTGAAATCAGGTTGTCTTGACTCTAGGTCCATTAGCTCTATGCACTGCAGTGCCTAGCTGCCTTGGAGGGTGTGTTCAACCTTATTTATCGATATCAGCCAAGAATGAGTTTTATTTGATGTTTTCCTCCCCTCCATCCCTTCCTCCATGTTTGCATACTTCTCTTCTCACACACTCATATAAGGAGAAATACCAAGTCTTACCACTTTCTTCCTCATTTCAACACTGTTCTTTTTTAGTCCCCTTTCTCTTGCCTCTATTCAAACACTCAGGACAAAACTAGTCCATCCCCAGGACCTGTCTTTTTTTCTTATTTATCTCCCTCCATACCGTTTGAAGAGATTGAAGATTCTGATGGAATACTTCTTTCTTCTCTTATTAAAGAACCGAAATATAATGACATGCAGCTTCTTCCAAATGTAAAGGTAAAGTTATTTCTCAATGCTTTTCTTGATGCCTGTATTTGAATTTCAAAGTTTTTACTCATCAGAAATGCTCAAAATCTTTGAAACCATTGAAGTACCATTTCTGACACTGGATCACATTTGATTTTGTAGGAAACATTGTGGCAATTTTGGTTTTGTGTGCAAATGTGTGTATATGTGCATATTTATGTGTGTGTATATATACATATATATTTTTATGCACACACACACACACATATATGCCTTTTGGAATATTGTGTTCCAAAATCTCCTCTGGTTTTCAGTAGAAGCTATTAGTTCTCTTGTGATCATGATTATGGTTTATTGGTATTTGAACTCCCTCTTTCTAGAGACAGTATTTTTTTCTTTGACATGGTCATTCTGGATTTTATCAATGACAATATCAGGATTTTTCTATTTGGAGTTTTCTTCAGTAGGAATTTTTTTTCACCTTTTTTTTTGCTTTGTCTTATGGTTCTAATTATCTAGTAATTAGATAAACTTTCTTTTCAAGACTTTAAAAATGTATGTTTATATATAGAACATATATAATATATGTGTATAGAAATGTATAGAACATATAAAGTAGGGATAACATAAAAAGAGAGAGAAAACTTATGTATAACATGAGATATAGATGCAGATGAGTCTAAAGAATTTTTTAATGAACTCTCCTTTACCTTTCTCCAGGTCCGTTGCTTGCATTTTCTTCTATTTCTTTTCATTTTGTTCTACTATTTCTAGCTGCCTCATGCAATCTCTCATTTATGTTTGGTCCCTTCTAGTTTCTGGATAGTAGTTATTTGGGCAAGGTTTACCATTTTCTTTTCAGCTAATTTTTCTGCTTCTAATTCTTTATTCCAGAGCTGGTATTTCATTTTTATCTCTTGTTTTACTTCTGCATATTCATGGAGTGTCTGTGGAAAATCCTTTTTCCCTTTGAGTCCCTTTTTGAAATTGTTTATAGTTACTCTCTCCTTTTGGGGGAAATCCATAATTTCCAATTTTTTCCTATTCTTCAGCAACTTCCCTCTTTTTTTAATTAATCCCTCTATCTTTAGCCACTGAACTGGGACTTTTGGACAGGGCCAAGCTCTGCCGCTGCTACAGTTGGGTAGGTTGACTGTTAGTGACCTTCCCTAGGTCTTCTGGTGTTCTTCTTCCTCCAGAGGTTAGTCCTGCTCTCGGAATCTTGAGGTACAGAACCCTAGATCCTCAGGACATTTTCTGGCCCATCAAGATACAGTTATAGATAGCATCACTGGTTACCCCTCCTCTCCAGAGCCTCCAGAGCTCTACTATGAGTTTACACCCACCTTGCATTTTCATCGGAGGAAACTTTCCAGTCCTGCTCCCTATGGACACAGAGCCTTGCAGGCTCTAAGGCTCTAAGGTCCCACTTGTTTGTGGGACTTGTATGTGTGCTCTGGCATTGACTTTGCTATTACCTGTGGACTTCTGGCTGACTTTTTGCACTTCTGGGGAAGAAAAGTTCATTATAGTTTTTCACTGGATTTCCTAATCATTATTAATTCTGGTATAAATTTCAGACTTTTGCTATAGTTGGTATGAAGAAGCTGGGCCATCTGCCTGCATTCAGTCAGCCATCTTAGCCAGAAGTTTTAATTGCCTTTATGACAAAGTACAAACTCCCAGGTTTGACATTTAAAGCTTCTCACAATAAGACTTCACTCAATCTTCCCAGATTAATTACCCATTCCTCCCTCTGATCTAGACAAACAGTTTTATTTGTTTTCCCCAGGACATGGGACATCATTGCCTGCCCTAGCAGAGGAAAGGAATGCCCAGGGTCTTTTCGGTCCCTTTCTGAGGCTCCCCAGTCCCTGCAATGCTGTTCTTCTTTATCCCTGCTTCTTGAAGTCCACTAGTTCCCTTCAATGCTTAGCTCCTTTTCAAGAGACCTCTTCTGATGCCCCTGGTTTTAGTGCCTTTGTCAAATCACTCTATTTCTCTAGTATATTTCCTGAATGTACTAACCTCTCGATGTGCTCAGTCCCTCTTGTTGAATGTAAGGTCCTCGAGAACAGGATCTGTCTTACTTATGTATTCATATCATCACTGCCCTCCATAATGTCTGACACATAGTAGGTACATAATGAATGCTTATTGATTGGTCGACTCATTCAGAAGTCTGTTTTATACTCCAGTTAGGCATGCTAAATAGGGGAGCCTAAAACCACTTGTCACCGACCATGCTGTAGACATCATAAAAATGCGTAACATAGCAAGAAAGAGCCAGCCTCATGGGCAGTTGGAGATACTGTTTGTTCCTTTTTTCAAATAATTGCCACAGGCTTGGGAAACTCTGGATTCAAAAGGGAATTAAATGTGTGAGCAAGCAAATCCTGACAATTTGTTTTGAAGCAATCCATTTGCAAAATATGAATGTGTTACATTTCAAGGAAATATTGTGTAATGACAAGAAAGTGAAAGTGAAATATATTATTTTGAGAACAATAAACAGGTGTTAGCTAATATTCTGGCTTCAATATCTATACAAAGGAGAAACAAATATAGACTTAACTGTCTTGATTTGTCATATTTTGTGTCCTGGAGCTTCAAGGTTCAGTGATGGGTGAGATCATTTAAGTTCTGTCCAGAACAATAATAACCAATTTGTTTACAGACCAAATGACTGGTTTCCCCTTTTTATAAAAGAAGATGGAGGATGGGGCTACCATGGCGTGATTGAATATCCACACACAACTGCCAGCAAACACTGGACTGGATCTTTCTCAAGTGATGACGTTTAATCATCATCAGATAATGAAGCCCTGGGATTCCTTCACTGCTCCCTTTCCTGAAGTCCTGCTATTGTTCATCCTTTAATTTTGAAGATGACCAGTGGCATCATGGGGTGATGCCTTGACTAGTTTGTGAATTGGATTTAGGTGAGTTACACAAGGGCATCGGCCTCATTCTCTCTCCCTGAGTCATTGAGTGACTTGTCCAGAGTCACATACCTGATAAGTGTGTGAGCCAGATTTGAGCTCCAGAAGATGAGTCTTCCTGACCCCAGGCCCAGGACTCTATCCACTGTGCCACGCAGCTGCCCCAAGAGTAGGTGCTGTGGAGATGCTTATTCATTTCTCTTTTCATTTATTAAGCACTTGCTAAATCCAGAGCAAATGTTCAAAGCTTTCCTCCCAATACCTTGGGGGCATCCTCTCCTCTATACCATCTGGATCTGGGAAGTAGGCTCAAAACTGAATTTCTACAAAGCATTAGTTCAGATTCATGTCCAAGTTCATGTCCAGATGTATCAGCTTTTCTAGATGAATTCAATTATGGGTCTCTGAGGCCTCAAATGTCACCCTTGTAGTTATTCCTTGCTCCTTATGGCTACAAATTTACAGATTCTGAAATCTGGGGATAGAAGGCACCCCTTTGGACCTTTGGAAACTCACAAGGCTAGATGAAGGCTGTCCTTCCTTCACCTGGAAGAGAAAAGAATGCAGCACCATTCATGGGCCATGTGACCACAGAGCGTAGCCTCAAGCCTCTCTCTTTACATCATGGTCTCTCATAAGATGAAGGCATGACTCCATCATCACAGCTGTGGCCAAAAGGCCAAATGAGTGTTTCAGAAATCCTCTTATCCCTCAAGCCACATGAAAATCCAGCAGACCAGGGCAGTTGGTACTTCTATTGTGTCAGTCTCGGATTGAAAGCATGCTAATTACTGTCTCCTAGACCCCAGCTATCATCTAGCCTAACTCCCCTGAGTTAAAGATGAAATAAATGAGAGAGGCAGAAACATGAAGTGACTAGTCCAAACAAAGTAGTCCTCACAGGCAAGATTTGAATCCAGATCCTCAGTCTCCAAATCCAGTCCTCTTTCACTTACCCCACATTGTCTTTCTGACGTTTTAAGCTCAACATATCCAGAACAGACCTCATGACCCCCCCACACACACACACTAAACACTTCCCCTTCCAGCTTCCCTATGGTTGTCAAGGGCACCATCATCCCCCCCAGGCCCTCAGGCTCCCAACCTGGAAGCTGTCACCCTGCATTTCCAATATGGTGCCAAGGCCTACTAGTTTCACCTCAGCAGCATCTCTCAAATATACTCCCTTCTCTCATCTGACGCTGGTACAATTCTAGAGCAGGGTCTCATTACCTTCCACTTCAATTATCGCAATGGATGCTGGGGGTCTGCCCACCTCAACTCTCTCCCCAATCCAACCCATCCTGCACTCAGTGACCAAAGTGATTGTCCTAAAGCACAGGTCCTGCCATGCCGTGCCCTTATTGAATAAACTCCAGCGGCCACCTGGAAACAAATGCCAAAGCTTCTTCTTGGCATTTAAAGCCCTTCATAACCTGACCTTTCCAGTCCTTTTCCATCTTCCTCCTTGACACAAACTCTTCCATCCAGTGCCCAAGTCTCCTGGCTCCACCAGCAAGACACTCCAGCTCTGAGGTCTGGGCGTTCTCTCTGACTGCCTCAAATGCCTAGAACACTCTTCCTCCTCAGCTCCCCTTCCTGGCTTCTCTGACCTCCTTTAGTCCCAACTGAAAGTCTACCTTCTACAAGAAACCTTCCTCAGTCTCCATTCCAGGGTCTTCCCTCTCATTTACTTCCTATAGCCAGTACATAGCTTGTTGGTATCATCGGCTTGCTCATGGTCTCCCATTTAAGCACGAGCTCCTTGAGAGCAGGTATGGTCTTTACCTTTGTTTCATTGTATCCCTAGTGCTTAGCACTGACTGGCAAATAGGAGCCACTCAATAAATGGTTATTGACTGACCAACAGATATCACCTTTCCACGACATCATGCTAAAACTAACCCATTTTATAGACACCCTTAAGCACCCTCTGATAGTGTGCTAGGCGTCTTGGGCTACATGAGGATGAGTAAGACATAAGTCCTTCTCCACCATGGAACAGATATTAATGATTGACTTCCCTTCCCGTATTTTTATGGAAAAGACACATTCGTGAGCAGTTGGGTGGTGCGGTGATCAGCGCGCTAGACCTGAAGTCAGAAAGACCCATCTTCCTGGGTTCAGATTCAGCCTCAGACACTTACTCGCTGTGACCCTGGGCAAGTCACTTAATCCTGTTTGTCTCGGTTTCCTCATCTGTAAAATAACCTGGAGAAGAAAATGGCAAACCTCTCCAGTGTCTTTGCAAAAAACAAACAGAAAGAAACAGCAGAGTCACAGAGTTAGAAATGATTGAATGAAAAAAATGAGCAGTCAGACCTACCTCAGAATCTGGGTTACAAATCAGACTGGTGTATTCTTCATTGATTTTCTAGACTTAAGAAGTGTTGATGATCCAGATTAACTTAAAGTGTGTGTATACTTTTTCTTTTCTTTTTTTTTTCTGGAAAGCCCAGCTCTGTACTATAAACTTTATAAACCATAAGCATTGCTTAAGCTCAGCAGAAATGTGGTCAGAATCTAAGAGAATTCAGTTGTCTTCAGACTGGAGGCCCAGAATCTGGAACTAGGAGAGACCTCCAAGTCCATACAGGCCATCTCCCACCCCTCATTTCACAGATAAGGAAGTAAGGCACAGGGAGATTATGTGATTTATCCACAGCTTGCAAGCATTGGAGGCAGGATCTGAAGCCAACTTGCCCAGACTCCAGGGATGTCATTCTAGCTCCCACACCACAGCGAGGCTGAGAAAAGGCTCTTCTGATACTTCCCTTGCTACCCAAAGCACATCCACAAGATTTTCCATCCCTTTCAGAATCTTAGCAGGAGTGCTGAATTACATTGTGCCTCAGACATCCTCCATAAATTTGTCATTTGCCCTGATAATTTGTTTCTAAGGCCCAAAGGGGCTTTTAAGTTATGGTGTCATGAAATAACAAAAATATGTCATATGAGGAAGAGTATTAAAAAGAGCAGGTCTGTAAAATACACCCCCGCTTAATTTCCATCTTCCTTTGTTTTGGCTTAATGACAGCCGGCTCTAAGAATGGGGTATCCTTGACTGGTGCCCCATGAAAGTCAGAATGGAGGTGAGACAACCATTAATATGCATGCTGGCTTGGAACTTCGCATGGAACTCCATCCCCAATTCGATGCATGAAAGACAGAGTTTTAAATCTCTATCATAGTAAGGAACCTGCCATTCAAGCTTGGGAAATGCTTTCTCAGCGTCAGAAGATGCTATTAGCACTGAACTGGCATCATTTTTCATCTTAAGGGGACATTAAATAAGCACAGTAAATTCATACAGGTGCTCCTACTTGTAGCAGGCATAAAGTCACACATTGTTCGGGATGGGTTATTTTATTAATGCTTATGCTGTGAGTCAATTGGCCAACAACTTTGTCAAGGCATTATGCCGATGTTGAAGAAGCCAATGACGTGGATGTGCATGACCCAGCTTATCGGGCTGCCATCGGTAGCAGAATTTAGGAGCAGACCCCAAAGGGGGATCCTTTGTCTACTCTGTAGGACACTGAATTCATTCCTGGTGCAGAGAAGAGCCTGAGAGGTGAAAACAGAAGCAAAGTGTCAGCAGTAGCTCTCACACTTCTGTGACTTTGACAAAGTCACTCTACACTTTGAAACACCTTGCACTTTCTACAATTGCATCTCTAGCACTAAACACAATGCCTGGACTGTAGCAGCCACTTTTTAGATGCTTCTGAATTGATTGCAAATGAACAAACAGAGACAAAGAGAAGTTAGAGGCTTTACTCAAGGTAGCACAGTACTGGAAGTGGCAGAATTTGAATCTGACTTCAAACCCAATGTTCTTTCTACTATATCACTTCACTTCCTCTACTCAAATGAATCCATAAACTCGCTGATTTGGGAGGGGGGGGTTATATAACAATGCAGATAACAGCCTAGACACATTGGCCCATCTGGGCAACTCTTGTCCATGTGCTTCCCAAAGTTTGTCAGAGATGACGTCTAAGATGTACCTGAGAAGGAGGAGGAAGAAGAGAGTTCCGACATCTAAGGACCATGAGGGAAGGCTTCCAATAGGAGAGGTAAAATGAACCTGGAGGTTAACTGAGGCTTCAAAGAGGCAAGGATGAGGAGGGCAAAAGCACATGCGGTGTACGCAAGACATGGAAGTAAGACGTGGAAGGTCAAGTTGGCCATATATTAAATAGACCCCCCAGGATCAACAGCTTTAAACCCCTAGCACTACTAGAAAATGCTCTCATTGAAAGCTGACTGCACCTTTTGAGCACACAGGTTTTGGCCAAGCTAGCCAGTAGTTTCTTGACTTGCTAAGCAAAATCAAAGTATAGAAGACCCCATATCCTCAGCATTATACAAGGGAAACCACTCTGGGGGGAGCTTGAGCTAGACACCTTCAAACTCTGAGGCTGCAGGCTAGACTCTGAAGAGCCCCATCCCAAATGAGAAGGCAAGGGTTGGGGTTCAGAATTGGTCACTGACTAGTTGTAGAACTTCTAGAATTCCAAGTTGGCTCAGCAGGTATTAGTGAGGGAGGGGTGGAAGGCCAGCTGGCTTTAGACCCTCCCTCCGATACATATTAAGTGTGCCACCTTGGCTAAGTCATTTAACCCTCAGATCCCAAAGCAACTTATAAGCACCTCGTCTGTATTTTTCACACCATGAGTTCCTCACACTGATGAGGTCAAAGGTCTAGACAAAAAAAGAAACAACCAGACTCCAGCCAAACATGTTGGATGACACTTTATCCATAGTATTCAAATTAAAGCCAGTGTCTTTTTCCACTAACAAATGGAAAACTGCAAAAGTAGAAAGAATCAGTCAACAAATGTTTGTTAAGCGCCTACTATGTGCTAATCACGAGAGCTATGAAGACAAACCAAAGACAGCGGGGCCCTTACTAAGCTCTCAGTGTAATGGGGGAAACTATGGATGAAAAGACGGTGAGGATGGGTGCAGATGGCTTGGTTCAGCGGTGCTGAAATCCTGAGACCGAGATGGGCAATGACTTGAGGAGGTGGAAGTTTCCGCACTGATTTCATCTTACAGAATGATTCCTTCCTGGAGTGTTAGTGACTCATCTGGTGCCAAATGATGAGGTGAATTCCCTGGACTCTGTCCTTAAGTGGGGGAGGATCCACGAGGACCCCTCCAATGCTCACTCCTCACTCTCTCCAGTAAGAGGTAGGGAGAGGGATCAGAGCAGATGGTGCTGAGAAGCTGTTTCAGACTTGTTTTCATCTTGTAGTGATGAGCTTCTGAAGATGATAAAGTCCGGGAACCAGTCAGGCAGCAAATGATGAGAAGAGCTCCCTGGGTGGCCGGCCTCCTTAAGTAGTGAAGGCTCTGGGCACCACTGGCTAGAGGCATGAAAATCAGTGGTTTTAGGGGAATGCCCTGTGGAGAGGCCAGCACTGCTGGCAAGCAGCAATTGTATCTGGGGAAAAAATGTATCAAGAAAAAGAAAACTCCTTCAGTGATTGCCATGATTGCTGTTTTTCTCTATGTTTTTATTTATTTTTAGATGTTTTGTTCTTTTCTTGGGAATAATCACCCCTTTCTGGTAAAATCTCAAGCTTATTCTCCCGGCTCATATGGGCTTCTGGTAACCAAAGATATAAGCAGCCTAGCGGGTGTCCTGGGTCAGTGCACTTGAGAAAGGAAACTCTGTTACCAGGTCAGGATTGCCACTAATCATTCAGGAGACTAAACTCCAGCAAGTGGGAAGAACTAGGCCATGGTTGGAACAGAGGATGTTAGATCTAGACAAATCATAAAGAGAGGACCATTGATTTAGAGCTGGGAAAGCTAGAAAGGTCACCTTTACAGAGACAATGAGAGAAAAAGAGAGAGCAGCAGAGATGCAGAGAGATAGGGCATTTTAATGTTTAATTATTATGTTTAATATTTCTTTATTAGTTATTATTATTTATTCATTAATATTAATGTTTAATATTGCTAGGCATTGTGTTGGAGGCACTGTGTTATCATCAAACAAGGCAACCCTTACTGTCGAGGAGCTTCTATTCTCATGGGAAAGGACAACATGAAAAGAGGAACTGGTTGGAAAGGGGAAGAGGGACTGGAAAAGAAGTGAGAGTGACTTGGGGCCTTTCCTGAAGTGGTGGTCCAGGCTAGGGATTCATCCTTCAGGAGACTGACTGAGCTTAAGGCAAAGGCTTTTTCTAGAGTGAAATAGTAGCCCATGAGTAGAAATCCAAAGAGAGAGTCGAGTTGGCTGAAATGGTGGTCTGGGATCAGGAAACTGAGGCCCAGAGAGGCTAAGTAATTGGTCCAAGATCAAGCAGATGTCACAGCTTAAAAGGCCATGAAAAAGTGGAACTGGGAGTCAATTCCAAGTTTAAATGATTCCAAATCCAACATTATTCCCACTGCACTATATAATGTCTCCTTAACATGACTTTAAAGATCATCTTGTCCAACCCACTCATTTAATGGATGAACCCAAGAGAAATTACACAGCTTGTCCCAGGTGACACAAGTAGTGAATGGAAGAACCAAGACTTAAATTGGAGGCTCCTGCTGCTAATATCAGTGGTCTCTCCACTGTACCATGTGCAGTGCCAGTATTTGAAGCAAACAAGAAATTAGAAAACTTTTTTAATACGTTTGAAGGCAAGAGAGTTGTGCTCAGTTCCTTCCCGTCTTATAGAACCCTGGGTGGGAGATTTTGAATGCCTTGGCTCCCAACTCACTGAGCAGCCTTGATGCCATTTCCAATCTCTTGCTTCAGATTGTTCAGCTGTGAAATTCAGAATTCAATGGAAGTCCTTTCTACCACACTGGCTGCTCGTGAGGAAATGTGCCAGGAGTACACAACGTAGGCTAGAAATTGGAGCTCTAATGATTTTCATTCATTGTTTTGTCCTCATGCCTCATGATTTACTATGTGAGACTGTATCTTTGTATATATGTGATAACTAAACACTAAAGCTTTCCTCCAATGCGTCACCATAGTATGGGGGGCAGCAGGGGACTTGGAGATCTCAAAGGCAATGCCAACAGAGCACCATCTCTAACAGTTCTGACCAGACTTGACTATCTTTGAGTTTGGGACAGGATGGACTGTGTGACTCCCAGACCACCTCCCCTGCACTAGCTACCCTCTCCTCTTCTTCCCATCTTGACCCCTTGGCAAACCAGTTCAACTCTATGCTGTCCTCCTGCCTTAAATCCCTTAGTTCCCTTAACATATCACCAATTACACCAGCTAAGATGCAGCCTTGGACCATTTCCATGTTACCTTTATGCCTACACATATGCTGCTGAATAAATGTGGAGAAAATCGCGTGACTATTCTGAGTGGGTTCACTACAAATTTATGACACCTAAATACAACTGAGCCCTCACTGCCGCTAGGCAATCCCCTATGTCTTCCTTACCAGCTCTCCATACCAATGTCCACAGCAACTCTTCCAAACCCTGTCATCGCTCCTCAACCCTCCCACACCTCCTCCTGCCCTCACTCTCAGGTGAAAACTCTGCCCATATTTTGTGAGAGAAGGTGAAGCCATTCACGGTAAACTCCCTCTTTCTCTAACACCAAATGTCTTCCGCCCCTCTCTGCTCCTCTCCTCCTGTTCCACATAATGGAGTGTCCTTACTCCCTTACCTAGGCTAAACCGTCTACTTGTTCAAGCTCTCCCATTCCATCCCATCTCCTCCAACATACTGCCCTCACTTGTTTCCAGTCTCTCCCTCTTTACTGGTTCACTTCCTTCAAGTATGCTTATATCTCTCCTGTCCTGGGGGGGGAAAAAAAAAACAAGCCTTCACTTGATCCTCTATCCCTGCTACTTTCCCACATCTTTCCTCTCTTTTGTGATTGAACTCCTCTCCTTTTAATCCCTTGCAGTCTGACTTCCAGCCTTATTAATTCAACAGAAACTGATCTCCAAGGTTACTAATGACTCCTTGGTTGCCAAATCCAATAGTCTTTCTCAGTTCTCCTTTTCTTTTGCCTCTCTACAGCCTTTGACCCAGTTTCTTATGCCCTGCTCCTTGGTATTTTCTTCTCTTTAGGTTGTTGGGATACCCTTCCTCCTGATTTCCCTCCTCTCTGACCACTCCTTCTATGTCTCCTGTACTGGACCTTCCTACAGATCTAGCCTTCAAACCATGCGCAACCCTCGGGCTTCTGTCCTGAACTTTCTTCTCTTCTCCCTCTGTATGACTTCACGTGGTGACCTCATTACCATCACTATACCTATAATTCTTAAATCATCAAACTGCTCCAAACCCTGGGCTGACATCCAATCTCAAATCTCCATCTTCCTTTCAGACATTCCAAATTAGATGTACAGTAAACATCTGAAACTCGATATGTCCCAAAGGGAGCGCATGATCTTTTTCCCTAACTCTGCCCCTACTCCTGCCTTCCCTATTACTGTCTAGGAGTCATTCTGGAACCCTCTCCCCTGCCCCATATCCATGTTGTGGCCAAGACCTGTCAATTTTACCGCCACATCATCTCTTGTCGATTTCATCTTCGCAGCATCTCTTGGATATGTCCCCTTCTCGCCATTGGTGCCCAGGTGCGTGCCCTCATCCCCTCACTCTTGCACTATTGCAATAGCCTGTTGGTGGGTGTACCTCAAGACCCTGCAGTACATTCCCCATTCAGTCACTAAAGTGGTTTTCCTATAATACCAGTCCAATAACATCACCCCTTACCCAATGGATGAAATATGAAATTCTTTGTTTGGCATTAAAACCCTTCAGAATCTAACCCTCCTCCCTTTCCAGCCTTCTTACACCTTACTCCCTAACATACACTCTTCCATCCATTGACAATGGCCTCCTTACTGTTCCACAAACAAGCCACTCCATCTCCCAGCTCCAGTGATTTTCTGGTTGTCCCCCATGCCTGGAATGATCTCTCTTCTCCACTCAACTACTGATCTCCCTGGCTGCCTTCAAGTTCCAACTTCTACAAGAAACTTTCCCTGATCCTTCTAAATTCCAATGCTTTTTCTCTTTTAACTATTTCCTCTATAAAGCTTTCTTTGTATATGGTTTTGGGTTTTTTTTTCTCCCTCATTAGGTCATAAACTCCTTGAGGGCAAAGACTATATGTTGCATCTTTTTGTAAACCAAAAAATAGCACAGTATTTGACATGCAGTTGGTTAACAGATGTTTGTTGAATGACTGAATATCTTTGTCTAGGCTTATTTTAGATGAAGACCATCTAAGGTTTTAGGGTCTGGAAATCAGTGTCAATAGAATTTGTTGCATATGCTAAAAGGAAAGGCCTGAAGCTAGTTGACTCTCTACTATGCTTCCTTATCTTTGATAAGAGAGTAGTAACCACCCCTGTGGGATTTCTTGGGGCTCCATAAGATAATGGAGGGAAAGCCCTAGATAAACCTTCAGTTCCTCTTCAATGGTAGTTCCTATCAGTGTGGATGTTATTGGCTTTATTGTCCAGACCTAGGATTTACTAGATGTAGGAAACTCCCACTACCAATGCCTCTCAGCAACTGTTCTGTATTTGAGAGTCTTGAAGGTGGTCTCCACTGGGAAGAAACACAACTTTGACAGAATCACACAGAATGTATCAAAAATAGGGCTTGGACTCAGGTCCTCCTGCCTCTACTAAGTCCTGCTGTCTCTCTTTTGTTGGCATCTTGTGTTTTAATGGCAACACTATGCATCAGGTGCCTCATCTATACAATGGGAATAACAAAAGCTTCTATCTCACAGAGCTTTTGTGACAATCACATAAGATGGCAGAGGCCAAACATTCACCATTCTCAGAGGGTTCTCTAAATGAAAATTATGATTAGTGTCCTTATCATCAGCAGCATCAGATTATTAAACTGGTGTCCTAGCATCTGGATCATGAGAGAGTGGTCTTTATGGGGCTGGAATATAATAATGAAGTTTCTGATGCAATCAGAGAATTTGGGCTCAAAGAGAGCTCAGATGCAGTCCAGTCTAAACACTTCCTTTTACAATTAAGGAAGTGAAATGACTTGCTCAAAGTCAGGGATGGAGGTGGGGGAAGAGGTGAGATGCTAACCCAGGGACCTCAGCTCACAACCCAAACTCTTTCTGCTCCAGCATATTTGACCCCAAGCAGACATCTTTTTCACTTTCTTCAGGAGCCGCCCTAGCAGCCTGGGCACTCTTTCTCTGGAGTGTTGATGGAAACAATATCATGAATATTCTGCATGTGATTGCAGAGGACTTTTGCTCACATCCCTACATCCCATGGCATCCCTGGGGCAAAAAAGCAGGATGGAACACTCCTGGGATCCTCTAATCCAATGAAATGATCCCTAAAACCTGAAATCCTGCAAGATGTGGCCCATGAATTATCTGGGAGGAAGGAAATCATGGGCTCTGTGGAGCCAAGATAGGAGGGGACGTCAGGCCGGGGGCTGCTTTTAAAGAAGCTGCTGAACAGAAGGAGAAACCGGAAGGGTCCCTGCCTCCAATATCCCATTAGCGGTTCATCCAGACATGGCTAGGAAACTCCAGCGGTGCCAGCCTGGCACATACCCTCCTAGGGACTGCCTTTGTGTCAGTTCCCCACATTTCAAAACTGATGATCTGGCCAGCCCCATCTTTATCCATTTTAATGCTATAAGTCACTGAGCAAAAGTACCAGGGCTTTGCTACCTGCAGAAATCCCGAGTCCCATTTGATGTTTTGGAATCCCAGCTGCCCAGGCCAGGTATGCTGTCCTGTTCCTTTTCATCCCAGCTCATGTGAATTGAATCGGACTGCTTGCACTGGACCTTCTAGCAAACACCCCTTCCTCATGCCTGAGCTGTTCTTGCTAGGCCTCAAGGTTTTGTTTAATCCTAAAACACACTCTAGGCAGAGACAGTGAGTGGGATTTGAACCAGGAAGCACCACGTGGTAGATGAACCAGGAGCGACACAGATGGAGGCCTGGATTCTGCCCCTCTTAACCTTATATGCAAGGCCATGTGCTTCCTCACGTGGGAAACAAGGGGTTGGACCAGAAGTCTTCTGTGAGCCCTTTGGGTCTATGCCTCTGTGCCTCGGTTTCCTTATCTGTCAAGGGGGGATTCACCATAGTTCCTCTCTCCCAGTTTTGTTGTGAGGCTTAAATAAAATAATGTAGGCAACGCTCATTATAGCCCTGAAAGCAGCACACAAACGGGAGCTGTTATTATTTGGCAAGCCTGGCAGAGTTGAGGGCAGCAGACTGGGCTTCCAATTTGGGGTCTGCCCATGACTCTCTGTGTTGTCTTAGAAGACAGATGTTCAAATTTCACTTCTGATCATTAGAGCCTGTGTGACTTTGGGCCAGTCATTTAACATCCTTGGGCCTCAGTTTCCTCATCTGTAAAATGTGGGGTGGACTAGATCAGAGTTTCTTAGACCAGTGACGGTGACCTTGTTTGGTTGTTGTTTTTTTTTTTCCTACATAACCATTGAAAACCATAAGTTGTAAATATTAATAACCATATTTCAGTTTTATTGGTTTCCTTTGTAACCCTATATATCTTATTTTATACATTTCACAATATTGTTCTGAGGACTTGATAGGTCTCATCAGATTGTCAAAGGTCCCAGGACACAAAACTCAGAACTTTTGGCCTGATAGATTCAAAGTTTCCTTCCAACTGTAGGTCTATGACCTTAGAGTGGAAAGTTCCCTGAACTCTCCTGTTCTATAAAATGCAGGGATTGGACAAGGGGATATTTAAGGTTCCTGCCAGTAACAAATCCCTGATCCTTTTTCCAGCTCTCCCTAAAGGAGAGACTTCAATGACTGGTGGTCCTCATTGGTACGGTCATCTATTTCAATCTGCCAAGCCACTTGTTAAGCTCCTGCTCTGTTCCAGGCCCTGTTCTAGGCACTGGGATCACAGGAGCTCATATGGAATCATGCTGGCCCTTAGGAACTGGTCTTCAGTTGAGAGAAGCTTACATTTACTGGATCTCACTTGAGAAAAGCTGACCTTTCTAGAAGATGATCTCAGGAATTTTGGTTGAGTATTCCTAAGCCATCCTTCCAGGGATGAGGTCGTCCATTTCCCATTTGCACTTTCCTTTTCTAATCCAATTATCTCTCTTTTCTAGTATAATTTCTGACACCCTTACACACAGGCTCACACCAACAATGTAATATAAATGGTGTCTTTATCATCTGTTGGCTTGGCCCGTTGTGGAAGGGGGAAAATGAATGTAAGTCAGTCACATCGGTATACTCTTTATTTGAATTTATTTTGTTTTATTGATAAAGTGCCTAGAAAGACATTTGAGCTGTTTTCAGACTTTGAAAGAAGAGATACACAGATTTCTAGGTTTCTTTGCCAACCTGACAGGCTTGTGAGGCTGGGACCTCAGTATCCCTCTGATCTAAGCCGAGACACTTCTGCACCACTGTTATTATTTATTAATTGAATCCTAATGCATTTGAGCTACTGCCAGCCAAAAAATAAAAATGTCCATGGTGTGTGAAAGGTGTAAGCTTAAAAGACAAAAGACGAAGGGGAGATGAGGCAGCCAATTGAAGGTCTGGCTTTATCTGGGACTGGAAATGGAAGTTTAATAGACTATTTGCCAATATGTACATACTCCAGATAATTCAAAGCAGTAGTTCTGTCTCTGGCTTCCTCCCTTCCCAGTCTTCTTCTGTATGACCCTTCTCCACAAACTCTGGAATCTAGTGATAGTGGCCTTCTTACTCATCCTCTTACACAACCCTCCATTGCTGACTCTCCCCAGCCTAGAGTTCTCTTCTTCCTAACCTATGTTGATATCTATCTGTATATCTGTCCATCTATCCATCTATCCATCTATATAACTATGTGTCTGTTGGTCTGTCCATCTATCTGTCTGTCTGTCTGTCTGTCTATTCACATATTTTTACCAAGTTGTTTGCATGTTGTCTGCCCCCAATAAACTGTGAGCTCCTTGAAGTCAGGGGGAGTTTGGGGTCCCACTTTTTTTTTTGTCTTGCTTTGTCTAATACCCCGTGCCCACTTGATGACCATCCTCTATAGTTTGTGAAGGCTTCTCACCCACCCCTGGATTGCTCACTTTTCTAATATCCATCTTTGGAATTCATAGCTTCATTCAAGATCATTCATGTGCCACCTCTTACAGGAAGCCCATCCTCATTTCTGATCCTCCAACTGCCAGACTCTTTGTCCCCATCAAATTATGAATATACTTATCTCTTTGCATGTTTTATGTTCCCAGTAAAATGTAAGGGGGGAGGGCTGTTTCACCTTTGTATCCCCACAGTATCATATACATAGTGGCAAAAGTAAGGATTTATAAATGTGTGCTTTGTGCCAGTCGGCTTGAGGCATGTGTGGATTAATGACCGATTGTAATGCGAATGTAAATTTTAAAGATCTTCCCTGCCCCTAGGCTAAAGTGCACCAGAAGCCTGGGGAGGGAGGCTTGTTTTTCAGAAGATACTTTTTGATTGGCCAGTGGGTCAAAAAGGTTGTTACATTCTCTGAGCCAGGAGAAGGCTATATAAGCACTGATGTGTAGCTTTGTTTTGGGACTCACTTTGAGAAATGTTCTGTGATTTGATCTGAATTCTGGGAAGCCGTTGTTGAGAGTCCCCCGGCTTTGAAAAACCCAGAATGTGGAAACCCAGATGTTGACTGGGTATGAATGTAATGGTTGGACAGTTTGGAAATCTGTCTGCTTGATGTTTCTGTCTTGATAATTATGCCTGTATACTTTGAGGTTCAGGGTGCTGACCTTTTCTCCTGAACAAGGTAAACGATATATGTCTGACTGATTAAAGTAAGCTTGTTAACCCATTTTGAGTTGCTTTCCTTTAACAAAGCAGATCCAAGAACCTGTGGTAGCTGCAAACCCTGAGGACGCTTGGGGTGCTTGCTGCTACAAAATGGCAGATCCAAGAACCTGTGGTAGCTGCAAACCCTGAGGACGCTTGGGGTGCTTGCTGCTACACCGATTAATTGGCAGTAGCCTCGGTATTTTGTGGTTTTGCTCATTTTCAGGCTGCCCATCTTTCATTCCCTTCGTGAGCCTATTTCTGACTATCCTGACTTCCATGTTATGCCTCCTCAGCTGTTGTTTGACCTTGGAACCTCCCTCAACCCCTGTGGTCTTTTCACTCTAGAACTAGAATGCCAGGTATCTCATTGATGAGGATCTCCTGTGGTCTCAGTTTGGGGGAGCGACCAGGGCTGACCATCCTTTGTTCCCTTCCCATTTGTCCTTCTAATTCTCTGAATTAGTACAACAGGGCCTATGGTGGGCACCTTCTAGTCCTCAGACTGTTCAGTAGCTCCTTTTTGTGTGTTGTCTTTCTCCATTTGACTGCCGGCTTCTTAAGGGCAGAGACTATTGTTTGGCATATATTTTGATCCCTAGTACTTAGCAGAGAAAGGATTTAAAAATCCCCCTTTCCTTGCCTTTGTGGCATTGACTGCCTTCTTTTTAAGCAGGTTCAGCTCTTACTAATCCCAGGACAACTTGGTAGGACACTATCCTGTTATCAGCCCATAGTATTCAATGTTCTTCTATGGTCTGGACTGAATAGGATGATCATTGGGTTAAAACTGGGAGAGAGCTTCAAAATCATCTAGCCCCATCTCTTCACTTAGGACAAATCAGTCAATAAGCATTTGTTAAACACCTACTATGGGCAAGTCACTGTGCTGGGGAAAAATTGGAGCTTCAGGGAAAGTAATTTCCCCCAAGATCACACAGTCAGTGAGGAACAAGCTTGGATTTGAACCCAGGTCTTCTGATTAAAATCAAATTCCTTTCTACCCTGACTCAGTGATTAACTCACTTTTGCCAGTTTCTAATGCATATTTGGAAGGAAAATATAAGGGTTATGCACCAAATTGAATGGGCCTAAAACGCAACATACAAGGAAGCCAGTGAATTCACAGTCAGAGGAAAACAGGGATGTCCAGGACCTTTTCTTATTCCAGATGAAGTTTGCTATTATTTTTTAAAGCTGACAAAATAATTCTTTGGTAGTTTGCTTGGCAAAACACTTAATAAGTAAAGTAATTTAGGTAGAATTGTCATTTTTATTATATTGCTTTGACCTACCTGTGAGAAATTAATATTCCTCCAATTGTTCAGCTTTGTCTTTATTTGCATGAAAAGCATTTTGTAATTATGCTCAAATTGTCCCTGAATTTGTCTCTTCAGGTAGACTTCAAGTGTCTTACACTGTCTACAGTTATTTTAAGGGGATTTCTCTTTCTGCTGGGTTTTATTGGTAATATATAGAAACACTGATGACTTACGTGCTGCTTTTACATCCTGCAACTTGGCTGAAGTTGTTTTAGCTAGTTTTTTAGTTGATTCTCTAGGTGTACCATCATATCATCTGTGAGGAGTGGTACCTTTGCTTCATTAATGTCCGTTCTTCTTGCTGTGATTTCTGTTTCTTATCTCATTGTTATAACTAGCATTACGAGTGAAATTTTCAATAACTGTGGGGACAATGAACCCCCTTGCTTCACCCCTGATATTATTGGGAAGGCTTTTAGCTTATCCTCATTAGTACTTATTTTAAGAAAGACTCCATTTACTTCCATACTTTATAGTTTTTTTTTAAAGGAATGAGTATTATATTTTGTCAAAAGCTTTTTCTGCATCTATTGATATAATCATGTGACATTTTCATTGTATTTCTTTTTCATATGATCAATTACACTGATAGATTTCCTAATCCTGAATGAGCCCTGAATTCCTGGCACAAATCCTACCTTTGTCATAGTGTATATGATCTCTGTAATATATTGCTGTAATCTCCATGCTGGCTTTTTACTTTAAAATGTTTGCATCAATATTCTTTAGGGAAAATGGCCTATGCTTTTCTTTCTCTATTCTTGCTCTCTTTGGTTTAAGTATCAAAACCATGTTTGTGATGTAAAAGGGATTTGGTAAGAATCTTTACTTATTTTCTTTTCCAAATAGTTTATGTATCATTAAAGTTAATTGTTCTTTAAATGTTTGATAGAATTCACTTATAAATTCATCTTGACCTGGGGATTTTTTTTTCCTCAGGGAGCTCATTTATGGCTTGTTCAATTTCTTTTTCTAAGATAAGGCTATTTAAGTGTT
Organism: Petaurus breviceps papuanus; assembly: GCF_028583685.1. Classification (NCBI taxonomy): domain Eukaryota; kingdom Metazoa; phylum Chordata; class Mammalia; order Diprotodontia; family Petauridae; genus Petaurus; species Petaurus breviceps. Next base: position 1,980,749 of record NW_027186366.1, read on the forward strand.
CTCTTTCCTGTTATACTAATATAGGCAATTTATATTTTTTGTAAATATTCATCCCTTTCACTTATATTGTTAGTTTTACTGGAATATAATTGGACAAGATAACTCCCTAATAAATATTTTAATTTTGTTCTCACTTGTAGTATATTTACTTTTCATTTTTGATATGGAAAATTTGATTTTTTCATTACTTAAATCAAATTAACCAATGGCTTATCTGTTTTAATGTGCATTTTTTTCATAAACCAACCCCTAGGTTTATTTATTAGTTCAATTGATTTTTTTCCTTTTGATTTTATTTTTCCCTTCTTTGATTTTCAGTATTTCCAATTTCATGTTTTAATTTCATGTTTAATTAGGGTTTAATGTGTTCTTATCTAGTTTTTTTTTTAAGTTCCAGGTCCATTTATTGATCTTTTCTTTCTCTCTTTTATTGATGTATGCATTTCAAAAATATAATTTTTCCCTAAGTACTATTTTGGCTGCATCCTGTAAATTTTAGTATGCTGTTTGAAAGTTGTCATTCTCTTTAATGAAACTACTGATTATTTCTATGATTCCTCCTTTGACCCACTCATTCTGTAGGATTAGATTGTTTAGTTTCCAACTAATGTTTAATTTACGATTCCAAAACTATTTTAATGCAATTTTATTGCATTATGATACCCCAAAAAAGTGTATTTAATATTCCTGCTTTTCTGCATTTGTTGGTGAGACTTTTATCCCCTAATATATGGTCACTTTTTATAAAAGTGCCATATACAGCTGAGAAAAAGGAATAGTATACTCCTTTCTATACCCATTCAATATTTTTTTGCAGACATCTATCATCTCTCCCTTTTCTAAAATTCTATTCATATCCTTAACTTAGTTATTTTATGGTTAGGTTTATCTACCTCTGAGAAGGAAAAGTTGAGGTTTCCCACTAAAACCAAGCCAATACAGGGGAATCTTTAATTGCCATTACTATCACACCTCCTAAAATTCAATTAACTTTTCCTCAAGAATTTGGGTGCTATACCATTTGCTGCACATATGCTTAGCATGATATTACTTTATTGTCTGTTGCTTTTAGGAAGATGTATGGTAGTTTCCCTGTTTATTTCTTTTAATTAGGTCTATTTTTTGCTTTTGCTTTGTCTGTCTTTTTTTCCAACTTCAGCTGAAGCATAACAGATTCTGTGCCAGCTCCTTATTTTAGCCACATGTGTGTCTTCCTGTTTCAAGTGTGTTTCTTGTAAACAACATATTATTGGCTCCTTGTTTCTAATCCATTGTACCATCCGCTTCTGTTTTATGGGTAAATTCATCCCATTCACATTCACATTTAGAATTACTGACTGTGCATTTCTTTCCTTCCTATCTTCTTTTTCTACTTCTCTCTTTTACCCTGTTCCTCCTCAAAAGTCTGTTTTGCTTCTGACTGCTGTCTCCTTTAATATCCCCTTCCTCTTATCACCCTCCCCTCTTTATTTTATCCCCTTCATCTTACTTCTCTGTTGGCTAAGATAGACGTCCATACCCAAGTGAATGTTCGTGTATATACATATGTATGTATACATATATTCTTCTTTCTTTGAGCCAATTCAGATGAGAATGAGGTTCAAGAATTGCCCATCCCCCATATCTTTCTCCTCCACTGTAAAAATTCTTTCTTGCATACTTTTTTTGTTTGAGATAATTTTCCCCATTCTTCCTCCCTCTTTGCTCTTCTCCCAGTACATCCCTCTTTATCGCCCATCCTTTTTTTTTAGATCATCTCTACATAATTGACTCCTTTCTGTGCCCTCTATATAAAGTCCTTCTAACTGCCCTAATAATGATGAAGTTTTTAGGAGTTACATATATCATCTTCCCATATAGGAATGTAAACATTTAAACTCATTGAGTCCTCATGATTTTTCTTTCAGGTTTACTTTTTTATGGCTCCCTTGAGTCTTGTATTTGAGATTCAGAGGCCCTCCTCTTCTTCCAAATCTCTGATTTTAAAAAGTTCAGTCTTTTGAAGGACATTAGGGATAATGAGATTAACTTAACTCTCCTCATCTTGGTCAGACTCCACCCAAACTTCCAAAGAATTTAATCTAAGGTTCAGAAACCCTCTGTGTTCTATTCAAGCTTGGGTAGAGACTGATCCTTTTGTCTAGATGGCCAAAGGCTGGGAGCTGTCTACTATAGAGATGTTTTCTCTGTCCAAGGTGAAATGATGATGGATGACACCAAGGCCTTCATTGAAAGAACACACAAATGGTGAGCCACCATGATTGTCTTTGGTCTAAGAGAGATGGCCAAATGACCATCCCTTTCTTAATAACCTGCTTCCTTTTTGATAAAATTATTAAATTCTCCAGAAACCATGTCTTTGGAACCTTTTTAATCATCACACATTTAAGCTGGGCTGTATTCCAAGTTTAGGAATGAGGGGCAGGGGAGCATTCAAGGGGTCTCACGTTATAAGCTTTTTTTCTGCACTGTTGTTTTCAGAGCAAGTTGTGGGAGTTAGAAGTTTTTGGTGCTTCCAAACTGCTGTGATGTGGGAAGAGGTGAGACCACAGCCTTGCAACTTCAGGCAATGCTGCTCCTCCCTGTCCCTGCTCCCTTGGCATAGCAAGCACTCCTCTCTACTATGAAACTGTGACTAAGAAGCGAGTATAGGTGACAGAGTTACCAAACAGTGCCCTGTCCCACTCCCACTACTAGCATATGAGTCCCCTGTAGTCTCTTTCTAGCCAAATGTCCAATCCACTTACCATGTCTGACTTGAGAGCTCTGAAGGCTGCTACTGCGACTGCATGACTTTCAAGGCCCAGTGCTGCTGTTGCTTCCACACAGGCTTCAGAACAAACCCACCCCACTATCACAGTTTTCTCCTTCCAACCTCCTAAATTGTATTGGGCTAGAAAAATGTCTCACCCCAACCTTCTGTTGGCTTTGCTGCTACAGAATTTGATTTGAGGCATTATTTCAAAGTTGTTTGAAAGGGAAAGTTGGAAGAGCTTGGCTGCTTCCTCTACTGGGCCATCTTAATTCTTGCCCCAGAAGTGAATAAAAGAAATTTTCAAAACACTTTGCAAACCTTAAAATACTACAAAATTACTGACTGTTATTCCCATGTATAATTCTAGCCATGTGGCAACATGTCTTGCTAGGTAGAGGCTAAATCTTTACAACCAGCAAGGATGTATTTCACTGTCTCTACCTTTGATTTGCATATTCTCCACTGATCACTACATCTGGACTCCTTAAGGGGAATCTTTCTGAAGTTTGCAGTGGTGCTGGCCTCATTTCATTAAAAGCACAACATTTTATAAACCTTCAAATGTGAAGAAATGTGAGCAATTACTGTTATTTTATTATCATAGATGGCTCAGCTGATTTTTCTTCTACCTTTACACTGCCTCATCATCTACACCTCCATAAATAACTCCCACCTCAGTAGACTTGCCTTACACTACATCCTGGATTATGTGCAAAGACCCTTGGTCCTGGCTCCCTCACCTACTAAGTGTTGCTTACTGAGGGCTTCATTCTAGGTTTCTCCTTTTTTTTGTTTCCCCAGTTACTAAATTTGTTAGGTCATACATAGATTTCTACAAAGTATTTGATAAAGTCTTGTAATAGTAATGTAATTTAAAGATCACCCTGTATTGGCTTGGTTTTCAAATTGATTGTGTTAAAACCCAGAGCTTGTGAATCCCACTTGTGGGATAGACTTGTTGACGTGAAAAGAAACGGCTGAACTGGGAGGAGCTGATGACGTAAATTTAGAGAGACACAAGCAAAGAGAGATACAGAAGAACTTCTTGGAAGCAGCACCTTTGGAGGCAGAGAGAGACTGAGAGGATTGCTGAGGGCCACTTTGAATTGCCCAGGACTTTTGAGAGCTGCCACCCAGAGATGTCAAGGACTGAGGGGACATGGCTGTTATGCTGGTACTTTGTCTGTTGTTTTCCCAGATCTGTCCACTGGTGAAGGACAGTCCTGTTGTTGCAGAGGTCTTGGAACCTTGCTGTTGGTTCAGAGCTCCTGAGACTGTTGTGCAGGCACAGAGTGAATTCTGTACACTGGTGAAGGACAGTGCTGTTGTTGCAGAAGTCTTAGAACCTTGCTGTTGGTTCAGAAGCCCTGAAGAAGGATTTTCTTGTTGTATGTTTACAGAAATCCTGGAAGGGGCTTTTGCTAATGTTTTCAGGGGTCCTAGGACTGTTCTGCAGACAGAGAATGAATTAATGAGGACACTGACAATGTATCTTATTGCCTTGCTAAGCTTTGTCTCCCCAGGAACAAAGATTGCTGAGAACTTGCCTCATGTCAAGATAAAGAAAAGACCTCCATTTGGGTATTAAATGCTGTGCTTAAGCCTGTTGTAACTCTGGGGTAGATTCAATTGTGATCCAAGGGTGGGGAACTTTTGACTTTTTGTGCTCTGTGATTGAACAAATGAATGTACTTTACTTATGATTGGAAACTAATCTCCATTTGAAAAGAGGGGCTTTGTGATGAACTAAATGAATGTACAGCCTAGGGGTGGAGTCGTATTTAGAAGAGGGACTTTGTGATTGATTAAATGAATGTAATGTCCAGGGTGAGGTAGTACTTGATTAAATCACACTTGGTAAATGCTGTATTTTGAATTATGCTATATGTTGATTCTCTCTGTTCTTAATTTGTCTCTGAATTAAATGGAGAGCACCTATGCTGGTATTTTGAACCTTGGGAAGTTGACTTTGCTTGGCATTACAAGTCTCTTATGGACAAAAGGGAGAGATGGATGTGAGATTCAGAACCAGCCAAATGTCATCGTTGATGAAGGATAAGTGTTAGCCTGGATGGATGTTCAAATACCATGCCCCAGGGCTCTGTCCTTGGGCCTACTCTAGTCAACATTTTTTTCAATGACTTGGATGGATTCAGAGATGGAAAGTTGTTCAAATCTGTAGATGACTTGAACCTAGTGGGGTAGTTCATAAGTTATGAAAGTCTAAGCAGACCATGGGGATGCTGGAAGGAGTCTAAAAAAGAAAAAAATGTTGAGATCCCTAGACTATCCTGTGCCTGTATTCAAATAAATCAACTATAGAAGGAAAGAATGAGAAAGATTGAGGGTATATAATAAGTCACATGAAAAAGATCTGAAAGTTTCTATTGAAATAGCACTGATTAGAGTCAAGGGTACAAGAAAGGGACCACCTCTAACAATGTGTACAGCACCTTGCCCAATGGTTCCCCAGCACTCCATGAGGATGGTCATTAAACTGAGTCTCATTACCAGTATGAGTCAACAGAGTGATATAGCAGCCAAAATATTCATGATTTGGAGAGGTCTGAATATGGTGTCTCATCAGTGTATGTTGCAAAGACCCCTTCCACAGATGCTGTTCTGCAACTCTTCTAAAATTTAAGTCTTAGGGAGTTGTAAAGGGCACTGAGAAATTAAGGAACTTTCCCATAAAGACATGGATATGATGTGTCAGAAGCAGAACTTAAGCCAGGCCTTTCTTTTCCAGCCCCAAAACATGAGGAGGTGGAGAAGGAAAGGAGAAAGAGAAAAATGGGGAAGGAGGAAGAAGAGGAAGAGATGAAGAAGACGACTATTTTGAAGGAGAAGAAAGAGGAGGCAGAGGCATACAGAGGTCCAGAAACCCGGACAAGGCCTGGATGACATGGTGGCAAGTTAATCCACCAACCACAAGGGCCATTTCCAGACCTATCACCTCAGGGCTGGGATCTGTAGGAGCTGTGTAAGAGACAAATGCATGACCTGCAGCAGTGGCAGCACCTACTCCTGGGAATATCAACCCATAGCCTGGAAATTTAAAAAGCATCTATCTGAACTTCCAGGGACCAGGATAGGTGAATGCACCCTGGCTGCTCCAATCCCCACCCCTGACTCTGAAAACACAGAAATTATTGCCCCAGAGCAAAATTTTAAAGAGTAAAGGCTTGGGAGCCTTAAAGAATGTGTGTGGCTAAAGCCCTGCCTCAAAATGGGTTCAAAACAGATTGCAAAAACAAAGACTTTAGAATCCTATTATTGCAGGAGGAACCAAATTCAGAAGGAGACAGCATTGACTCCACACCCACAGCTGAAGCCTCAACAGGGAATATGAACTGGTTTCAAGCACAGAAAACTTTCTTAGAAGAGCTCAAGAAGGACTTCGAAAACCAAATTAGAGAGGTAGAAGATAAAATTACTAACTGTTTTAAAAGCAAAATCTCAAAATTAGAAAAAACATTACAATGAAGAAAACAGCTCCTTAAAAAGAAAAATGTTGAACTAAAAATGAAATCTGAACATATGGAAAAGGAACTTCAAAAACCAACTGAGGAAAATAATTCACTAAAAATTAGAATCAACCAAATTGAAGCTAACAACACTATGAGGCACCAAGAATCAGTCAAACAAAATATCAAGAATGAAAAATTAGAAAAAGAGGTAAAATATCTCAATGGAAACATAACTGACCTGGAAAACAGATCCAGGAGAGATATGCTGAGAATTATTGCTCTACCAGAAAATCATGATGAAAAAAATCAGCCTGGACAACATCTTCCAAAAACTCATCAGGGAAAACTTCCTTGAGATCCTAGAACAAGAAGGTAAAATAGAAATCTAGAGAATCCACCGGACACCTCCTGAAAGAGATCCCAAATTGAAAACTCCATGAAATGTGGTGGCCAAATTCCAGAACTATCAGGTAAAGGAGAAAATACTACAAGCAGCCAGAAAGAAACAATTCAAATATCACAGAGCTAGTGAGGATAGTACAATATCTGGTAGCTTCTATATCGAAAGGTCAGGACTGGAATGTGTTATTTGCAAAGCAAAAGAGCTCAGGTTACAACCAAAGATCAGCTATCTAGTGAAACTGAACATAATCTTTCAAGCAAGAAGATTGTCATTAAATGATATAATGGACTTCCAGACCTTCCTGATGAAGAAACCAGAGCTCAATGGAAAATTCAATCTCCAAGTACAAGACTCAAGAGAGACACAGCAGAAAGGTCAATAGGGAAACACACACACACACACGCACACACACACACACACACACACCTTGTTATTTAATAAGAGCAAACTGTTTACATACCTATATGGGAAGCTGATACCTGTTAATCTTCAGAATTCTATACTTATGGCAACATTTAAAAGGGATATAGATAAATAGAGGGTGTGGGTATAAATTAAACAAATTGATGATAAAAAAAAAAACCTTATTAAGGGCTGCAAAGGGACAACAATGAAAGAAGAGGAAATAAAGAAGCAGAAAAGTATAAATTATGCCACACAAAGAGGCATAAAAACATTATAGTAGAGGGAAAGAAGGGAAGGAAATGAACATTATATGAGCTTCATCGTCATTGGTTCTGGTATAAGGAGGGAATAACATAATAAGTTAAGTATAAGACTCTATTGAGAAGAGACATAAAACCTGTCATAATAGAGGGAAAGAGAGGAGGGAGAGAAGCATTGCATTAGATCTATTCTCATCAATCTTGGATCAAGGAAGAAATAACATACTACATTAAATATAAAAATCTATCATACCCTACAGGCAGTAGGAGGGGAAAAGGGCTAAGGAAAGGAGGCTGGGATGGAAGGGAGGGAAGAAGTAGTAAGGGGAAAGGGTAAGAAAAGAGAGGGGGGCTGATAAGGAAGGAATACTGAGGGAGATGTTGGTAAAAAGGAAAACTCTTAAGGAGAGGAAGGTAGAAGGGGAAAAATAAAATCAAAACAGGGGAGTGAATAGGATGGAGGGAAAGATACAGATAGTAATCATAACTGTGAATGTGAATGGAATGAACTCTCCCATAAAACAAAGGCTGATAGCAGATTGGATTAAAAACTATAATCCTATCATATGCTGTTTACAAGAAACACATTTGAAACAGGGGGATACACACAGGGTAAAGGTAAAAGGTTGAAGCAAAATATATTATGCCTCAGCTAAAGTAAAAAAAAAAAAAGCACAGTTAGCAATCCTTATCTCAGACAAAGCAAAAGCAAAAATGATCTAATTAAAAAAAATAGGGAAGGAAACTAAATCCTGCTAAAAAGGCACCATCAAAAATGAAGCAATACAATTACTAAACATTTACGCACCAAGTGGTAGAGCATCCAAATTCCTAAAGGAGAAGTTAAGGGAGTTAGAGGAAGAAATAGATAGCAAAACTATACTAGTGGGGGACTTCAATCTCCCCCTCTCTCTGAACTTGATAAATCTAACCTCAAAATAAACACAAAAGAAGTTAAGGAAGTAAAGAGAATCTTAGAGAAGATATGGTAGGCCTCTGGAGAAAACTGAATAAAGATAGAAAGGAATATGCCTTCTTCTCAGTGGTACATGGCACCTACACAAAAATTGACAATGTACTAGGGTATGAAAACCTCACAATTCAATGCAGAAAGGCAGAAATATCAAATGCATCCTTCTCAGATTGTGATGCAATAAAAATTATATGCAATAAAGGGCCATGGAAGGATAGACTAAAAACTAATTGGAAACTAAATAACTTAATCCTAAAGAATGAGTGGGTCAAACAAGAAATTATAGAAACAATAAGTAACTTCATTGAAGAGAATGACAATAATGAGACAACATACAAAAACTTGTGGGATGCAGCAAAAGCAGTCCTCAGGGGAAATTTTATATCCCTGAATGTATACATAAATAAAATAGAGAAAATGGAGGTCAATACATTGGGCATGCAACTGAAAAAGCTAGAAAAAGAACAAATTGAAAATCCCCAATTATAGTAAATTAGAAATAATGAAAACAAAGGCAAGATTAATAAAATTGAATTTAAGAAAACTATTGAATTAATAAATAAGACTAAGAGCTGATATTATGAAAAAACCAATAAAATTGATAGACCTTTAGTCAATATGATAAAAAAGAAAGAAGAAAACCAAATTATGAGTATCAAAAATGAAAAGTGTGGATCTACCTCCAATAAGAGGAAATTAAAACAATAATTAGGAATTATTTTGCCCAATTGTATGCACATAAATTTGACAATCTTAGTGAAATAGATGAATATCTACAAAAATATAAATTGCTCAAATAAACCGAAGAGGAAGCAAACTACTTAAATAACCCTATCTCAGATAAAGAAATTGAACAAGCCATCAATGAACTCCCTAGGAAAAATATCTCCAGGGCCAGAGAGATTTACTAGCACACTCTACCAAACATTGAAAGAACAATTGGTTCCAATACTTTACAAACTATTCAGGAATATTGGAGAAGTGCTACCAAAAATCTTTTTATGACACAAATATGGTACTGATACCTAAATCAGGAAGAGACAAAACAGAGAAAGAAAATTATAGACCAATTTCCTTCATGAATATAGATGCAAAAATTCTAAATAAAATATTAGCAAAAAGACTGCAGCAACTTATCATGAGAATAATACACTTTGATCAGGTAAGATTTATTCCAGGAATGGAAGGGTGGTTCGATATCAGGAAAACTATCAGTATAAATGATCATATAAACAAAACTAGCAGAAACCATATGATTATATCAATAGATGCAGAAAAAAGGCTTTTGATAAAATATGACACCCATTCCTATTAAAAACACTAGAAAGTAAGGGAATAAATGGAATCTTCCTTAAAATAATAAATAGCATCTATCTAAAATCATCAGCAAGTATTATATGTAATGGGGATTAGCTAGAAGCATTTCTAGTAAGATCAAGGGTGAAAAAAGGATGTTCACTATCACCCCTCTAATTCAATCCAGTACTAGAAATGTCAGCAGTAGCAATCAGAGAAGAAAAAGAAATCAAAGGAATCAAATTAGGCAATGAAGAGACCAAGCTATCACTCTTTGCAGATGATAAGATGATATACTTAGAGAATCTTAGAGAATCAAGTAAAAAACTACTTGAGATAATAAATAAATTTGGCAAAGTTGCAGGATAGAAAAAAAACCCACATCAATCCTCCACATTCCTATAGATTGCTAATGAAGCCTAACAGCAAGAGATAGAAAGAGAAATTCCATTTAACGTTACTGTAGACATTATAAAACATTTAGGACCTGCCAAAACAAACCCAGGACTTATATGAACACAATTACACAACACTTTTCACACAAATAAAGTCAGATCTAACTAACTGGAAAAACATCAATTGCTCATGGCTGGGTCGAGCTAATATTATACTTTTAGTGCCATACCAATCAATCTACCAAAAAATTACTTTGTAAAACTAGAAAAAAAATAGTAGCAAAATTCATTTGGAAGAACAAAAGGTCCATAATATCAAGGGAATTATGAAAAGAAATGCTAGGGAAGGTGGCCTAACCATACCAGATTTTAATCTTTATTGTAAAGCAGTAGTCATCAAAACTACTTGGTACTGGCTGATGAATAGAGTAATGGATCAATGGAATAGATTGGGTACATGAGACTCAGCAGCCAATAACTATAGTAATCTACTGTTTGATAAACCCAAAGACATCAGTTTTTGAGACCCACTATTTGACAAGAACTGCTGGGAAAACTGGAACATAGTATGGCAGAAATTGGGCATAGACCAATATCTAACACCGTTCACCAAAATAAAGTTAAAATGGGTGCATGATGTAGATATAAAGGCTGATACTATAAGCAATTCAGGAGAGCAAAGGATAGTTTATATGTCAGATCTATGGAGAGGGGAAGATTTTATGATGAAACAAGAGTTAGAGAGCATTATAAAATGCAAAATGGATAATTTTGATTACATGAAATTGAAAAGATTCTGTACAAATAAAGCCAATGTAACCAAGATTAAGAGGGAAGTGGAAAATTGGGAAAGAGTTTTTACAACTAGTGTCTCTGATAAAGGTTTCATTTCTAAAATATACAAAGAATTGAGTCAAATCTATAAGAATACAAGCCACTCCCCAACTGATAAATGGTCAAAGGATATAAACAGGCAGTTTTTAGAGGAAGGAATTAAAGATATCCATAAGCATGTGAAAAAAATGTTCTAAATCACTATTGATTAGAGAAATGCAAATCAAAACAATGCTGAGGTACCACATATCACCAGTCAGATTGGCTAAGATGACAAAACAGGAAAATGATAAATGCTGGAGAGGCTATGGAAAAATTGGAACACTAATGCACTGTTGGTGGAGTTGTGAACTTATCCAGCCATCCTGGAGAGCAATCTGGAACTATGCCCAAAGGGCAATAAATAAGTGTATGCCCTTTAACCAGCAATACCACTTCTAGGGTTATATCCCAAAGAGATCAGAGAAGTGGGAGGAGGACCATTATGTATAAACATATTTATAGCGGCTCTTTTTGTGGTGGCAAATAATAGAAAATCAAGGGGATGCCCATTAATCAGGGAATGGCTGACCAAGTTGTCATATATGAATGTAATGGAATACTACTGTGCTATAAGAAATGAGGAGCAGATGGACTTCAAAATAACCTGGAGAGACATATATAAATTGATGCTGAGTGAGAATAGCAGAATCAGGAGAAATCTGTATGCACTCACAGATGCAAGGTATGTGTGATGACTAACTTCAATAGACTGGGCTCCTCTCAACAACATAAGGTTATAAGGCAACTCCAAAAGACTCACGATCGAAAGAGACGCCCACATCAGAGAAAGACCTGCAGAGTCTGAGTGCAGATTGAAACAAACTACTTGCTCTGTTTCTTTTTCTTGTTTTGTTTTGTTTCTTCTTTCCCACTGGATCATTCCATCAGTTATAATCCTTCTTTACAACATGAGTAATGATTAATGTGAAGATATTTGTAGATCCTGTATTTGAGTGAATGCCACCATGATGGGAAAGGGGGCGGGGGGAGAAGAGGAAGAGGGAGAAAATTCGACACTCAAGGGACTGTGGAATTGAATGTTGTAAACTAAAAGTAAATAAACAAATCAATTTTAAAAAGAAAGAGGAGGAGGAGAAAAAGAACAAGAAGTAGCAGAAGAAAATTTTATGGATATTTTTGTTATTACATCATACTCATTTCTGAAAAAAAAAATGTTCTCCCTTCACTCCAGTAACACTTCCTTAGAACAAAATAATATAGTTAAGTGAAAACAACTAATGAAATTATGTTATTTGAAAATATATACAACATTCTTCCCTGACAGTCTGCCACCCACCACACAGAGGAAAGGAATATGTTTCATTGTCTTGGTTCTGGGACCATTATTGCCTTTTCAGCTATGCAGACTTTCATATCCTTTGAGTGATATTTTCTTTTTTCAGCAAATTTTTTTATTTCTTATTTTATTATTTTTTTTGCTACATTTAAGTTCCAAACTGTCTCTCTCCCTCCCTTACTACTCCACAGTAGAGAAGGCCACCATTTGACACAGATTTGTGTAAAACCAAACTATGCTGACTTCTATTTATGGGTTCTTTTTTCGGGAGGTGGAAGGTATCTTCCATAGGTTTTTTTTTATAGTTGATTTGAGTACTTATTATAGTAAGAATAATTGGGTTACTAACAATTATTCTTTGAACAATATTGCTCTTAGTTGGTTCTACTCACTTCATTTTTCATTATTTTATGCGAGTCTTTTCATATTTTTTTTCTAAAATAAACCAGCTCATCATTTCTTACAGCACAGTAATTTTCCATCACAATCATATGCCACAACTTGTTTAGCCATTTCTGAATTCATGGGCATCTCCTCAGTTTCCAGTTCTTTGCCACCACAAAGAAAGCTATTTGAAATACTTTAGCACATATAAGTTCTTTTATTTTTTTCCCTAATCACCTTAGGAAACAGATCTATTGTTGGGTCAAAGGGCATCCATAGTTTTATAGTCCTTTGGGTATAATTCTGAATTGTGCTCCAAAATGGTTAGATTAGTTCATAGTTCCGCCAACAGTAAATTAATGTTCTAATTTTTCCACATCCCTTCCAACATTTGTCATTTTCCTTTTTTATCATTTTAGCCAATCTGACAGAGTGAGATGATATTTCAAAGTTGTTTTAATTTGCAATTCTCTAATCAATAATGATTTAGAGATTTTTCATAGGACTCCATTTAGTTTTGATTTCTTCATAGAAAAACTGCTTGCTCATATCCTTTGAGCGTTTATCAATTGGAGAATGACTCATACTCATAAATTTAACAAAGCTCCCCATATATTTGAGATATGATACTTTGATCTGAAAACTGTCTATGAAATTTTTTCCCTCCAATTTCTAGTTTCCTTTTAATCTTGGCTAAGTTGATTTTATTTATACAAAATCTTTTTAATTTTATCAATGTAAAACATTATCGATTTTACATTGCCCGATGCTCTTTGTCTCTTTTTGATTCCTAAACTTTCTCCTATCCATAGGTGTGCGAGGTAACATGTTCCATGTTCTTCTAGCTTCTCTGTACTATCTTCCATTACATCTACATCATTTCTCCATTTTGATCTTATCTTGGTAAATGGTGTAAGACTGATCCGTGCCCAATTTCTGCAAGACCATTTTTAAGTTTTCCCAACAATTTTTAGCAAATATCGCATTCTTATCTGAAAAGCTAACACTCTCACGATTGTCAAACACGAGGTTAATACAATTGTTTACTACTGTGTATTGTATGTCTACTCAGGTTCACTGATTGCCCTTGTCATTTCTTAACCAGTGCAATATCGTTTTGATAATTACTGCCTTATAATATAATTTAAGGTCTGGGACGGTTAAACTTCCTTCCTTTACATTTTTTCTTTAATTCCTTTGATATTCTTCACCTTTTGTTCTTCCAAATGAGTTTTATTATTTTTTCTAACTCAATACATAGGAAATTGACCTCTGATTTTATTGGTTTGGAGAACGCCCAGGTAAGGAAATTCCCTTTGCCAAAGCAGGTCAACATCTTCTCTGTAACTTGTAGTCTTAGACAGTTGCCTAAAATGATAGTGTCAAACTCAGATAGAAACAGGGGCCACTGAAGTGCACAGAAGGATCCCTGTAGGCCATGTGTGGACCGAGACAATCCCATACTAATACTATATACATTCCACAGGCACATCTCAGAGATTGTTGGTTTAGCTCCAGATCACCCCAATAAAGCAAACATCAAAATAAAGCAAGTTGCACACCTCTTTTTTGGTTTCCTAATGCATATGAAAGTTATGTTATACTATACTGTAGCCTATTAAGTGTGCAATAGCATTTTTCTAAAAATAAAAACAATATACATATCTTAACTTAAAAATACCTTATGGGGGGAGGCTAGGTGGTACAAGTGAATGGAGCACCAGCCCTGGAGTCAAGAGGAGCTGAGTTCGAATCTGACCTCAGACACAAATAAAAATTAGCCATGTGACCTTGGGCAAGTCACTTAACCCCAACTGATCTAGCTTCCCCCTTCCAAAAAAATTTTTTTTTAAATATCTTATTGCTAAAAGTTGCTAACCGCATCTGGACCTGCGGTGAGCTGCAATCTCTTTGCTGGTAGAGAGTATTGCCTCAGTGTTGATGGCTTCTGACTGATCAGGGTGGTGGGATGCTGAAGGGGCTGGGGTAGGTATGAAAATTTCTTAAAAGAGCACAACAATGAAGTTTACCCCTTCCACTGATGCCGTCACACTTGAGCACTTAGAGACCATTGTAAGGTTAGTGATTGGCCTAATTTCAATATTGTTGTATTTCAGGGAATAGGGAGCCCCAGGAGAAAGAGATGGAGAGAGAAAGATAGGCTAACAGCCTGTTGGGGAAGCAGACAGAACACATACATTTATCAATTAAGTTCACTATCTTATATGGGTGTGATTCCTGGCATTCCGAAACAATGACAATAGTCACATTGAAGATCACAAATCACCATAACAGATATAATAATAATGAAAAAGCTTGAAATATTGTGAGAATTACCAAAATGTGACAGAGAAACACAATGTGAGCCCATGCTGTTGTGAAAATAGCACTGGTAGATTCACTCAATGAAGGGTTACCACAAGCTTTCAATTTGTTTAAGAAATGTGTGATCTATGAAGTGCAATAACATGGAGTATGCCTTAATTATCTTTTTTTTCTTTTGTTAGATATTTCCCAAATAGATTTTAATCTAGTTAGGGCTGCATTTTGTACTCAGGAATCACATATTTGACTCCTCTGACCAAGAATACAAAAAGTAAAGTGACTTCCTCCGAGTTATATGGCTAGTGTGAGTTAGAGACAGGAATTGAATCTGTGTCCCCCTGCCTTGGAAGCCAGCTTTCCTATCCATTCCACCAGACTAGATCTATGTGCCTATAGAGTAATCAAAAACCACATATGTGCAGGGAGAGATGTAAAAGACACAGATATGGATCTGTAAGCATTGCAGATCCTGTGTGTCTGGTACTATACTAGACACTGATGCTAAGCATACAAAGAGTTAAATAATAACTAACTGAGATAAATGCACATTCTAATGGGGAGATAAGAACATATAAATGTCAATATGTATGTATATACAAAAACACATAAGCATATATGTATCTATGCATACACATACATACATGTATATAGCATGTGTATCATAAATACAAGGCATTTGGTACAGGAAGACACCAGCTGTTGTGGGATTAATAAAAAAGCTTCAGCAGAAGATGATGTCTGAGTTGCATCTTAAAAGAAGAGAGGAACTCTGGGAGTCTGACATAAGTGGGGGATGCATTTTGATCATGGGGACTGGCCAGTTCAGATATGGGCATAGGACATGGGGACATGGAGACAGGTGTCAGGAGAGGACATAAAACGGCCAATTTTGCTGGATATCAAAGTGTTGGAGTGGATGTAATGTCCAATGAGGCTTGAAAGATGTATAGGGCTTTGAAAGCTAAACAGAAGACAATATTTGATCCTAGAGGCAATTAGAAGTCATTCGAGTTGGTTGAGCAGTGCAGTCACAAGGTCACATCTAGAGCTTAAGAAAACTACCTTTGGTAGCAGTGGAGAGAATGGGCTGGAGAAAGGAGACCAATTAGGAGCCATTTGCCATAGTCTGGCTAAGAGGCAATAGCCTGCCCTCTTGTATGTGGAGAGAAGGGGCTAGATGAATGGGATGCTGTAGAGGTTAGAATAGTGAGAGGTGGCTGCTGGCTGGGTCACAAAGCTGAGACACTGGTTTTATGGGCATTTGGTGCCTGCCCAGATGACCCAAGATGGAGGCACCAGCCATCTGCTTCCGGGAGTAGACATTTTGTTTTCGTGCTGTGTGAGTGAGAGTAGTATCTTTCCATTGGCTGCATACTCACATCTGGCTGCTTCTTTAAGCAAGGACTAGGACAGCTGCTTCTTCTCTTTCTCTTGGCTCCCGGGGGTGAAGTTCTCATTCACCCACAGTATGAGTAGTCTGCACTGAGCTGGGCAGGGCAGGGGACTTCCCCTCCCTTCTGGCCTTTGTCTCTGAGCTGGGGCATCCATTAGTCCTCTTCAGTTGGAGGGACAGAGAGTGGAGTCCTAGATCTGCGAGCTCAAGTTCCGGCAATTTTGAAGTCCAGGATTCCAGACTAGATGGGGCCACCAACTGAGTTTGCACATCTTGAGAAGCCAGGGAGCCAGGATTCAAGCCCGGGGAGAGGCTAGGGACTCAGAATTTGGTGAAGTCAATTCTATAGGAACTGGACTTGTCAGTCTGTTGGTCAATCTTAATAAGCGGCAAATGTGTATTAAGCATCTACCATGTCCCACGCACCATGTGAAGCATTGGGCATACAAAGAAAGGTAAAAGCCTGCCTGTGAGGAGTTCATAATGGTGGGGATAATTGTGGACTGAATTACCATCCTCTCTCCAGACTGAGATTGTGAGGGATTATGTCCTCAGGAACAGGGACAAATGTGTGCATGTCTACTCATCTTAAACCATGAAAGTAAATATAGTTTGTAAAAGCTAAACTGATTGCTAAGTGGTTAAAAGGTACTGAGGTGGTGCTTGGGTCACTAAAATTGGGGGAACCTCATTGGTATAGAGTGGTGACTCTCCTTGTCAGTCTCTAATGAGCTCTAATATCTGCTCACCTAACACTAATAATATAACTCAAAGTTTGTGGATCCTTGAAAAGTTCCAGACGATTGACGTCTGAAAATATGGAATCACAGGAAGCAAAGACCAAAGGTTGGCATAAGCTTTAGTGTGAAATAATGAAGAGGGCCGATGGCTTCTCATCAGACAGTGCACATTGTCTTCTCTCACACCTCAGCTGCAGGTGTCTGCGCCACGATTACCCCTCGCCTCTCCCCTGCTGTCATGATTACACCTCCCCCCTCCCCTGCTCACCGCCACCCCACTGTGCTGGTACCAGGCAGTCAGTTCAAGGCGGGCACTGAACACGCATCCAGCACAATCTTCCCTCCATTTCTCATCTTAAAGATGACATTAACTAAGGCCAGAAAATTCACCCAGGTGAGCCAGTGGGTACTTAACCGAAAGCCCCTTCGTGTCTGGATAAATTATTTCTTCCCAAAATGCTTTAGCTCCGAATCAAATGACTGACAACCTTGCAGAATTATTCATGTGTTGGGTGTTTTGCCTTTACCATGAAACAGGAGGCTCCTGCTCAGCCTCTGGGACCCCAAATCTGGGCCCTAACTGTTAGAAATGGGACCTCCTATTGTCAGCTGCTCAGGAGTATAAGCACATCTCTGGCCAATTCCAATTTCCAGTATGAATGGAGAGACAGGATGCCTTTCCTCTGTGCTCCATTAAAAATTGTTCTGTCCTGTTATTCCTCACTGGTCACATTGTCATGGCAGCTAGCTGCAGCTTCACACTCTGGCCTTCCCTTACTATGATGACACAGGCTTTCAATTTAATTCAGCCAACATGCATTAAGCATCTACTATATGCCAGGCACTGGACTAGGTACTCTGAGCACAACTGAATCACATAAGTAATCATAGAGTATCTGGTAAATGCCTGCTGTCTACCTGAGGCCTCTGAGGACTGCACTGAGGACAGAAGTAAAAGGGAGTGCGTACCCTGAAGAAGCTTACACAGCCCAGACAGGGAAGATGGCCATTACATAGACCGTTAGATGCAACCAGCGTCCAGGGTGGAAAAAACAACCACCTTGTAACAGTCCTAATACTCCAGGGACTTAAATTCTAAAATCTAGCTTCTTACCAGCCCTAGGTCTCCAGGCAAGTCACAGAACCTTACTTAACCTCAGTTGCCTCATCTGTAAAATGAGGGTGATAACAGAAGTTGCCTCACAGAGTTGTGAGAATCAAATAAGATAATATGTAAAGTATTTTTCAAACTTTAAAGTGATATATAAATGTTGTAATCATTATTATTTTAAAATTTATCAAGCATTTTATTTTCCCCAATTACTGCAAAAATTATTTTTAACATATTTTTTTAAAACTTTGAAAAGTTCCAAATTCTCTCCCTTCTTCCATCCCCATTCCCCTCATTGAGAAGGCAAACAATTCAATACAGGTTATGCACACTAGTCATGCAAAACATATTTCCATATCAGTTATGTGAAAGAAAACATAGACCAAACAATTCTTAAGAAAAATAAAGAAAAAAGTCTGCTTCTCTCTATATTCAGATGCCATCAGTTCTTTCTCTGGGAATAGATAGGATATTTTATCATAAGGACTTCAGAGTTGTCTTGGGTCATTGTATTGCTATATATTGTATTGTGAATAGCTAAGCCATTCACAGCTGACCATCTTACAATACAGCTGTTACTTTGGACACAGTGCATTTCACTTTGCATCAGCTCGTATAAGTCTTCCTAGGTTTTTCTGAGAGCACCTTGCTCATCATTTCTTATAGTATAACGGTATTCCATCGCAATCGTACAATGCAATTTGTTTAGCCATTCCCCAGCTAATAAACATCCTCACAATTTCAAACTCCCTACCACCAGAAAAAAGTTGCTGTAAGTATTTCCATACATACAGGTCACTTTCCTGTTTGTTTTTTATCTCTTTTTGGATACAGACTTAGCAGTGGGTATTTCTGGGTCAAATGGCTTGATAGACCTTCGGGCATAATTCAAAATCGTTCTAAAAAATGGTTGAATCACTTCACAACCCATGACCAGCACATTAATGTCTGCTTTTTTCCCAAATCCTCTCCAGCATTTATCATTCTCCTTTTCTGCCCTATTATCTTATCTCAGAATTGTTTCAATTTGTATTCTTCCAATCAATAGTGGTTTAGGGCACCTTCTCATATGGCTATAGATAGCTTTGATAGCTGCCTCTGAAAACTGCTCATAGCTCTTGATCATTTTCCAATTGGGGAATGACTCAGTTCCCTTCCACTGTGAAAGCTTTATCTTCCCTCGTTTCTGTGAGATAATTTGCCCTGCTCTCCCCCTCCCTTTCCCATTTCTCCCAGTGCATTCCTCTTTCTCACCCCTTAATTTTACTTTTTTAGATATTATCCCTTCACACTCAATTCACACTTGGGCCCTTGGTCTATATATACTCCTGCCCTAATAATGAGAAAATTGTTATGAGTTACAAGTATCATCTTTCCATGTAGGAATATAAACAGTTTAACTTTATTAAGTCCCTTATGATTGCCCTTTCCTGTTTACCTTTTCACACTTCTCTTGAGTCTTGTATTTGAAAGTCAAATTTTCTATCCAGCTCTGGTCTTTTCATCCAGAATGCTTGAAAGTCAGGGCAGCTAGGTGGTGCAGTGAATAGAGCACTGGCCCTTGAGTCAGGAAGACCTGAGTTCAAATCTGGCCTCAGACACTTAACACTTACTAGTCTTGTGACCTTGGGCAATTCACTTAACCCCAATTGCCCTACCTTCCCCCCTCCAAAAAAAGGGAAAAAAGAATGCTTGAAAGTTCTCTATTTCATTAAATATCCTTTTATCCCCTAAAAGATTATACTCTGTTTTGCTGGGTAGGTGATTCTTGGTTGTAATCCTGACTCATTTGCCTTTCAGAATATCATATTTCAAGCCCTCCATTCCTTTAATGTAGAAGCTGCTAGATCTTATGTTAACCTAACTGTGGCTCCACAATACTTGAATTGTTTCTTTCTGGCCTTGCAATATTCTCTCCTTGACTTAGTAGCTCTGCATTTGGCTATAATATTCATATGAGTTTTCATTCAGGGAATTTACATTTCTTTCAGGAGGTGATCAATGGATTCTTTCAATTTTTATTTTATGTTCTGGTTCTAGAATATCAGGGCAGTTTTCCTTGATGATTTCTTGAAAGAGGATGTCTAGGCTCTTTTTAAAAATCATAGCTTTCAGGTAGTCCAAAATTTTTTTTAATTCTCTCTCCTGGACCTATTTTCCAGGTCAGTTGTTTTTCCAATGAGATATTTCATATCATTCTCAATTTTTTCATTCTTTCAGTTCTGTTTTATCGTTTCTTGAATTCTCATAAAGTTATTAGCTTCCACTTGTTCAATTCTAATTCTTAAGGAGTTTTTTCTTCAGTGAACTTTTGTACCTCTTTATCCATTTGGCCACTTCTGCTTTTCAAGGCATTCTTCTTCACATTGCCATTTTGTACCTCTTTTGCCATTTAGCCTATTGTGCTTTTTAAGACGCTGGTTTTTTTTTTTTTTCTGTTTCCTTTACCAAGCTGTTGACTCATCTTTCACGGTTATTTTTTGCATCACTCTTATTTTGCTTCCCAATTTTTCCTCTACCTCTCTTACTTGAAAATCATACAACATCCTTTCTTAGTTCTTCTATGACTTGAAAACACTTCATATTTTTCTTGGAGGATTTGGATGTTGGTGTTTTGACTGTATTATCTCCTTCTGAGTGTGTTTTGACCCTTCTTATTACCATAATAACTTTCTGTGGTCAGAATTGTTTTCTGTTGTTTGGTCATTTTCCCAGTCTATTTGTTGACTTTTAACTCTTTGTTAAAGTGGCGCTCTGCTTCCAGAGTAAAGGGTGCTCTGTCCCAAGCTTCAGGGATTTTGTGCAGCCATTTGCAGGGATACTTCTAGGAACTTAAAAGTTTTCAATTCTTCCAAGGTGGTATGATCTAGGGAGAGGTGTGCTTACTGCTCTTCTGGTCTATGCTCTGATCTATGAGTGACCACAAGCACTTTTCTGCCCTGGAACCATGATGAGGGTCCCTCCTCCACTGTAGCTACAAGTTCTGCTATGATAGTGCTCCTCCTTGCCCTGGGAATACTCCTCGCCACCCAGGACTACAACCTGGATTTGAATAGAGCAAAGCAAGAGTCCTGCTTCAGTGTCTATCATCTCCTTCTCATCAGTTGTTCAACCCCCTTACCATCTGTGGGCTGAGGGCTCTGGGAGCAGCCATTGCTGTTGCTGATTCAGTGGCTCCCAAGGCCTGTTCCTAGTTTACTGGGGCCTGGTCTGTACAAGTGCAGCCTGCACTGGACTGTGGTACACTCTCACCCAGGTGCAACAGACCTTTCCTGCCAACCTTCCAAGTCGTTTGGGCTGGAGAATTCTTTCACCCCATCTTTGTTGGTTCTGCCACCTCAGGAATTGTTGGATGGCATTATGTCAAAGGTTTTGAGGGGGTTTGGTAGAGGGCTCAGGAGAGTCATGCCTCTTCTCCACCATCTTGGCTCTGCCTCTGTTATCATTATCTTCATTTACAAAGTGAATGCAGGTGAAACAAAAGAGCTTGTTCTATGCATTTGCTAGCTGAGTGACCCTAGGCAAATCACTTAACAACTTTCTACCTGTTTCTTTATCTATAAAATGGGAATCATAATAGAACCTGTTGTTATGAGGAAAAAATAAGATAGGGCATACAAAATGTTTTGCAAATCTTTAGCCATTAGATGGTAGCTGTTATATTATTCTCATTGCTGTCATGCTCCTTAGTCTTAAAGGTACACTAAACACCACAGGCTTGGGGCACTTTTCAGCTCTCATGTTTTTAAGCTCCAATAGCTTGGACCCTAAGCCTTTGGGGGCATCCCATACAACATGTGCAGATGAGTAAGGACACATTCTGGGCTCTGTCATTGCAGTGGACATGAGGTACTGCTGAAGCCTTGGAAAGCAGTGACCTGGAACTTCCCAGGTGGTCCAGGTGATATCCCTTGGAAGTGATCAGCTCCCTAATTCTGCAACTTTCATGCCATAGGACAGTGTGCTAAAGAGGCTGTTACTTGACATTAATATCCCACTGCACCAATGACAGAGGTTTTCAATGCTGAATCTTCTGTATGTCTCATAAGCTACAATCCTCCAGGTTTTGTAGACCCCTTCACACAGAAGCCTAGAATTTGGGAGTTAGAAGGGACCTCAGTGGTCATCTGTGCAAGCCAAGAAGAATCCTCGATAGAGCATAACCAGTAAGGGATTATCCAGCATCTGTTGGAAGGACTGCATGGAAAAGCTACCCAGCAACTCCCGAGACATCCCACTGGATTTGTGGACAGTTCTGATTGTCATGGCATCTTTTTATTTCTGTGGAACCTTAATGTCTTTGTCATCTCTCTTTCATTGCTCATGATTTTGCCTTCAGGAGCTAAGCAGTACAAACCTGTTCAGCCAGTTGAGAGGAGTCATTTTGACATCATTCCTGCCTACATGGACAGTCCTCAATAAGCAGAAACTGAGGAAAGAGCTTATTCAGAAATACTAAGAGGTGATGCTGGAGAGGGTGCTGAAGGAAAGATCGACTTCCTGTTCAAAGGGAGCAGTATCAACACAGTTGGAGCAGGGAAAGTCCATGGTAAAGTGGGAATGACAGTCAACTAGGTAGAAGTAAGGCACATGTACTAGCTGTGGAGCCCTGGATAAGTCACTTCGCCTCTCTTTGCCTCAGTTTCCTCATCTGTAAAACTAGAGAGAGCAATGGAACTTAACTGACTCACGGGGTTTTTGTGAGATACTGTTTGTCAAGTTCTTGACAACGTCTGCCACGTAGCGAGCCCCACATGCCATCCCATGCCCATTCTCTGCATCTGCGCACTGACTGTGCCAAGATGCCCTCCCTCCTCGTTCTCCAATCTCAGAGGCCCTTCTTACTGCCAAGGCTCAGCCTAAATGCCACCCTCTGCAGAGGCTTTCCTGAGCATCTCAACTGTTCATGTCCTTTCATGAAAACTGCCTTGCATCAGGGCGGCCAGGTGGCACAGTGAGTGAGAGCTCCGGCCCCGGATTCGGGAGACCTGGGATCAGTTCTGGCCTCAGATACTTCACACACACACACACACACACACACACACACACACACACACATGCACACACACATGCATACATACACGCACATACACACAGACACACACATACATACACGCACACATACATACACATTCACACACACAAACACACATATACACATATACACACACAAACTGGCTGTGTAACCTTGAGCAAGTTACTTAACCCCAATTGCTTTTTTAAAAATTGCCTTGCATCTATTTTGTATGTAAAAGGGGCTTAAGATCCGACTGCCATTTTCGTAGTTATAATTTAGAGGGACAATAATTTTCTATATGGCTTCCATAGGATTTATTGTTTAGCAATTTTAGTCATGTCCCAACTCTTTGTGACCCTATTTGGAGCTTTCTTAGCAAAGATACTGGAGTGTTTGCCATTTCCTTTTCCAGCTCATTTTACAGATGAAGGAACTGAGGCAAACAGGGTTAAGGGATTTGCCCATGGTCACTCAGCTAGTAAGTGCCTAAAGTGAGATTTGAACTCAGATCCTCCTGATTCCACAGCTGGTACTCTATTCACTGCGCCACCTAGCTGCCTTTCCATATGATAGTCCTTCAAACATGTGAACTTGGAAATCACAGTATCAGGCTCTGCATCCATAAAATGGCAAGAAAGCAGATATATTCTAGGATTGTTGTAAGGATCAAATAAGATATTTGTAAAGCATGGAATCCATTGCCTACCACATAGCAGGCATTTAATAAATACCTATTTCCTTCCTTCTTATAAAATGTGGATGGCACTAGGGCAACAGAGTGGTGCCATAGGACATAGAATGTCAGGCCTAGAATCAGAAAGACTCATCTATTCAAGTTCATACCCAACCCAGACACTTAGCTCTGTGGCTTTGGGTGAGTCACTTAACCCTGTTTGCCTCAGTTTCCTCATCTGTAAAATGAGCTGGAGAAGGAAATGGAAAACTACTGTGGTGTCTCTGCCAAGAAACTCCCAAATGGGGTCATGATGAGTCAGACATGACTGAGATGATTGAATAAGAATAGAGGCATGGTATATCTCACATGATGGTTGTGACATTAACTGTACAAACCTCTAACAATTTCAAAAGAGGAGAAGAGGTTGCTGCATCTCCCCTGCAGCCCCCACCACTAGGCTTCCTCTACTCCAAGCCAAACATCACCCATCCCTCCTGCCATCCCTTTCTTGGCATGGCCTCTCCAACCACCTCGTGAGCTGGGCCACCTTCCCGTTGATGTTCTCCAGTTTTTCAGCATCTTTCCTAACCAATTAGCATAAAAGAATAGATTTATTTTTGCACTTACTTAAACGTAAAGAGAAATTCAATACATAATGTGAATGTTCGTCTTTTAAATAATACTGACACCTAGCAGATAGATAGCTCTTTAAGGTCTGCAAAACACTTTCTAAATATCATCTGAGTATTATCCCCATTTCACAGATGAAGACACTGAGGCAAAATGGAGCTCAAATGGCATCTACTTCCCAGGGATGTTGTGAGGATCAAATGAGATATTTGTAAGATACCTCATGCAATGTCTGGCACACAGTAAGCATTTAATAAATGCTTGCTTCCTTGGTGCCGAGCTCCTGAGCAGATGGAGGCCAAGTGAATCACCCAAGGGCACAGAGCTGATAAGTGTATGATAATGAATTTGAGCTCAGGGCTTCCTAGTCCTCTCTCTGTGGTCACAATAACATGCAGTATCCACAGTAAGGAAAGCCCCTCCACTGGAGCTGAATGCTTCTACCAAAAGCCCTTCTCCTTCATGGTCTTGCTTCTGAGAGATGCTGCTGTTTTGAGACTGTCTTTGCATTTGCCATGTGTGCGGATTCCTCCTCGTAATATGACAAAGTACATTATCTAGGGCTAAAGAGAACTCCCATGATCTGCGTGTGCTCTTTGTGCCCATCTGCATAGGTA
This sequence comes from Petaurus breviceps papuanus, assembly GCF_028583685.1. NCBI lineage: Eukaryota > Metazoa > Chordata > Mammalia > Diprotodontia > Petauridae > Petaurus > Petaurus breviceps. The sequence continues at coordinate 2,005,772 of NW_027186366.1, forward strand.
CGTACACAGGAGGTGGTATAGTACCATGGAGAGAAAGTTGAGCTTGTAGCTAGAAAGATCTGGGTTCAGGTTCCACCTCTGACACACACTGTATGGGCTGTCCTGTACCAATTACCAAACCTTCAGAGTCCCAGGTGAGTTCCTAAGATTCTAAGTTAGAGGGAAGATACTGAACAGCATTGGTAGAAGGAGCGCCTCTCTGTTTTATGAAGTCATGAGTCTGGTTAAAATGAAAGAGAGGAGAAAGAGAAAGGGAGGGAGAGGGGGAGGAAAAGGGGAGAGAGACAGAGAGAAGCAGAGACACAAAGAGAGACAGAGACACAGAGAGAGATGAAATGATACTTTTTTCTCCTAATATCAAGAGGAAAGCCGTGGGTTGTCCATCCGTGGACCACACCTTGCTCTCCCCATGTGACCGCTTCATCTTTTTCTATCATAAATTCTTTGAAGTTGTCCTTTCTCTGGCTCTTTTCTGAAGTTACTGCTTTTTCATATACACTCTAGTCTGCTCATGTCCACTGTGTATCTCTCCATCACCTTGTAAGCAATATTGGTTTTTAATTATTGGGTGACTGTAGATCCAAAGCCCTGAAGTGCCAATAGAGGGAGCAGTCCTTAATTACTGGCCTAAATTCTCATGTGTCGAGAGGCTCCCCAATGATGTAGATCCCTCTCATGCACACACCCGCCCTCTGTAACTTTGTCCATATTCATGCCCTCCAATGTGTGTCTGTGTCCTCACTGGAAGATGTCTTCCTCACATCCTGGGAAGTGAATTATTCTGACTCTCCACCTGTCATCTCTCCAAACTCCAAGGCAGCTGGGTATCTAAGTGGTCAGAGCCCAAGATTTGTAGTCAGGAACACCTGAGTTCAAATCTTGCCCCAGATATTCCCTAGTTGTGTGGCCCTGGGCAAGTCACATAACCTCTGCTTCTGTCATCTGTAAAATGGAAATAATAATAGCACTTACGTCCCAGCTTTTTTGTGAGACTCAAATGTGTCGATATATGTAAAGCACTTACTATGATTTTTGACACACCCTCTGCCATATATTCCCCTGCAATGGTTTCCTCCTGTTCTTCCCAATTCCTCGTTGGCTCACTGTAGCAGCCTCTGCATACCCACTCAGCATTTTTCCATTGTTCTTGGTGTGATGCTCACTTTGAATTCTTCTCAGACTCACATTCCATGTTTTGCCACCTCATAGCAACACCAGAGAAGAGACCCCCCCCCACACACACACACACTTTTCCAACTGTCTGATTCCCAAATGAGCAGGAAGAAGCCTAATGTCATCTCCACAATGCCGGGCCTGCCTGAGAACAGTTTTATCACAGCCAGCAGCAGCTGACACCAATCAAAGTCCAATTAGTCGATGGAAATGTCAGAGAAATGATTTCCAGCTCCTTTAGGGGCATGTTAGGGAAGCAGTCAGTCACATCTGCTGGCCAAGAGCCTTGGAAATTTACTGAGGCATTCTCCCAAGAGCAGGGATACCAGAACTGCCATTTCTTGGCCAGGCGTAGGCCAGAGAGCTAAAATCTGCTCAAACAGTTTTAATATCTGAGCACTTGCCTCATTTTCAGTCACAACTTGTAGATGAGTAAAAAACAAGTCAGCATTTTAAGTGAAAGGGAGATTGTCTGAGTGAAACCAGCCCCAAGAGCTAAAACTTCTTTTGATGTAGTGACAAAGAATTAGAAACTGGGGTGAGACCCATCCACTGGGGAATGACCAGATGAACTGTGGTAAATGGATGCAACAGAAAACTGTAAGAAATGGGGAAACAGAAACCTCCCCAAAGAAACTTGATAAGACATATAAGAATTGATGCAAAGTGAAATGAGCAGAACCCCAGATGATACAATCTACAGTCACAACAACATTGCAGAAACAAACAGCTTCAAACCTGTTAATGCTTGGTAGATGTTTGTTGACTGCCTGACTGCCTGCACAGTGGCAGCGGGCAGATGTTGGTGACTCAGGATGCAGAATGAGTCAGAGAGTTTTTGGCCTTGGCCAACACAGGAATTTGTTTTGCTTGTTTATGCATGTTTGTTGAAAGACTTTTTTTTTCTTTTTCTTCCCCATCCATATTCCCCAATGGTGGGAGGAAAAGAAAACAGATTTTTCTTAATTGAAAAAAGATTAAATTTTTAAAAGAAAGAAAAAAATAAGAAATGACTTTAAGTGAAGAGGAGATAGTTTATGAGAAATGCTGACTCCAAGACCTGGCAGTTTGTACGCCAGATGCTCCAAGCCCAACTTCCAACAGCATCTCCAAGGCCACCAAAGTGACCATGGTTCAGAGTTGAAGGAAACTCCTTGAAGTAAGGCCCAATGACTTGACCTGCCTTGTAGAATCTATGCACCATAGACTTCGAGTCTGTGGACACCTTAGAAGACAGCTGGTCCAACTGACCCCAAGAGAGGGGACTGAGCCAAGGACACGCGCGAAGTTAGCTGGCAGAGGCCTGCTCCAAGCCTGGTGCTCTCACTGTAGCCCACTGCCTTCTGGTGCCCGTGCGTAGCACACAGTAGGCACTGAACAAATGCTCCCGGAACTCACTCAATTCTACTTTTGGTTTTATTGATTACTTTTGCCTAAATCCTTAAAGTACATTGAATGTGTAAAAAACAGCAGAGTCCTCTGTGGAGAAGACAAAATGTTCCTTCTTCAATGTTGATTGGATTTTGGTCACAGTGATCTCAGTTTCAAAAGTTTATAACATATAACAACTGTTTTTTTTTGCTACAATGTCAAAATATCAGTAAATAATTATATATGTATGTGATGAGATATAGTAATGGCAGTTTTTTGGGCAACAAAGCAGATAGAACTTGAAATGCAGAGCAATAAAGGCCCAGAACATGCCAACTGTGTGACCCTGACCAAGTCACTTAAACTCTCGGGGCCTCAGTTTCCTCTTCTGTAAAATGGGTATGATGACACTACTTGGACTACCTAACTTACAGGCAGGGGTGTGCTGTGTAGGAGCCAGCTTGACAAGTCTGGCTTGATTGATTTTTTTGTTTATTGTCTAGAGAGACTTAAGGAAGTGATGGAGAGAATGTTAATAGTGATGCAGATGAAGCTTCATCTGCATCATTCTTAACATTTAGGTCATGCACACTTTTTCCCTCCAGAGAGCTGATCTCAGAGCCAGGCAAGCCTGGGTTCTAGGGCTGCCTCTGCCACATACAGTCTGTGTGAGCCTCTGTCCTCCCTCAGTTCTCTGGACAGTCACTGGTCTGCAAAGGGAAGGCAGACACTTCTTATGGGCAGTAGTAGCCTGTGCTAAGGGACTCAAAGGTCGGGCCACATAGCACGAAACATTTGTGCATTTCATTTTATTTTCTACAGTGGCACAGAAGTCTTTGGAACCTGGGTCTGCCCGACTCGGAGCCCGGCTGCCTGCGGGCTACAATGGGATGCCTCTTGTTATTGGAGGAAAGGAGATTATATATTCTCCTGTAATTATAATAATAATGACATAGTCTTTTAAAATTGAAAATTATTTTACATGCATTATCTCATTTGTTCTTCATAACAGTCCTATGAGGGAAGTATTTTCTTATATATTTCAGAAAGCTGAGTCTCACAGAGGTTTACCAGCTTGCTCAGCGTCCAACAGCCAAAGCACATGTGAGGCAGGCTGCCCAGTGGAGGGAAGGCTGCGTTTGCAGTCAGAGGACCCACCTGAAGTCCTCTCTATTGCTAGTATCTGGTATGATATCAGCTAAGTCACCAAAATTCTCTGAGTATCGGGTCCCTCGTCTCCAAAATGAAGGGATGGGGGAAGGCTTGTGCCAGATCAGAGGGTCTTAATCTGTAGTCTGATAACTTGTTCTAAAAATATTTTCATAATTGTATTTTAACATTTGATTTCCTTTGTAACATTATGCATTTTATTTTCTTTATAATGTATTCAGCAAAGGGGCCCATAGGTTTCACCAGACTGGCAAAGTGGACCATGACATAAAAAATGTTAAGAACTCTTGGACTAGATGGACTTTGGAGTCCTTTCCAGGTTCAAATTTATGAGCCTATTATAGCATGTACCCCCCCCCCACATACACACACACACACACGCCTATAATATTTCATTTTTCCCCAACTTCTATTCATATTGGTAGTTCAGGTCCCCACAGGTCAGCTGATCATTGCTCTCCATCATGGCTCTAGTGGTAACCTGAGAAGCTCCATTTTTCTGGTGCTGTTACTCATGAGCCCCTACCAATATGCTTTCCAATGGTAATGTGCCAATAGTTTCAATTAGCTTTTATAAAGGGTATGTACTGAGCAGGTATAAAGACAACTGTAACAAAAACAATACTCCACTTTCCTCCAAAAAAATCCAAGAATGCTACCTCCCTTTGCACCATCAGGTTCCTGGGGGGAAACTGGGTCAAATTTAAAGTAGACAGGTTGCGGAGAATACGTGTGGCAAAAGGTGCGACTGCCAGCCCCAGTCTCCTGGAGTCCTTTTCTCCACTCATGAAATCCTCGCCAAGTTTCCCATGAGGCGACGCGCGACGCTCTCTTCTGGGTCTGTATCTTTGCAGAGTCCGTAGCCCACGCATCTCTCTGCCTCAGAGATTGGCAGGGGGTGGCCACACTTCTGGAAGCTGATCTTCCTCAGTGTCCAGTTTGGCCTCAGTGCTCCTGATAGAGATCCTTCCGTCAGCCGCACCCCTGCTGCTCAGGGGACATTGCTACTGTCGCCTTCCAACTTTTAAAAGTCTACAACATCCTCCCCTGGGCAATGGACGGATGGATCGATTAAAGCCGGGCCAGAGTAACTCGTTCTCACAAGTCCTTCATCACTGGATTAAGCTGCCCCTGGACTCCCTGGGTTCAAACCAGCTGCTGTTATTTTGCATGGTCCAGAGATTCTTTTGAACAGTTATGAGACATTTCCTATGTGGTATCGATGTAACCATCGATCAAAACACTTTAATCCTCCCAAATTAACGAGACATGGTCATACCTAGTTTACATTGCACATTGACAGATTGATTCAATTAAGGTCTGAGGGCCTTCATGGTTAGATTATTTGGGTTGGAGGAAAAAACAGTTACATCAGGTCCCTATGACCTTAAATAACAACAATAACACTTAACATTTCACAGTGCTTACTCTGTGCTAGGCCCTTGATAATGGCTCTCATCAGGTCCTCATAACAACCCTGAGAGATCAGGGCCATTATTTTCCTCACTTTCTTCCTGTTCAGTCATTTTCAGTAGTGTCTGACTCTTCATGACCCCATTTGGGATTTTCTTGGCAAAGATACTGGAATGGTTTGCCATTTCCTTCTCCAGCTTATTTTACAAATGAGGAAACTGAGGCAAACAGGGTTAAGTGATTTGCCCAGGTCCACACAGTTAGGAAGCATCCAAGGCTAACTCATGTTACAGATGAGAAAACTGAGTCAGGCAGTGTCACACAACTAGTAAAAGTCTAAGGGAGGACTTGAACTCAGGTCTTTCTGACTACAGGCCTGTCACTCTAGCCTCTGTGCCACCTAATTGGCTTCCCTACATCTTGCTGCTGATGCCAAGCCCATCTCAGCATCTATTGCACCATGATCATTAAGAAAATAATCGATATTTCCAGTGTGTTATAAAGGTCCCAAAACATTGTATTTGCATTTATTCATTGGAGCCTTACAACTATCCCATGAGGTCAGGGCCCAGGGATTGTTTTCCCTGTAACCCAGCTGAAGAACCTGAGGTTCAGAGTGGTTCAACAGCTTGCCTTTGGTCACTAGCGGGCAAATATCAAAGATGTGCCTTGAGTGAGGGTCTTCCTGCCTGCACGTCCAGCCTTCTCTCCTCCGCACTGCTGAGAGAACTTCAAATTCAGAAACTTTTGTTTCCTTACCATAGCCTGTGATGTGAAAACATGGATATTGTTGTCTTCATTATATAGATGAAGACACTGTAGCTTGTTGACTTCCTTGAACTTAAAAAAATCTTTCTCTTTACAAATTCTGTCCCGTCTTAGTTTATCTCCCAGCCCACTGCCATGTCTGGGATGCTGCTGACTATTCTCTTTGCTTACCCTGACTGAACTGCACATTCCTCCTCAAGCGAGGGTCATGCTTTCAGGCTATATTTCTCAGAGGGTGCCGCTGTCATGTGAACTGTTTAGAAAATGTTACATAAAAGTGACCTGCCTTTGTGTTGAAAATATTTTGGAAGCTCTTCCTTGTTTTTTATTATTTTTTTTTGATTAAACAATTTAGAATTTTTTCTCTCTTTTTTATTTTTTAGTTTACATCATTCATTTCCACAAGATTTTGAGTTACAAATTTTCTCCCCATTTTTCCCGACCCCCCCCCAAAAACAGTGTTCCCACTGAATATCCCCTCCCCCAATCTGCTCTCTCCCATATCTTCCCCCATTCCCCCTCCAACTTTCAAGTAAGGCAAAGTGGATCTCTATGCCCCAGTGCCTGTATGTCTTATTTCCCAGTTCCAAGTAAAATAATATTAATTATATATATATATATATATATGTATATATATATATATAAAACATTTGATTTTAAACTTTTGATTTCCAGATTCTTTCCCTTCCATCCTTGTCACCCACCTTTCTAGGAGATAAGCAATTCAATGAAAGTTGTACATGTGTAGCTATGCAAAACATTTCCATGGTGGATATAATGTGAAAGACTGACTATATTTCCCTTCATCCTATCCCACCCCTGACTTATTCTATTCTCTGCTTTGACCCTGTCCCTTTTAAAAAGTGGGTGCTTCCAACTTCCCTCCCCCCCAGCCTGCACTCTCTTTCATCATACCCCCTCTCATCCCCTTCTCCCCAACTCTCCTGTAGGGTGATATACCCTATTTAGTGTGTATTTCATTCCCTCCCTAAGCCAAGCTCAATGAAAATAAGGTTGACTCATTCCCTTTTGCCTTCCTGTTCTTCCCCTCCATTGTAACACTTTTCCCTTGCCTCTTCTATATGAGATAATTTACCCCATTCTGTCTCTCCGCATCTACTCTCATTATATTCCTCTCTCACCTCTTAATTTCACCTTTAAGTACCATCCCTTCTTATTCAATAGGTCCTGCACCCCTCTATTTATACCTGTACACATATATACACACACTCACATATGTATTCATATGCCCATATACACATATATATGTATGTATACATATATATATGCATTTATATTTCCTTCAACTATTCCCATACTGAGAAAAATTTCATAAGTTACAATTATCATTTTTCCATGTGGGAATGTAAATAGTTCAACTTTGATAAGTTCCTTATGATTTCTTTTCCCTGTTTACCTTCTCATGCTTTTCTTGCTTCTTGATTCTGAGTGTAAAATTTTCTATTTAACTATGGTTTTTTCATCAAGAATGCTTGAAAGGGCAGCGGAGTCAAGATGGAGGAGTAGAAGCAAGACCTCTCCATTGCTCTCGCTTCCACTTTCCCCAATCCATGTAAAAAGGGGACTCTGAACAAACTTTAGAGCTACAGAACCCACAAAATGACACAGAGAAGCTAACCTCCCACTGAGGACAGCCCAGCAGGCCAGGAGGAATCGGCCAGCACAGTGCTCTAGTAGCCGAGACCAGCCTCACGCCAAGGCTTTAGGCCCAGGGCACGCCTGACCAGCCACCGGCATGAGGGACTCCAGGTCAGCAGCAGCTGTGGTCATTTCCAGATTTATCAACACATAGATGCAAAGGACAAAGTGACAGGTCAGTGCAGTGTGGACTCTGGGACCCAGTAAGTGGGAGTGTGTTGGCTTTTGCCCCTGGGGCAAGAAGCCGCTTAGATGCCAGCAAAGCCAGCCAGCGCCATATGGCAGCTTCAGCTCCTGGCCTGCAGAGTGTAGGGGGACCAAGCACGTGTCTGAGGGGGAATCACTCTTACTTTAACCTTCTTGGATCTGGATTGCAGTCTAGGGTGAAGGTCTTGGGGTGTGTGTCCAGCTTCCAGAGCATGTGGAGACCTCAGAGAGGGGACCCAACTAATACCTCTGGCAGCTGAGAAAGCCCCAGCATTTGGGACAAAAGCACCCCTGTCTGGTGGCAGAGTCCTACTGTAGCAAAAAGCCCAGGGGTCAAGTGACAGAGGGGCGACATGACCAGGCAAAGGATACAAAGCAGACAGAAGATTCCAACATTAGATTCCTATTTGGGGGACAAAAGGGAGCAAAGCATGGAACAGAAGGAAGAGAGTGAAGTCAGAACTCCTGCACCAAAAGCTTCAAAGGAAAATGTGATCTGGTTATAGGCCATAGAGGACCTTAAGAAGCAGATAAGAGAAGTGAAGGAAAAATTGGGAAGGGAAATGAGAACCACGCAAGAAAATTATGAAATGAGATGCAACAGGCTGATTGAGGAAAATCATACCTTAAAAAATAGACTAACTCAAATGGCAAAAGAGGCTAAAAATGCAATGAGGAGAAGAATACCTTTAAAAGACAAATTTGCCAGATGGAAAAAGAATCTCAAAAGCTCAATGAGGAGAATCATTGCTTCAGAATGAGATTGGAGCAAATGGAAGCTAATGACTTTATGAGAAATCAAGATGCTGTTAAATAGATCCAAACAAATGAAAGAATAGAAGGCAATGTGAAATATCATATGGGAAAAACCACTAACCTGGAAAATAGATCCAGGAGACATAATTTAAAAATTATTGGACTACCTGAAAGCCATGATCAAAGTAAGAACCTAGAAATCATCCTCCAGGAAGTTCTCAAAGAAAACTGTCCTGATGTTTTAGAACCAGAGGGCAAAATAGAGGTTGAAAGAATCCACCAATCACCTGAAAAATATCCCAAAAAGAAAACTGCTAGGAATATTATAGCCAGGTTCTGGAATTCCCAGATTAAAGAGAGAATATTACAAGCATCCAGGAAGAAACAATTTGAATATTGTGGAAACACAATCAGGATAACACATGATCTGGCAGCTTCTACACTGAGGGACCTAAGGGCTTGGAATATGATATTCCGGAGGTCAAAGGATATGGGATTAAAACCAAGAGTCACCTACTCAGTAAAACTGAGCATCATGTTTCAGGGGAAAATACAGTCATTCAGTGGAATAAAAGACTTTCAAGCATTCTTGCTGAAAAAAAAACAGAGTTGAATAGAAAAGTTGACATTCAGATACAAGAAGCAAGAGAAGCATGAGAAGGTAAACAGGGAAAAGAAATCATAAACAACTTATCAAAGTTGAACTATTAGTATTCCTACATGGAAAAACAATAATTGTAACTTATGAAACTTTTCTTAGTAGTTGAGGGGAATGGAAATATACATACATGTCTAATGGACATATGAATACATATGTGAATGTGCGTATATATATTTACAGGTATACATAGATAGAGGGCACAGGACAAATTTAACAGGAAGGGGTGATACTTAAGAGATGAGAGAGGAATATAATGAGAGGAGATGGGGAGAGACAGAATGGGGCAAATTATCTCATATAGAAGAGGCAAGGGAAAATGGTTGCAATGGAGGGGAAGAATAGGAAGGCAAAAAGGAATGGGTCAGCCTTATTCCCGTTGAATTTGGCTTGAGGAGGGAATGAAATACACGCTAAATAGGGTATCTCACCCTCCAAGAGAGTAGTGGGGGAAGGAGATGAGAGAGGGTGTGATGGAAGGGAGGGCAGGCTGGGGGTAGGGAAGTTGGGATCACCCACTTTTGAAAAGGGATGGGATCAAAGTATAGAATATAACAAGTGGAAGGTGGGATAGGAGGGAGGGAAATATAGTCAGTCTTTTACAGTATATCTACTATGTTATTGTTTTGAATTAGCCCCACATGTACAACCTATACTGAATTGCTTATCTTCCCAGTAAGGGTGGGAGACAAAAGAGGAAGGGAATGACTCTGGAATTCAAAGTTTCAAAATCAAATACTCAAATATATATATACTATTATCAATACTATTTTACATGTAATTGGGAAATAAGATATACAGACACTGGGGCATACAGATCCACTGGAAAAGTTGAAAGGGGTATGGGAGAACATATGGGAGAGAGCAGATTGGAGGAGGGGATATCCTGTGGGACTGCTATTTTGGAGCGGTGGGTAGGCAAAAAAACGGAGAGAAAATTTGCAACTCAAAATCTGGCAGAAATGAATGATGTAAATCAGAAATAAAATTTAAAAATATAAAAGAATGCTTGAAAATCCTCTATTCCATTGAATGACCATATTTTCCCCTGAAACATGATACTCAGTTTTGCTGGGTGGTTGATTCTTGGTTTTAATTCCAGCTCCTTTGACCTCTGGAATATCATATTCCAAGAACTTTGATCCCTCAATGTAGAAGCTGCCAGATCCTGTGTTATCCTGATTGTGTTTCCACAGTATTCAAATTGTTTCTTCCTTGCTGCTTGTAATATTTTCTCCTTGATCTGGGAATTCCAGAATCTGGCTATAATATTCCTAGGAGTTTTCTTTTTGGAATTGTTTTTAGGAGGTGATTGGTGGATTCTTTCAACCTCTGTTTTGCCCTCTGGTTCTAAAACATTAGGGCAATTTTCCTTGAGAATTCCTTAAAGGATGATTTCTAGGTTCCTTTTTTGATCATGGCTTTCAGGTAGTCCAATAATTTTTAAATTATCTCTCCTGGATCTATTTTGCAGGGTAGTAGTTTTTCCCATGAGATATTTCACATTGCCTTCTATTTTTCCATTTGTTTGGATCTATTTAATAGCATCTTGATTTCTCATAAAGTCACTAGCTTCCATATCCTCCAATCTAATTCCGATGGAATCTAAATCTGAAGGAATGGTTCTCTTCAGTGAGCTTTTCAGATTCTTTTTCCATCAGGCAAATTTGGCTTTTTAAGACATTCTTATCCTCGTTGCCTTTTTAAGCCTCTTTTGCCATTTGAATTAATCTATTTTTTAAGGTGTTGTTTTCTTCAGTCAGTTTGTTCACTCTCATTTCATGATTTTCTTGCATTGTTCTCATTTCTCTTCCCAATTCTTCCTCCACTTCTCTTATTTGGTTTTCAAAACCCTTCTTAAGCTACTCTGTGACCTCTAACCAGCTCATATTCTTCTTGGAAGCTTTTGGTGCAGTAGTTCTGACTTCATTGTGTTCCTCCTGTTCCATGCCTTTATTCTTTTTGTACCCAAAATAGGAGTGTAAAGTCAGATTGCTATGCTTGCTTTGCTTCCTTTGCTTGCTCATGCTGCCACCCAATTACTTGACTTTTGAGCTTTTTGCCACAGTAGATCTCTGCTACCAGAGAGGGTAGCTTTGTCCCAAATTGCTGGGGATTTTGCAGCTGCTGGAGCTATTAGTTGGGTGCCCTCTCTGAAGTATCCACAAGCTCTGGCAAACTGGTCATGCTCCCCAGGACCTCCACCCTAGACAGTAATCCAGATCCAAGCAGGTTAAAGCAAGAACAATTACCCCTCATACTTGTTGCTTGGTCCCCCTACAATCTGCAGACCACGAGCTCTAAAGCAGCCATCACGATGCCTTAGCTGCTTCTCCCTCCAGGGGATAAAGGCCAGACCACACTCCTAAACTCCCGATTCCCAAAGTCCATGTTGCACTAACCTCTCACTTTGTCCTTAGCTCCTATGGGTTGATAATTCTGGAAACCACCACAGTTGCTGGTGATCTGAAGTCCCTCCAGCCAATGGCTGGTGGTGGCTGCCCTGAGGCTAAAACTGAGGGCTGTAGTGGGGCTGGGCTCTGCTCTCAGAGTGCTGTGCTGGCCCCTTCCTGCTGGCCTGCCAGGCTGTCTTCAGCAGGAGTTTAGATTCTCTCCTTGGATTGTCTTTGCTTTTGCATTCATATCCCTAAAGGCTCAGTACAAGCTTGTCACGGTTAAGTATCGACTTAAAGTTTTTCATTCATTCATTAAGTCATTAATTCATTCAATGCCTCATCACCCAGCTGAAAGAACCCTCCCCCCTTGTATGAAGGAAAAAGAGGGCAGTACATTGGCCATGTCTAAAAATGTCTGCCTTGCTCCCTACATGTAATTCAACACCTCTCTGCAGGTGGTTGGCTGCATATAGCTTTATCTACTCCCACATCTCAGATGTTACTGGTATTGGGTGACATATTTAACAAATGTACCAAAAGCTATCCATCCACCTTTCCAGGGTTATTTCTCAGTACAGTCATGTTGGGAGGCAACCCACTGACTGTCTCTGATGCTGCTGCAGCTGGGCTTCCTCCTTCAGGGTTAACTTCAAAACGTTCTTCGAAGTTAGACAAGAAGCCCAGTCCTGCTATATCAGTCACACCTTGTGGTGGGATCAAAAGCAGCATTATCCAGCTTCAATCTGGACTTTATTCACCAGACTTGGCTCCCAGTGACTTTGGGATGTTTCCAAAAATCCAATGCAACTTCAAAGGATGGTTTCCTGTCATTGAGGATATGCAAAAGCTTGGGCCTCCAGCTCTGAAGACAGTTTCAAAGAGTCCTAAAAATATGTCCTGCCTGGCTGCAGTGGTCGAAGGAGCACACCAGCTCCTGGGGTGGTGATTTTTCAAAACACTGGGCTTATTGACTATGTAAGCTTAGCCTTGACATAAGAAAGAACAAGATCCTAAGAATTCAAAATCACCCAAAGTTAAATAGGCCATTTCACATGGTAATGAGTTCCTCTTCAACTGAAATATTCATGCCAAGGTTGAATGCCCCTAAGTCAAGTGTGACGAACTTTTTGATCACATGTGGATTGGACATTCTAAGGAAATGAAAGGAAGCTAGAAAGGAGGCAGGGGTGGAAATGGGGTACTCAGCCATGGAGCATAAAGGGAAAGTCTACAGAGTCACGAGTGCAGCAGTCATGGAAATATATTATGTTAAACATGCAAATGTATACACATGTGTGTATAGTAAAGTGTGTGTGTGAGGAAATAATGCTAGGGGTATCAGGGAGTCCTACAAAGAAACAATTCTCTGAGAGAAAAATGACTCATTAGTTCCACAGAAATCAGTGTCAGTCAATAAACCTTTCTTAAGCACCTACTGTGTGCCAGGAAGCATGCCAAGCACTGGAGCATGGTGCAGGTGGAGTGTGCTCCTAGGAACCTTAGCTCCCAGAAAGGAGCAGTACTAAGCAAGTCTAAGAGTTCCAGCTATTTCTAGATGCTTTCATAGTCTTATATACCATGGCAATCATCAGTTCTAGAGATCATAGGCCAATTTCCGTTTGCAAAGTCCCTGGAATATATTCTCTCCTTAGAGCTCCATGATATCCTACATGTACTATCTTCACTCTATAGATGTGGAAGCCGAAGCTGAGTCTTCAAGCCCCTTGTCTGTGGTCAGTAGCCAACACTTGGTGGAGGCAAGACTCTTCCAAAGCCTCAGGGACTCTCAGCCCACGACTCTTGTCTTCTGCAAATGGGAACTCTGGGAGAACTGCTTCACCCCTGCCTCATTCAGGCCTGCCTTATATTCTACACTTAGCGACAAGTTACTTTGGGATGTTCCCAAAAATCAAAGCCATCTTCAAAGAATGGTTGGCCAACTTTAATCAGTGCAGTGCTGGGGACATCACAGGTGCTTAATAAAAGGCTTTTCATTCCTTCAGTCAGATATTCATTCATCCATTTATTCATTCCTTATCACAGTCCCATGCTGTAGTTAGTATATTTTTGTTCTCTACATACAGATTCAGAAACTGAGGCCCAGGGAGGTAGAGACGATTGCACCTAGTCATACAACATATCTGTGCTTAAGATAATATTGATGGATGTGCAAAATAATTTTGAACCCAAACTGGGAAACAATGCTACTGAGGTAGCCCAGTGTGTGAGAGATACCAACCCCATGACACAAAGAGATAAAAGAGTTGGGTTAAGGAAATATGAGATCTGGATTTGGTCATTTGAGTAAATTGGGCTTAGCTTAGAAGGACCAGTAGGGAGTTAATAGGCAGGGATGGGGGTGGGTGGAAGGGAAGAGAATAAGGGCAGCTGAGTTCTAACTTTGGAAACATCCTATATACCACTGAGGATTTGTTAAATCTGAAGTTTACCAGCCTCAGATTATTTGTGAGCAAGAGAGCTTCTGGACACTCTCCATCTATGCATGGCACTCTCTCGAGTTACACTCATTTCAGAGTGAGGGCAGTAGAATCATTCCAAGGAAAATTAGCCATGTGGCCATAGAACTGACCAATGTGCCATCCAGAAGCTGCTGTATCTACCTACCCTGGGCCATCTCCCTTACTGATCTTCTACATGTGGTAAAGGACACATAAGTACTGTTCTGTAGAGCAGTCGGAAGGACAGGGTGGAGAGAGCAACCCCCCCCCCAAAAAAAGAATAGAATAGAATGATCAGCTCAGTATGACTTACAGAGTCAGTCAGGCACAGTGACAGTACCTGAATCTGGGGATTATAGTATGTAAAAGAAAATGCTTCTTATGGGAAGATGAATTAATACTCAAGAAAATTTAAAAAATCTTTGCCAGATAATGCAAATAACAGTATGACGATTTTTGAGCAATGGCAGAAAAACACGATTGCATATTCCTATCTTTCTAAAAAATCTTACAGGAGAGCACCACGCTCACCTCCCAATCCTTTCAGGATGGTAGTGTAGAGTTGGTTCAAAATCCTGGTGTCTTGAGCTGATTAAAGATAGCTCACTACATTGTGGCTCCTCGCTGTCCACGTTTGCTTTAGTCTTCTGTAATCTATAATCCCATGGGGGTTATCTAAATATATAGATGTGACTATTCAAGGTATACAGATAGACATCATATGAGGCCTGACCTTTCTCTGCAGAGAGTAGGAAAGTAGACAAGGCATGCTTCACCAGAATGTTAGTTTGAGGTGGGAGGGGGAAGGCAAGTCCAAGAACATTATGAGGCCCTTTGGTCTCCAAGAATGGATAAAATATTGGGAAAGAATTGTATCTCTCTGCTTCCCTCAAATGTTAGTAGTCCAGGGGATGAGAGGTTAAGAACAAAAGCTCATCGCTCTTAAGAGGGAAGATAGCCCGTAGTTTAGACGCCTTCAAAACCATTAACCTAAAAGATCATCATAAATAGTGACTATAGAATAAGCCCATGTATGCAAGCAAACATAAATTAGAAAAATTATGGACATTAGACTATTTCAAAGAATGCAAGAGAGTGAATGAGTTCTTCAGTTGGGAGTAAGACAAGATTTCAGCTCAGACCCGGAGAGAATAATTTCTACCAATAGGAAGTTCTTTGTCAGCATTCTTTAGAATGTCAAGCAAGCTGTGGTGAGGCCAGGTTCCCATGAATGTCCATCATACAAAGTCTTTCCTTCTGAAAAGTATCTACAGCTAACTAGACTAGTCCTGAATTCTATTTACTATCAGATTCAAATTCTATTTGCTATAGAAATCCTATTTCCTTTGATACAAAACAGACAGCACAGACTCTCCCTCCCCTATCTCACTTGAAGGTTGGGGGTGGTAAGTTACACTTTCCAATTTGGAGGTTATTTTCCTCATGGGAACAAACAGAAGCAAAATGAACAGTTCTCATTCTCTTTTCTCTCCATCATGTTAGAACCGTACACACCAAACACTGACTTAATCTTCCTCTTACCAAACATAGCTTTTTTCTTTATATTTGAATTTATTTTCAAGTTAAATACAAAATAAGAAAAGAAAAAAATCATATATGCAGCAGAACATAAGAGAGGATTCAATCTAAAGCAATAAATTTCCATGTCAAAAAAACCTATGTAATAAATCCCACACATTGTTTTCAAAGCTTCCCAGCTTTTCTTTGCTTCTTTGTATGTTTTCTTTTGTCCTCTGCTGTGCACTTTTTATTTTATTTGTCCCCCTTCTCTCCCCTGCCCCAGAAAACTACAATTAAATACACACAGACACACACACAGTCATATACATACATACACCTATTTATATGGTGTGTATGTATTATGTGTATATATATATAAATATACACATATATACACACATATATGCATATACATACATAGATATGCATGTGCATATATAAACATATGCAAGAACATATGTGTAAGACCACATTATGCTTATTTCTACTGGTCATCTGTTTCTCTGAGGGTAGATAGCATCTTCCTTCACAAGTTCAGGTCTTTCCACATTTTTCTAAATCCACTAGCTTATCATTTCCTCCACCAAAACAATATTCTGACCTAATCACATTCCACTGGGGAGATTGTCTATGAGAGAGGGTTTTTTGACCATTTCTTCTGCATTCCCTCTACTATTGGCTATATTGGTTTTATTTATACAGGAAATTTTTAGTTTAAAATTATGAAATTATCCAATTTATGCTTCACTACTGCTCTCACCTCTCATGTGGTTTAAGGTCTGATACTACTGAATCTAGTTCCTTCACATCCTCTCCCCTGGTTTCCTTGAAATTCCTGACCTTATGCTAAGTAATTTGATTGAGATTGTGTTGCATAAATAGATTAATTAGGTCAAATTGTCATTTTTATTATATTAGGTTTACCTACTCATGCATGATAAATATTATTTAAATCATTTACATCTAACTTTGTATAACAGGTGTATTGTATTTATATATGTGTAGTTCCTATGTCTGTTTTGGCATGTATACTCTCATAATTTTTCATTTACTGTTTAGTTATTTTATATGGTCTTAAACTATTGATTAATATTGCTGACACATAGTGTAATTTCCTTATTTTTCTCTTTTGATTAAGTCTGATTTTAAATTTAACTTCATTTGAGATCATGATTACTCTTGCTGTTTTTTTTTTACATAATTCTACTCCTGATCTTTATTTTAGGTTTGTATCTCTTATTCATTGAATTCAGACTTTTAATCTACTATCAGTTTCCATTTTGTGGGTAAATTCATTCCTTCCACATTCTAAATTATAATTACTTACCTATTTTCTTCCTTCCTGTTTTCCTCACTATCCTTCTCACCCTATTCCTATCCCTCCTCACTCCTCTACTTTACTCCTTCCCCCTACTTTGGTCTTCTATTTCTTTTTTTTTAAAGCAATCGGGGTTAAGTAACTTGCTCAAGGTTACAAGGCCAGTTATTTCTAGGTGTGGTGCTAAGTATCTGAGCCCGGATTTGATCCCCAGGTCATCCCGACATTGGAGCCGGTGCTCTTACTCGCTGAGCCACCTGGCTGCCCCTGCTCTTCTATTTCTTAACCTATCCCCTCCAAGAATCCCTTTCTTGTCCTCTCCTTCCATCCTATCCCTTACCCTTCTATTTAGTTCTGAATTTGATAGGTTTTTATACCCATCTAAATATATATGTTGTTCCCTCTTTATCCCATTTCTGTTAATCTACACACCCTTCTATGCCCCCCTTATCCTATTCCCTATCCCTCCCTTATCCTCTCCCCTGCTATGTTTTGCCTTCTTTCTTTCTGAATTTAGAAAACTTTTATATTGTTATACCCTTCTAAATATATATATATATATATGTATGTACATATATGTGTATGTATGTATGTATGTATTGTTCCCTCTTTAACGCATTCCCAATGAGAACTGGGTTCTAGAATTACCCATCCTCTCCCCCATCTCCCGCTGTGTCAGTTCTTCTTCTTGCCTTTCATTTATATGAGATAAATTAGTTTTTTAAGCTTTTCCTATACCATTTTACTTTTTAGAATCACATCATTCTCAGCTCTACCCCACTTTTTCTTTTGAACTAGTATTAATGACAATCTTAGATATACAATTTATATTCCACATGTAAAAAGAAAATAATTTGCCCTTATTGAGTGCCTTGTAATTAGTCTTTGATGTTTGCTTTATAGTTCTCTTGGATCTTGTATGTCAAATTTTCTACTTAGTTCTGGTCTCTTTGCAATCAAATTCTGAAAGTCTGTCAATTCATTGAATGTCCTTTTTTCCATTCAGGATTATACTTAACTTGGGTGAGTATGATATCTTTGGCTATTACACCAGTTCTTTTGCTCTTCAATGTATAGTGTTCCAAGATCTGTGGGTAGCCACTTCTAGGTCTTGTGTAATTCTAACTATAGCTCTGCCATATTTGAATAGGGTTTTTTTTTTCTTGTTGCTTATAATATTTTCTCCCTAACCTGGGGGTTTCATAATTTGGCTATGACATTCCTGCAGGTTTTCCTCTGAAGATCTTTTTCATGTGGTGGTAGATGTATTTTTTATCTTATTTCTCCCTTCTCTTTTTGTTCTAACACTTCAGGCTAATCTTTTTTTTTTTTTGCTTTTTTGGAGGGGGGAAGGCAGGGCAATTGCTATTAAGTGGCTTGCCAAAGGTCATATGGTTAGTTTTTTGTATTAAGTGTCTGAGACTGCATTTGGACTCAGGTCCTCCTGACTCCAAGGCTGTTGCTGTATTCACTGCGTCACCTAGCCACTCCTCAGGCTAATTTTCTTTACTTATTTCATTTACTATTGTATTAAGATTCTCTTTTTGGTCATACCTATCAGGTAGTCCAATTATTCTTATGTTTTCCCTTCTTGATCTCTTCTCCAGATCAGTTGTTTTTCTTATAAGATGCTTCACATTCTCTTCCATTTTTTTCATCATTTTTATTTTGTTTTATTATTTCCTGGTCTCTTATAACTCCATTGCCTTCCCCTTGCCCAGTTCCAATTTTCTTTTTTTCTATTTTAGACAAATACTAAAACTTAAATAAATAATAATAAAAAAGAAATGTTGCAAATTTAAATATTAAACTTAAATATGAAATAAGAAAAGAAAAAAGTCATGTGCACAACAGAATGTAGGAGAGGATTCAGAATATATAGCAATAACTTTCCATTTCAAGAAAGCCTATGTATTAAATATCCTGCATTATTTTGAAAGCTGTCCATCTTTTCTTCGCTTCCTTGTAGATTTTCTTTTGTTCTCTGCTGTATACTTTTTACTTTGTTCTTTTCCTCCCTTCTTCCCCACACCCCACCCCCAGCCTACAATTGTGTAAATATATTTATATATACATATATACACATACATACATGAATATATAAATATGTACTTTTCCTAAGAGTTTCTACTTCTAATCTTTGTTTTTATATTTGTGTGCATTTCTTTTTTCCTATCTCTCCTAATTCCTCTACTTCACTTCTACCCAATATCTTACTTTCCTATTACTCAACCTACTCCCCCTACAACTTATCCTCCCCTTCCCATAGATCAAAACACCCTTTTGTACACCCCTTTGACCTATTCCCTCATGCTGCCCTAGAAAGATCCCTCCCTTATACTCCCATTCCCATTGATTTAAACACCCTTCAATATCCCCCTTTTAATCTATTCCCTCACCCTTCCCTCTAAAAATCTCTTCTTTATCCTCTTCCCCTCCCTAATTCCTTAGAGTTTTATTTCTTTCTAAATTTAGAAGACTTTTATACACTTTTAGATGTTTATGTATTTTTCCCTCTTGATCCCATTCCCAATGAAAGTAGGTTTCCAGAACTAACAGCCCCCCTCTCCCATCTAATTCCTCTGTATTGCTTTTTCCTCTAGTACCTCATTTGTACAATTACTCTTTTAGCTGTTATAATTGTAATTTTCAATGAGTTTTCTCCATTAAGATTCTGGATCTCCAATGGAAATCAAAACAACTCTAAGGTACCACATCACACCTATAAGGTTGACTAACATGACAAAACAGGAAAATTATAAATGCTGGAGAAGATGTGGGAAAATTGAAACACTAATACATTTTTGGTGAAATTGTGAACCAATCTAACCATTCTGAAGAATAATTTGTAACTATGTTCAAAGGGCTATAAAAATATGCATACCCTTTGACCCACTAATAACACTTCTAGGTCTGTAGTCCAAAGAGATCATACAAATGGGGAAAGGACACACATAAATAAAAATATTTATAGTAGCTCTTTTGTGGTAATAAAGAATTGGAAATTGAGGGGATGCCAATCAGTTGGGGAATGGCTGAGCAAGCTATGCTATATAAATGTAAATGGAATTCTATTTTGCTATAAGAAAAAATGAGCACCCAGACTTCAGAAAAACCTGGAAAGATTTACATGAACTTATGCTGAGTGGAGAGTGCAGAACCAGGAGAACACTGTATATAGTAACACCCACACTGTGTGATGAATAACTTTGATAGACATCTCTTCTTAGCAATGCAAGGATCTAAGACAACTCCAAAAGGCTCATGATGGAAAATGTTGTCCACATCTAGAAAAAGAACTATGGAGTCTGAAAGCAAATTGAAGCATATTATTTGCTCTCTCTCTCTTTTTGTGTTTTTTTTTCGTTCTTATGGTTTCTCCCATTGGTTCTAATTCTTCTTTGTATATTACATGCTGTTTTGGGGTAGGAGGAGTGGAGAGATAGGAAGAAATTTGGAACTCATGGAAGTGAATGTTGAAAACAATTTAAAAAAATAAATGGTTTCCAGGGGTGGAGCCAAGATGGAGGCATAGAAGCAGGAAAACTCCATGAGCTCCCCCCATAACAACCTCAAATACCTATAAAATATGACTCTAAACAAATTTTAGAGCTACAGAACCCACAAAGTTACAGAGAGGAAAAAATCTCCTGCTGAAGGGAGATCAGCAGGCAGGAAGGGATCATCTCAGTCCACTGGGAGCCAAGCTCAGCCCCAAGTGAGCCCCTGGTTTTAGCCCCAGGGTGGCCCTGACCCCAGCTGCAGCAGACTCTGGGAGATTGGATCAGCAGCAGCAGTGGTGGTTTCCAGAATTATCAAAACATAAATGCCAAATAAAAAGTGAGAGATCCATAAAGAATCCTGTTGGAACTGGGGGGGGGGTGCAGAGGAGCAGATCCAGCCTCTGTTCCTGGAGGTAGAAGTGGCAGAGGTGAAGCAGCCCTGCAGCCACCGCAACATGACTGCTTCAGAGCTCCTGGCCTGCAGATATTAGGGGGACCAAACAATCATTCTGAGGGGGTAATGACTCTTGTTTAACCTACCTGGATCTGTATTGTGGTCTTCAGTGGTGGTTCTGAGGTGTATGACCAGTGAGCCAGAGTTTATGGAGCTGCAGAGATGGTCCCCTCATAATAGCTCTGGCAGCTGTGAAAACCCCAGCAATTTGGGACAAAACTCTCCATTCTGGAAGCAGAATTCTACTGTGGCAAAGAGCTCAAAAGTCAAGTAATTGAGTGGCAACATGAGCAAGCAAAGGAAGCAGAGCAAGCATAACAGTCCAACCTAATATTCCTTTATTGGAGATAAAAAGGATTAAAGGATGGAACAAGAGGAAGACAATGAAGTCAGAACTCCTGCACCAAAAGCTTCCAAGAAAAACATGAACTGATTACAGGCCATGGAGGATCTCAAGAAAGATTTTGAAAATCAAGCAAGAGAAGTGGGGGGAAAATTGGGAAGAGAAATGAGAATGAAGCAAGAAAATCATGAAAAGAGAGTCAACAACCTGACTGAAGGAAATAATACCTTAAAAATAGATTAACTTGGGGAGGCCAGGTGGCTCAGCGAGTAAGAGCACTGGCCCCAGTGTGGGGATGACCTGGGGATCGAATCTGGGCTCAGATACTTAGCACCACACCCAGAAATAACTGGCCATATAACCTTGAGCAAGTTGCTTAACCCCAATTGCTTTAAAAAAATAGATTAACTCAGAGTCCGAGGAAGGAAGAACTATGGTGGTTTGACTCTTATCCTCATGGTGCACGTGGATTTTTGTGTCCTGTTCTCTGGAGCTATGGCCGAGTTGTACTGCATAATAAAGCCTAAAACAAAAAAGGGTGAAGAGATTCCTTGAGAAGAGAGAACCTAAACTCAATGAAAATGTTAAAGATGTCATGCTTATTAAAGGAGGAAATGCAAATGCAACAATTACTCAAGTACTCAGAGATATGTATGCTTTGAAGAAAGCTTATAGTGATATATATATATATATATTTTTTTAAACCTTACTAGACCTTTTGAGGATCAGACATCACTGGAATTTTTTTCAAAGAAGTCAAATTGCTCCTCATTCATATTTGGGTCGCATAAGAAGCAATCAAATAATCTCACAGTAGGTCATATGTATGATTATCACATCCTGGATATGACTGAACTAGGTACTGAGAAGTTTGTCTCACTTAAAGATATTAAGAACAGCAAGTGCCCTGAGGGAACAAAACCCATCTTGATATTTGCTGGTGATGCTTTTGATATAAGTGAAGATTATAGGAGATTGAAAAGTCTTCTCATTGATTTCTTCAGAGGCCCTACAGTACCAAATATTCATCTCGCTGGTTTAGAGTACATCTTGCATTTCACTGCACTGGATGGGAAGATTTATTTTAGGACCTATAAATTATTGCTGAAGAAATCTGGTTGCAGAACACCATGAACTGAATTGGAAGAAATGGGACCATCACTGGATTTGATCATGAGGAGAACCTATTTGGCATAAGATGATCTTTATAAGTTATCCAATAGATTAACTCAAATGGAAAAAGAAGCTCAAAAGGGCAATGAGGAGAAGAATGCCTTAAAAAGCTAAATTTGCCAGATGGAAACGGAATTTCAAAAGCTCACTCAGGGCAATAATTCCTTCAGAATTAGACTGGAGCAAATGGAAGCTAATGACTTTATGAGAAATCAAAATACTATAAAACAGATCCAAAAAAAAAAAGAAACAATAGAAGGCAATGTGAAATATCTCATTGGAAAAACCAATGACCAGGAAAATAGATTCAGGAGAGAGAAATTAAAGATTATTGGACTACCAAAAAGCCATGATCAACAAAAAAAAAAGAACCTAGAAATCATCCTTCAAGAAATTCTCAAGGAAAATTACCCTGATGTTTTAGAACCAGAGGGCAAAATAGAAATTGAAAGTATTCACCAATCACCTCTTGAAAAAGATCCTAAAAAGAAAACACCTAGGAATATTAAAGCCAGTTTCCAGAGTTCCTAGATCAAGAAGAAAATATTACAAGCAGTCAAGAAGAAACCATTCGAATATTGTGGAAAAACAACCAGGATAACACAGGAGCTAGCAGCTTCTACATTGATCAGCATCAAAGGGCTTGGAATATGATATTCCACAGGTCAAAAGAGCTAGGATTAAAACCAAGAATCACCTACCCAGCAAAACTGAGTATCATGTTTCAGAGGAAAACATGGTCTTTCAATGAAATAGAGTACTTTAAAGCATTCTATTTTTTTAAGCCATTGGGGTTAATTAACTTGCTCAAGGTTACACAGCCAAGTGTTTCTGGATGGGTGCTAAGTGTCTGAGCCCAGATTCGATTCCCCAGGTCATCCCGACACTGGGGCCGGTGCTCTTACTCACTGTGCTACCTGGCCACCCAACTTTTAAGCATTCTTGGTGAAAAAACCACAGTTGAATAAAAAATTTGACATTCAAATACAAGAAGCAAGAAAAGCATGAGAAGGTAAACAGTGAAAAGAAATCATAAAGAACTTATCAAATTTGAACTATTTACATTCCTACGTAGAAAAACAATCATTGTAACCTATGAAACTTTTCTCAGTATGAGGATAGTTGAAGGGAATATAAATGTTCATATATATATATATATATATATATATGCATACATATATGTCCACATAGGAGGGCATATGTGCATATGAATACATATGTTAGTGTGTGTATATATGTGTACAGGTATACATAGATAAAGGGCACAGGATCAGTTAAATAGGAAAGGATTAAATTTAAAAGGTGAAATTCAGAGGTAAGAGAGAAATATAATGAGAAGAGATGGGGAGAGACAGAATGGGATAAATTATCTCATATAGAAGAGGTAAGGGATAACTGTTACAATGGAGGGGAAGAACAGGAAGGCAAAAGGGAATGAGTCAACCTTATTCTAACTGAATTTGGCTTAGGGAGGGAATGGCATACACATTAAATTGGGTATCTTGCCCTACAGGAGAGTAGGGGGGAAGGGGATGAGAGCTGGGATGAGGGAAGGGAGGGCAGGTTGGGGGGAGAGGTGTAATGGAAATGCAAATTTAAAGATCTTCCCTGCCCCTAGGCTACAGTGCACCTGGAGCCTGGGTTGGGAGGCTTGTTTTTCAGTAGATACTTTTTAATTGGCCAGTGGGTCCAGAAGGTTGTTACATTCTCTGAGCCAGGAGAAGGCTATATAATTTGAGGCTTTGATTTGGGGCTCACTTTGAGAAGTGTTCTGTGATTTGATCAGATGAGACTGTGGGAAGCCATTGTTGAGAGACCCCCAGCTTTGAAAAACCCAGATGTTGATTTGGTATGGATGTAATGGTTGGACAATTTGGAAAGCTGTCTACTTGATCTGTCTCTGTCTTGATAATTCTGTCCATATACTCTGAAGTTCGGGGTGCTGACCTTTTTCCCCCTGAACTAGGTAAACGATACATATTTGACTTATTAAAGTAAGCTTGTTAACCCATTTTGAGTTGCTTTCCTTTAACAAAGCAGATCCAAGAACCTGTGTTGTCAGACACCCTGGCAATGCTGGGGTGCTTGCTGCTACAGGAGGGTAGTTAGAAGCACATCCTTTTGGAAAGGGACAGGGTCAAATTAGAAAACAGAACAAGTGGGAGGCAGGATAGGATGGAGGGAAATATAATCAGTCTTTCACAATATATCCACTATGGAAATGTTTTGTGTAACTACACATGTACAACCTATACTGAACTGCTTATCTTCCCAGTAAGGGTGGGAGACAAGGGAGGAAGGGAAAGAATCTGGAATTCAAAGTTGTAAAATCAAATGTTTAAAAAAATATCATTAATATTATTATTGTTGTTATTATCATTATTATTATTTTTACATGCAACTGGGAAATAAGTCATACAGGCCCTGGGGTATGGAGACCCATCTTGCCCTACTGGAAAGTCAGAGGGGAAAGGGGGAAGATATAGGAGAGAGCAGATTGATAGACAATGAGATATAGAGAGAGGATATACAGTGGGGTCACTGTTTGGGGGTGATGGGTAGGTGAAAGACAGGGAGAAATTTTGTACAATTTTCAAAATCTTGTGGAAATGAATGATGTAAACTAAAAATAGACATAAAATTCAATTTAAAAAAGTAAATGAATGAATAAGATTCTGGATCTCCCTTTCCAGTTGGTTGACTTTTCATAATCTTCTTGTTTTTCTTGAATTGTTTTTTAAAAAATCCTCAATCTCTCTTATTTGATTTTCAAAGTATTTTTTGAGTTCTTCTGTGGATTCTTTTTTGGCAGGTGATCATTTTCCATTACTCTTTGGGGTAGAGGAGACTTTTTTTACTTCAGTATTCTCTTCTGAAGATGAACCCTGGTCTTCTCTATTCCCATAGTAACTGTCTATGGTTGGGTTCATTCTCCTTTGCCTGCTCTTTAAAAAAAAAAATTTAGCAGCTTATTATTATAATCACCGCTAGTCCTGAGGTGTGGGAGATGGTACCTCTGGCCCAAGGTCCTTCTTCTTATATTTTTAGCTTTGTCCTAACCCCAACCTCTCCACTCCTTTCCCCCTCCAAGCCATATCTAGGGACCCTAGGCACACTATGCTGGAAATGCTCTTGCTCCCTGAGGACCCTCCATTGGGTATGACCTTCAGTTCTATCGTCTGACCCAGAACTGAGACCAAGAACTAAGTTGTACTATAAGTTCCCACAGCTTGCATCATCCCTAGTACTGCTTTTGCACTCATCAGGTATGTGCCAGTTTCTTCTCACCTAGGAGCATAGGTGACCCTGGTGTCCCTGAGTCTCCCTCACTCTTCCCCCACTCAGATGCCCGACTTCCCACACTGTCTAGGAAGGTAAAATTTCAGTGGCTGAAGTCAAGGCTACCTCCCAACCCAGCTGCCCCCAGGGCTTGCAGCTTCCCATTTCAGTGTAGCTAACCGGGAAGTGTTTACACTTCACTCCAGATAAACCTTCAGCCTGGGATCTTTCTTAGGATCTTTTCCAGTTTTCCCAAGAGGGTTAGGGTTAGGGTTAGGGTTACCATTGTCCTGCTCCATCCCTTGTTTATTTTTCTCACTCTATGTTTACCTTGAGACACTATTTTGTCTTGTTTGTGGAGGAAATCTGGAGAGCTAGGAATTTTCTGGCCTATTTTGTCATCTTTCCAGTGAGTTTTTTAAAGCGTTTTTTGTTGTTGACCTTGATATTCATCATCAGCCTTAGTTAATCTTGAGCTTTAGTGCTCCTGTCCTATTTTCTATGACCTGTCACTCATCTGTATTCTTGTTTTATCACCTACCCATATATGTGTCTTTATTTCATGTGTAACACTAGATGTTACTGTAGAGTATTGATGAAAGAGATTGGAGTCAAAATTCTCAAAAAGCACTGTTTCCAAAGACTGAATAAGCTCAGAGGCAGGACTTTTTCTGAAGTCCATCCTTTTCCTCTCCCCTATCAAATATGTGCAGTCTATATACTACAAGACAAATAGGAAATTGTTAAAAGAGGAAAGGCTAGAATTGAGGATGGGGAAAGACTTCCTTAGAAAGTGGAACTTGAAAGAAGCCAGGAGACAGAACATTCAGGCAAGTATTTCCTGCCAGCTTCCCATCATTCCATTTTGGTGAAGAATCCTTCTTTATTAGTTAGAGTCACATCTAGAACAGCAATTGCCTTAAAGCAAATGAACAATGGTGTCAGTTGCTGTACTTCAGCAAAAGGGCTGAAGTAGATGACCCTGATACAGAGGTCCAACAACCTTGACGAGTGTCAGGAATGTGCCCTCTTGGTCCATGGCTTTCTAGAGTGCAATCTTTATAAATCTACCAGAATATGGCTTTGTTTCTCCCTTCACTGAACCTTACCCAAGTGTTCTCCACTGTACTTCTCTGCTGTAGTTCTTTAATTTCCTCATGGATATGTTGCTATTGCTGTTGTTGCTGCTGCTGTTGGCAAGGATACTTTTGGATCTTCAGTTTCACCAATGTAGGTAGTACTCTATGCGAAAACACTCTCTCCCTATGCAGATCAGTCAGTGACTCATCTACAACTTGTCTTAGAGAATTGCCTGGGGTGCTATGAAGTTCAAGGACTTGTCCAAGGTCACATAGATAGTAAGCAAGAAAGCAGGAATCTGAGCCCCAGTCCCCTGGCTCCAACCTCACCACTCCCTTCATACCCCACACATAGCTCAGGACATGATGATGCTCACTTTGAGCTCCCAATCAGATATTCCAGTAGTGATGTTCCAATAGATGGTCTCCAACAGACTTGGGGAAATGAATGGAACCCTGGAAAAAGATCAGAGTTAAAGATATGTGACTGAGTTGGGATTTGTATCCATTGAAGATAGCTTCTTAACCAATGAGATCACAGATCCTTTGGAGTGTTTTTTGAGTGTTCATCAAGGTCATAGTTTATTTAAGTTTCCAAGGGAGAGAGAAGAGAAAAGTGGCCAAGGACAGAACTTTGAAAATCAATCACCTTAAATAGGCACTATTAACTGAGTGTTTATGAGCATTAAAAAAAAACTTTGATAACTACTCTCTTCTGTACCATGAATTTTATCATATATTTAAAAACACATTTCTAAGCAAGAGTCTGTAGACTTCACTAGACTTCCAAGGTTGTTAACCCCTGTGTAATGGAGATGAGGAGTCAGACAAAATGAGGCTAGAAAGGTAAGAAAACTAGGAAAAGGCAATACACCCGCAGGTAGGAAATAGTATATAAGCCGAAGGGCATCTAGTATTATCAAATGTTGTAGTGGTTGATGAGAACAAGGACTCCCCAAATGTCACTGGATTTGATTATCAGGACATCATTGGTGACCCTCAATGGTGTAACTGAAGAATAACCCTTAACAGGATGGTGCTGACTGAGCCACATTTCAAAGGCTTCAGAAATGAAAGAATGGGGGATGCAGAATTAGAGGCACCTAGAGTATGAATATTTTTCCAGAATTATGCTTTGGGATTTACCATGGGATGAAACCGAATGTGTTAGAAGTGTTGAGAGTAAGCTTTTTTTGAACTGAGTAAAGCAAAATATGTGGAAAGAGAGATACTGAAGTCACATTAAATGTGGGGCATAGATGCTAATGTGAGGTACTGATGGGGATATAACAGCCTAGTTTGGAGCCCTGGGAACACTTAGAACATAGAATCATAGGGTTGTAGAGCTTGAGGTCAGACTTCAGAGACCAACTTACTTTATTGAGGAGAAAAATGAGGTCCAGAAAAGTGACTTTCTCAAGGTCACCCAGTGACAAAAACTATAGTCAGGATTGGAACTCAGTTCCTCTGAATATAAAGTGAGTGCTAGTCCACTTGTCCACTATACTATATTGCCTCCCTTGTTATTAAGGAGTAAGGATGTTTATTGCTTTGATACAGGAAGGAGGGGAGGAGGAGAATGTCAGTGAGAAGGCTAAGAAATTTTAATCAAGTATAAGGATTTGAGGATGTACTACATCCCTTCACATGCAGGAGTCAATTGATTTAAAGACAATTTGTAATACCAGAAGAACCCCCTTGTTTGGTCAAGGTAGCCCAAAGTTGGGCCAGATGTAGTAGTGCAGCATATGGTCAAGAGAAGACAGGCTGGGGCCAGGGAACAAATACAGAGCATCAGCAATTCTTGGAGTCAGCTTCATATGGAAAGATATTGGGTAGAGCTCAGACAAAGTGAGAGAAGCCATTGGGGTCTGCTTCTCATTCCATTTTTTCTAAGCAAGGAGGCAGTCCAAGGACATAATCTAGACAGGCAAGAATTCTATCCACTGCTCAATTGGAGACACACAAAGAAGAATAGAGGAGAAAGAACACTGACTTGGGAGTCAGAGGGTCATGATTCAAACCCTACCATTGATGCTTTCTGGCTTGGCGACCTTAGGTAAGTCATTTAACTTTTCTGGGCCTCAGTTTTTTCAGCAGTGAAATGAGGGGATTTGATAAACTCTGAGATACTTTCTTCCTCTAGATCTAAAGGAGCACAGAACCCAGCCTCTCAGTTTATAGATGAGGAAACAGATTCAATGACATAAAGGGACTTTGCCAGGACCAAAATTGTCTTATTCCAAATCTAGCCCTCGTTCTGTTGCACTGGACTATCTCTAGAAGCACCTACTACCAACTGGTACTCAGGGAATCTGGGGTGAATCCGAAATATGTGCATGGTTAGGGGAGGGTTAAACAGAACGAATGCACCAATAGTGGGTGCCCAATTATCTTTGTCCCAAACCAGAATGACTAGGTTTTCAAATATACTTTGTTCACCAGCCTTAACTCACAGGCTTGAGACAACATTCATTTAGAGGATAAAATCTGATGTGTTTCTTTAAAAATATGTTGTCATGCTGTCACGTTGGTCTGACAGGGTCTGCCCTACTTCTGCCTGTCCTTGGAGCAGTGGTGTGCTCCGAGACTGAAAGTGTGCTCACAGGGATGCTTTACATTTAAAGGGCCCATGCCAAGGAAATCATGTGAGAACTGGCAGACCAGCAGTCAACACATTCCTGAAGGCCTGACCCTCTTCCCCTACAAGAACTGTCTTCCCAGTTTCCCAAGGTTTTCTGAAATTTGGCCACTGTAAATTTGTCCCTTTGATTTAAGGAATAAGATTGCTTTTAAAATTAAAATACCCTGCCAAGGGTTAGCACATTAAAGCAATCAACTGTTAATACCTAAGGACGGATTTGATTATCAAATCATTTCTAAGGGAAGCTGTCTGAGAGCTACTCTTTGCCAAATCAAATGCACAGTAGCTTAGTTAAAGATGCCCATCGCTTAGACATGCCCTGCACAGTCCCAGCCTCAGAGTAGCAGTGCGACTGAGGGCACACAAAGGAAGTAGCCCACAATGCAGCAACTCATGGGGAGGGGTCCTGTATTCAAGAAACATGGTATAGTGGATAGCTCCCAGACCTAGAATCAGAAGATACTTGGGTCAAAATCCCAGCTCCGACCTTTATCAGTTACAAAAGTTTTGGGCTGTTATTCATCTTTCCAGTTGTTTTAGACCACATTGGGGGTTTCTGGGCAAAGATACTGGAACATTTTGCTGTAAAGTTGCTTAATTGGTCAGACCCTCAATTTCTTCCTCTGTAAAATGGGGATAATAATGTTTACATACCCAACCTCACAGGATTATTGAGAGGAAAGCATTTTTCAAGCATGAATCGCTATGGACATGTGAGACATTTTAATACTTTTTGAGAAATGCGCATTTACAATACTTTCTTGTTGTTGAGTCATTTCAGACATTTCTAATTCTTTATGACCCCATATGGGGTTTTCTTGGAAAAGATACTGGAGTGATTTACCATTTCCTTCTCCAGCTCATTTTACACATAAGGAAACTGAGGCAAACAGGGTAAAGTGACTTTCCCAGAGTCACACAACTAATAATTGTCTAAACCAGATTTGAACTCAGGAAGATTAACCTTTCTGATTCCAAATCTGGCACTCCATCTACTGCTCCACTCTTCAAAGAGGCAAGCAGTATGATACCCAATATGTTTGTGAAGTCACACAAAACATATTTCCATATTATCCATGTTGTAAATTCTTTTAAAAAGAAAGTGAAGGGGCGACCAGGTGGCTCAGCGAGTAAGAGCATTGGCTCGGGAGTCGGGGTGACCTGGGGATCAAATCCGAGCTCACATACTTAGCACCACACCCAGAAATAACTGGCCATGTAACCTGGAGCAAGTTACTTAACCCTGATTGCTTAAAAAAAATGACTAAAAAAAAAGAAAGTGAAAAAAGTCTGCTTTTACACTCAGAGTCGGTCAGTTCTTTCTCTCTGTAGTTTCGTAGCATTTCTCATCATGAGTCCTTTGGAACTGCCTTGAATCATTTTCTCGAGCAAAGTAGTTAAGTCTTCTACAACTGATCATCCTTATTATATTGCTGTGCTATATGCCTTGCTCTCCTGGTTCTGTTCATTTCACTTTGCATCAATTTGTATAAGTCTTTCCAAGTTTTTCTGAAACCCTTCCCCTTGTCATTCCATATGGCACAATAATTTTACATTACAGTCATATACCACAACCTGTTCAACCATATCCCAACTGATTGGCATTCGTTCAGTTTCCAATTCTTTGCCACCACAGAAAGAGCTTCTAAAGGTATTTTTCCACTTATAAGGTCTTTCCATTTTTCTTTTAACTCTTTGGGATACAGACCTAGTAGTGGTATCACTGCATCAAAGAATATGCATAATCTCATAGCCCTTTCCAAATTGTTCTCCAGAATGGTTGGAGCAGTTCACAAAGTCACCAAAATTGCATGAATTTCCCTATTTTTCCACATTCTCTCCAACATTTGTCATTTTCCATTTCTGTCATGTTAGCCAATCTGATTTGTCAAGAATAGTATAGGAGGTGTGTCATGACATGACAAAGAAAAGATTCAGTGATCTCCCAGGTGCTGTCCAACTCTCAAATTTTGTAATTCTGTGACTTAAGGAGGGGGGGTGGAAACAGCTGTCCTCAAGTATTTGAAGAGCTATTGAAGAGTAATTAGACCTGCTTGACCCCACTAAGGACAAAACTAAGAGCCATCTTTCTACAAGTGGCCAAGACATAGATGGGTTAAGACTTGGGGGTCAGGGGAAGGAAAGGAGAGGCAGGGGACATTAGCAAGACCAGTAGAGAGTACAACCATAGAAAACTGAATAAATACCAATCAACCCAAGTGTAAATTCTTATCTGGCTTATTTTTGATTGGTCTGTTCATAACTTTGAAAGATGGTTTGATGACCTATGAAAGACTTATCTACTGAGAGGGGTCACACTTTAAACTATAGCAGCCAAAACCTTGCCCTTAGGGTATAGTAGTAACAACAAAAGTTCTAAATGTAATGGAGAAACCATGACAACAATGAGGAAAAGAAGGAGGAGAGAGAGGGAAGAATGTGATGAAGATGATGATGAAGATGAAGATTGTGATGATGGTAATGATGGTGGTGGTGGGGATGATGATGAGGATGATGAAGATGAAGATAGTAATGATGATCTAACATTTGCATAATGCTTTTAGGTTTGGAAAGTACAGTTGGTCTGGAAACAGTTGAGCAGTGGAAGATTAAAGGACCCTCAGCTTTGCCCAGGCCCAAGCGTGACCAGACAACCCAGAGTGAGGAGGAGAGAACATATGCCCAGGGACTGCAGTAGCAGAAGCGTGTGGGCCATGCTGGATGTGGGCACTTGCAGGAGGACAGAGGCCCTGACTTAGGTTCTAGGGCAGTGGGGTGAGCTGAAGTTGGCAGCCATGTGAGAAACCTCAGGGCGCAAGAGTGTGTGTGGTGACGGTGTGACTGGGGGCCCTAGCAATGGCTCAGAGGCAGAGAGGAGTGACCAAAATCAGGCTCCCACACAGAGCTCAGAAAACAACAGTAAGAAGAACCAGAGGCCTGAGGCATCATCTCCCAGGTCTTGGGACTAGAACATGACTAGAATAATAATAAGTTGCTAAAATGATGAATAAAAAAATGAAGAGAAATAAACCCGAAATAGAAAGGAGACAGAACTCAGCTATAGTTAGCTACTAGGGGGAGAAAGAATATCTGAGCTCATACTCACAAGAATATAGAAGAATAAGAAAATAAAGCCACTCCTACTTCAAAGAAATATTGTCAAATGGTCATAAGCCCCAAAGGATTTCTTAGACAACTTAAAAAGGACTTTCAGAATCAAATAAGAGAAGGTAAGGAAAAATCAGGGAAAAAATAATCCAAGAAACTTATGAAAAGAAAGTCAACCAATTGGAAAAAGAGATCCAAAATCTTAAAGAAGAAAATAACTCCTTAAAAACTAGAAAGATAATGATGCTATGAGACACCAAGAAACATTAAAAAAAATCAAAAGAATGGAGAAAATCAAGAGAATGTGCATTATCTCATTAGAAAACAACTGATCTAGAGAACAGAGGAAAGACAACATGAGAATTGTTGGACTACCAGAAAGTTATGATACCCCCCCCAAAAAAAAGGGTCTAGGTACTATGTAACAAGAAATCATTGAGGAAAATTGCCCTGAAGTTCTAGAATGAGAGGGAAAAATAGAAATAGAAAAAATCCACTTACCACCCAAAAGAGATCCCAAGATGAAACTCACAAGAACGTCTTGCCCAAGTTTCAAAGATAGCAGCTTGAGGAGAATACACCACACTTAACAAAAAAAGTGAAATTTTGAAACTGTGGAGCTACAGTCATAATAACAAAAAGTCCATCAGCTTCTACATTAAAATCCAAAAGGCTTGGAACATCATATTTTGAAACACAGTGGAGCAAGGTTTGCAATCAAGAATAACTTACCCAGTAAAGTTGAGTATAATTCTGAATGAAAAGAGAAAATGGACACTTAATGAATTGAAAGACTTCAGGTATTTGTGACAAAAAGGCCAGAACTCAGTGGAAAACTTGATATATAAGATCTATGAAAAAAGCAATGTAAGTATTAAAAAAATTATTATCTGTGCTCTTAATATTGTTATCATTACCTCAGTAGTTTGAAAGAGCATACATAAATAGAATTTGGGGTTGAGTTTAGTATGATGAGATAATTCTTTTAAAAATTTGATAGGGAGGCAGAACCAAGATGGCAGTGGAGAAACAGGAAAACTCCCTGCCCTCACCCCACAACCACTTCAAATACTTATAAAAATGTCTCTAAACAAACTTTAGGGCTACAGAACCCACAAAGTGACAGAGAGAAACAAACCTCCCACTGAAGGCAGCCTGGAAGGCCCACAGGAAGGGTCCATTGCAGTACACTGGGAGCAGAGCCCAGCCCCATGTGAGCCTTCAGTTTTGGCCTCAGGGTGGCCCTGACCCTAGAGTGTGGGTTCAGGAGGATGGATCACCAGCACCTGTGGCAGTTTCCAGATTTATCAACCCATAAATGCCAAAGACAAAATGACAGGTCAGTGGGCTTTGGGAACAGGGGGTCCTCGACTGTGGTTCAGTCTCTGCCCCTGGAGGGAGAAGCGGCTGAGGAGCCACTGCCACATGGCTGCTTCAGAATTCCTGGCCTGAAGATCATAGGGGGACCAAGCAACCAGTTTGAGGAGTAATTGCTCTTGCTTTAATATGCTTGGATCTGGATCACTGTCTAGGGTGGAGGTCCTAGGGTGCATGACCAGGTGACAGAGTGGGTGGAGGCTTCAGAGAGAGCACCCAATTAATAGCTCTGGCAGCAGTGAAAACAACAATGATTTGGGACAAAGCTCTCCTCCCTGAAAGCAGAGGTCTACTGCAGCAAAGAGCCCAAAAGTCAAGTAATTGAGTGGAAACATGAGCAAGCAAAGGAAACAAAGCAAGCACAGCAATCCAACTTTAGATTCCTTTTTGGGGGACAAAATGGATCAAAGCATGGAATGGGAGGAAGACAGAAAAGTCAGAATTTCTGCACCAAAAACTTCTAAGAAAAATATGATCTGGTTAAAGGCCATAGAAGAGCTTTAAAAGGATTTTGAAAACCAAATAAGAGAAGTGGAGGGAAAATTGGGAAGAGAAACGATAATGTTGCAAGAAAACTATGATAAGAGAGTCAGCACCCTGACTGAAGAAAATAATACCTTCAAAAAATAGACTAAGTCAAATGGCAAAAGAGGCTCAAAAAGCCAATGAGGAGAAGAATGCCTTAAAAAGCCAAATTTGCCTGATCAAAAAAGAATCTCAAAAGCTCACTGAAGAGAATCATTCCTTCAGAATTGGAGAAAATGGAAGCTAGTGACTTTATAAGAAATCAAGATACTATAAAACAGATCCAAACAAATGAAAAAATAGAAGGTGATGTGAAATATCTCATTGGAAAAACCAATGACCTGGAAAATAGATCCAGGAGAAATAATTTAAAAATTATTGGGCTACCTGAAAGCCATGATCAAAAAAAGGACCTAGAAGTCGCCCTTCAAGAAATTCTCGAAGAATATTGCCCTGATGTTTTAGAAACAGAAGGCAAAACAGAGGTTGAAAGAATCCACCAATCACCTCCTAAAAAAGATCCCAAAAAGAAAACTCCTAGGAACATTATAGCCAGGTTCTGGAGTTCCCAGATCAAGGAGAAAATATTACAAGCAGCCAGGAAGAAACAATTTGAATATTGTGGAAACACAATCAGGATAACACAGGATCTGGCAGCTTTTACATTGAGGGATTTAAGGGCTTGGAATATGATATTCCAAAACTCAAAGGAGCTAGAATTAAAACCAAGAAGCACCTACCCAGCAAAACTGAGTATCATGTTTCAGGAAAAAACATGGTAATTCAATGAAATAGAGGATTTTCAAGCATTCTTGATGAAAAAAAACAGAGGTGAATAGAAAATTTGACATTCAGATACAAGAAGCAAGAGAAGGATGAGAAGGTAAACAGGAAAAAGAAATCATAAGGAACTTATCAAAGTTAAACGATCTACATTCCTACATGGACAAACAATAATTTTAACTTATGAAACTTTTTTTTTCCGTATGAGAACAGTTGAAGAAAATATACATGTATATATGTATACATACATATATATATATATATATGTCTATATATGAGGGTATATGGGCATATTAATAGATATGTGAGTGTGTGTATATATCTGTACAGGTATACATAGACAGAGGGCACAGGATCAGTTGAATAGGAAGGTAGGACACTTAAAAGGTGAAATTGAGAGGTGAGAGAGAAATATAATGAGAGGAGATGGGGAGAGACAGAATGGGGTAAATTATCTCATATAAAAGAAGCAAGGGAAAACTGTTATAGTGGAGGGGAAGAACAGGAAGGCAAAAAGGAATGAGTCAAACTTACTCACATTGAATTTGACTTACGGAGGGAATGACATACATACTAAATAGGGTATCTCACTCTACAGGAGAGTAGGGGAGAAGGGGATGAGAGGGGGGATGATGGAGTGGAGGGAAGATTGGGAGGGAGGGAAGTTAGAAGCACACACTTTTGAAAAGGGGCAGGGTCAAAGTAGAGAATAGAACAAGTTGGGGGCAGGATAGGATAGAGGGAAATACAGTCAGTCTTTCACAATATATCCACTATGGAAATATTTTGCGTAGCTACACATGTACAAGCTATATTGAATTGCCTATCTTCCCAGTAAGGGTGGGTGACGAGGGAGGAAGGGAAAGAAACTGGAATTCAAAATTTCAAAATAAAATGTTTAAAAATATATATATATATATATATTATTATTATTTCTTTTTACATGCAATTAGGAAATAAGATATACAGGCACTGAGGTACAGAGATCCATCTTGCCCTACTGGAAAGTAAGAGGAGGAATGGGGGAGGATACAGGAGAAAGCTGATTGGGGGAGGAGGTGTACAGTGGGATCACTGATTGGGGTGGTGGGTAGGGGAAAGACAGGGAGAAAATTTGTAACTCAAAATCTTGTGGAAATGAATGACATAAACTAAAAATAAACATAAAATTTAATTTTAAAAAATTTGATGAGGAGAGGTAATGTGTAGCAATTTTACAAACAAAGCATAAATAAACCTCACTTTTTTTCAGAATTGCCTCAAAGAAGAAATAACACACCCACTCAGTTGGGTATAGAAATCTATTTTATTCTACAGGAAAGTAGGAGGGGAAGGTGATAAAAGAAGGGTGAGAGAGGGGATGATAGAAGGGAGGGCAGATGGGGGGAGGCAAAAGTCAGAAGCAAAGCACTTTTGAGGAGGGACAGGGTGAGAAAGAGAATAGAATAAACATGGTGGGGAAATGGAATGGAGGGAAATACTTTTAGGAAACACAACTGTGAAAAAATCTTGGAACAAGTTTCTGTGACAAAAGCCTCATTTCTCAAATATATAGAAAACTAAGTCAACTTGATAAAAATCAGGGCCATTCCCCAATTGATAAATTATCAAAAGATAGGAACCGTTGTCAGATGAAATAATCAAAGCTATCTGTAGCCATATTTTAAAAATTGCTGTAAATCACTATTGATTGGAAAAAATGTAAATTAAAACAAGTCTGAGACACCACCTCATACTGATTTGATTGGATAATAAGACAGAAAAAGAAGGTGATGAATGTTGGAGGGTATGTGAGAAGAATAAGACATTAGTGCAGCATTGGTAGAGTTGTGAACTGATTCAATCCTTCTTTAGAGCAGTATGGAACTATGCCCAAAGGGATATTAAACCTTGTATACCCTTTGGCCTAGAAATACCACAACTAAGTTTATATGCAAAAAGAGATTTTAAAAAGAACAAAAACAAAAAGTAAAAAACCTTATATATACAAAAATATTTATAGCAGCTCTTTTTTGGCAGCAGGGAACTGCACATTGAGGGGATGCCAGTTGATTGGGGAACGGGTGAACAAATCATGCTATGATTATTATGGAATACTATTGTGCTAAGAGAAATGATGAGCAGGATCCTCACAGAAAAATCTGGAAATATTTCTTTTAGCACATATTTCATAATGTGGATATATAATAATATATTATATATACATATAATTATGAGAACTACTCCATCACAGGTCTCCCCCCAGACAATAGGTACCTTGCTATAGGACAAAATGGTATCTTCAGTAAGTTCCAGGGCCAAATTGTCTCAAATACCATCATAAGTGTGAAAAAGTCTGTCTTCAAGGCTAGGGTCAGGGGCCAAGGTCAATCAGAAAAGACATGGGCATAGGCCCGTGATGCCTAGTAAATTACTACTCCTAAATCTTCACAGACATCTGAAAGTTGGAACTTACTGATAATGACTCATGTCGGAAGTGGAGAATGTTTTTATTTAATGTAAGCAAAAGCAATCCAGCCATGTATATTTCCAAAGGCATCCTGAGAACCTTCCACACATGCTGATACTTGTATCCATATGGAAAAGACTGGCAGAAGAACAGAACAAGAACTCTATAGGCCTAGGAGAACTCGTCCATCATCTGGAAGTTCCTGAGGAGACCTTGGCAGCTCTTTCACTCCCTGTATGAGAACTCCATCCAAGTGCTGGCTGGCTATAATTCATCTGATCAATAATTTATTGAAGGCCATACCCTTTAATCAATTCCATTAGAACATATTTGAGTTGGTGTTAAGTTTTGCTTTTGCCTTTTGTGCCATGGAGTTTAACTCTTCATCTAGAGAGCATTAATTGCTAAATGTTGGACAATGGGCAGAATAGACAGATCATTTCTCCAGGCTTTGGAATAAGTCCCTTGGAGCTAGAATGTTGTCTCTGGCCACAGTTCTGGTTCTCAGCACTGCCATGTGTATATTCTCCTCTTCTCTCTCCAAGGGGCATGTTACTCAGAACATTGTCTTTGTCTGGGTAGAAAGTTGTATCCCAGAGCTTGCAAACTTAGTATTGCTCAGGATAGGTAATAACCAAGATAGCACCTTTTTCTGACTAGAAAGCAAGATTCTGTGATCACACTGCCCAAGAAATACCCTTTCCTCTAATTAGTAGGGAAAAGATCAGGAACAATACTCAATCAATCAACAAGCTCTGATTAAGCTCCTACTGTATGCCAGGCATAGGGTTAATTCCTGGAGATTGCAATAATAAAAATGAAACTGTCCCTGCCCTGAAGGAGCTTATACTCTCTCAGCATCATCCATGAACTTCCCCCTTAAGTCATGGGGCTAAGTCTGCGGAGCTTATCTTGAATTGTTTAAATTTTTAAAAGAACATCTTTGTCGATATCTTTTTTGAGATTGTCTAAATTTTTCTCAATACCCTTTTCCTCACCGTTAAGAGAGTCAACTATATAAGAAGATATTTATGAAAATTTTAAAAAAGAAAAAAGAAAGAAGAGGGAAAAAAGCATCAGCAACTGATCATTACATTGAAAAAGGTCTGAAAATAAACACAATTTTCCACACTCATGGATCTCTGACCTTTGCAAAGGAGTAGAAAGGAGACCTTCTCCTCTCTCTTCTTTGGGGCCATAACTCCATAATGTTCCATGCTGGGTGTTGATCTCTCTGTTTGCACTGTTGGCATTACTGCTTGATTGTTATCCTGGCTCCATTTACTTTGCTTTGCACGATTTCATGTCAATCTTCCTGTGTCTGTCGGTGTCCTTCATATGTGTTGTTTCTTA
The DNA here is from genome assembly GCF_028583685.1 of Petaurus breviceps papuanus. NCBI lineage: Eukaryota > Metazoa > Chordata > Mammalia > Diprotodontia > Petauridae > Petaurus > Petaurus breviceps. The sequence continues at coordinate 2,044,711 of NW_027186366.1, forward strand.
CAGAACAGCAATGTTTCGTTACATTCATGAGGGGCCATCTATTTAGCCATACCTCAGTTGATAAGCATCTACCTTGTTTCCATTGTTTGCATGGCTCATGAAGCTTCTGTGTGTTCTGCAGGATACTCTTTTATTACTCCTACTGCTTCATCTTTTGGGAGCAGGAAGGTCAACCCTTATGTCTTCTTTGTTCTCAGACTTGTGTTCACAGAAAGAATAAGAAAGTGATGCAAGGTATCCTCCTTTGGGTCACTTGGGAAAGCACATGACCTTTGGCGTATGTTCCTGTCCAAAGGCAGCCCAGTAAAGAGCAGAAAAGAAACCCATAAATTCACAGAAGAAGAAAAAATTAAGAAAGAGCCAGCAACAAAACCAGTGGCTTCCAGTCTCTGTATAGCATTGCCGAAAGTACGGGGAAAAGGCAAGACTGACTGCAGATCCTAATGCAAGTCCAGCTTGAGAGCATGAGTGGCATGTGCCATTACCAAGGGTTTTACCATAGTTATAGAGGTTGGCCAGAATTGAATCCATAGCAAAAGGGGATTTCTGATTGATGATAGGCAGCTAAATGACACAATGGACCTGCCCAGACACTTAAATGCCTAGATGTGTGTCTTGGACAAATTGCTTAACTTCTCTCCAACTCAGTTTATAGTCTATAAAACAGCAGGCCCTCCCTCTCTGACTTGTTGTGAGGATCAAAAGAGATAATGTATGTTTGTTTCTTGGAAAACTTTTGAAAGCCATATAAATGTTAGGGATAATCACGCCTCTAGTATATACCTAGTTATTTATATGTTGTCTCCTGCACTAGAATGTGATAACAGGGATTGTTTCTTTGTATTGTCAGAGCTTAACCCAGGGCCCTTAGCACAGGGCTTAGCACAGTTCCAGACACATAGTAAGCAGTACTTAATAAACACTCGTTGATCAATTAACTGACTTAGTGATGATGGGTGTTCTATGTGTTCCTGTCTGTGCATGACTTTGTTCTGATTGCAACAAGACTTAGGGCATCACACGGCCTCTTAGATGGGCTTCCCAAGGCATTGCAAAGACCTTCATCTACCTAGTTAATATAGGAAAAGCCAAGGAGATGAAGAATGGCAATCATCCAATCCTCTATACACAGTTGGACAGGTGACCCATAAAGTTCATTTTGCTGTCGATGTTTTGTACAGACACTACAAATGACCAGTGACCTGGAGTCAGACTTAACACGAGGACAGCCAGCTGAATTGCCTTAGGGAAATCGTTCAGTTCTCTTAGTCATTCCAAGGTTCCTTCCAAAACAAAAGCCAATTCTTTAACACCAACATTCTTCTGTGTTGCTGCTAGTCTTGGAGACTACAGTCTCCAAAGAATTTAAATTGAGGACAGCACAAAGGGCAATGGGGAGGCATGAGTAGGCTTCCACAGCAAGGAACCAGATGAGAAGTAGCATAATGATATAATTAAGGAAATATATGACCGATAAAAAAAATGAGCCAGCCAGATCGGAGTAAAAATGATGATGGACAGCACGTGGATCACTGATAACCATATAAAGCCGAGAATTCAAGAGGAAGGCCACCAGTATGTTGGGGAAGACCCTTCACACCCTGCACACGTTTGTGAAACAATATGAACAAGTCCTTTCACGGGATAGGCAGATGTTAATTTTTTGTGACCTACATTTCTGAAGGAAAGTATCTCCTTCATTGGCAACACGGATTCATGGAAACATCAAAGTCAGATGTCACTGAGACAATGAAATTAGATATGTGATTGGAACATGACTCTGGAATGGAATGCATTTTTCAAGAGGAACAGAGTAGGAAAAGGAGAGCTGGTAGATAATAGAACAGCATTGCATATTAAGAAGATATACACATATGAAGAAATTCAAAAACCAGGAACAGGAGTAAAGAACGAAGCATGGTGGAGGCAGAAAGAAAAATTATATTGATCACAGATACATGAATCTGATTCTCACCAATAAGCAATGCCTGTTTTCTTGGGAAAGAATGATTGAAATCATTTGGGAGAGAGGGTGTGGGAAGGGAAAGATATCACTCCATTTTAGAATTTGTGATGGGAGAATAGTTGAGGCATAGTCTGACATGTACCTCAATTTGGGGAGAAAAAATTACAGTGAGCAGAGAAAGTACAAATGGTATCTCATGGTTTATAATTCCACATTCTAAACCAGGTCAGCCAGGATGAGGAAATCTCAAGAATGAAATTATGAACAAGGATATGGCATTCTGATGAAGAAAAAGAGGTGAACCTTGTCTAAGGAGAATAATATAGATGCACATGGGAATTTACCAAACAATCTATTTTTATTGTTACCAAATGAGGAAAATGGAAGCAAAATTTAGTTATAGTAGAGAAATGAAAGTGCATTATGGTCCAGCAGAAATGGTGTCAGGAGTGCCAAACCTCAGAATGAGTTGAGGCTCTAAATAAAGCTGAAAAGTTGAAAAGGGATTAGGAGCTAACCTGGTGGAAAGAGAGACACCAGTGAAGGGTGAGAGCTACCACGTGGGCACCCAGGGAGAAGTGTTGATGGCAGAGAAGACAGAAGGACTCAGTCCTCATTTTGATTCTCTGTTTTATGCCATAGAGAAAAGTATTTGAACAAAAATTACCCAAGAAAATTAGAGAAGGGGAGAGAACACCTAACTGCCCTTGGTAAGTTCAAATCTCCAGTCCCAAAGGAACTACATCTTCAGGAAATGAAAGAAATGGGGGCTATGATTGCTTAGTCATTGTCAATGACCTTTCAAAGATCATGGAGAAAGGAAGAAATACTGCTGAACTGAAGAAAGTAAAATACAACTGATTTTCCAAAGTGAAAGAGAATTGAGTCTGCATACTATAAACCAGTGAGTTGGCCAGGAAGTGCAGTGAATAGAGCACCAGATTTGGACCCAAGGATTTCTAATTCTTCCTCAGCTGTGTAGCCCTGGAAAATCCTCTGAATCTCTTTCAACCTCAGTTTCCTCATTTGGAAAATGGGGATAATAATAGCTCCTGCATCGCAAGGGTGCTGTGATAATCAAATGAGTTAATATATTAAAAGTATTTTTCAAGTGACATCTAAGATGCTAGCTATTAATATTATCATTATTATTGTTTGGAAATTTTTAGAAGCATATTAAATAAATGGTTAGTAAGCAGCTAGAGTGGTCTGAGTGATCATGATTTTATCAGGAGGAGGGAAAAAATAATTGGTCTCATTTCCTTTTATGACAGGCCTACCCAACTGGGAGATGAGGGGAATGTTGTCACTAAAACTCAGTAGATGTTAGCAAAGCACTGGTCAAAATGTTTTAGGTTATTCTCTTTTTGGAGGAGGGGGGGAATGAAGAGGTATGAGTTAGGCAATAGAGGAAATTAGGTGAAACAGGAACAAGCTAAAAAGTCAAAGTCAAGGAGTATACATCAATGGCCCAACTTCAAGCCCTAACCTCTCTCCTCACCACTAATCTCACATCTCCAACTGCCTTTTGGATATCTTGAACTGAATGTGACAAAGAGAGCCTCATCTCGTTATGTCCAAAGTTGACTTCTATCTTTCTCCCAAACTCCCCCATCTTCCTCCAGGTTACCCAGGCTCCTAACCTCAGTGACATCTTCACCTCTCCTCAGCATCCCACATAGCCAATCAATTGCCCAGTCCTCTCATTTCTGCCTTCACAACACTTGCATATGGCCTCTTCTCTCCTCTGCCACAGCCTCCAGCCTAGTACACACCCTCATCAACTCATATCTCAATTATTGCAATAGCCTTGTTGGGCTCCCTGCTTCAGTTGTCTCCTCTTTCTGGTCTATGCTTCACTAAGTTGTAAATGGGATTTTCCAACAACATGCCTAACCATGACATCCCCTCACTTCATAAACTCTAGTGGTTCTCTGTCCCCTCCAGGACCAAATATATACCTCTAGGTTTGACTTTTAAAGCCTTTCCTAGCCTGTCCCCTTCCTACCTTTCCAGTCCCCCCACACTTGATTTTACTCCTGTCCACCTAAAGATTAGTTGGTTTACCTGGGGTCCAGTCACACAGATCATTTGAGAAAGTTGGGATAAACCTTGAGCCTTCCAGCTGAAGGTCAGTGCTTGGTGCACTATGACATGTAGTCATTTATGTAATGGTTTCTTCATAAGTGCCTCTTCAGTTGAATTAAGTCCCAGAATATACCAGGAGGGGAACTAGTGAATGAATGAATGAATGAGTGAATGAAAAAGTATTTATTAAGGTGTTAGATGCCAAGCACTGGGCTAAGTGTTGGGGATACAAATGGAAAACATGAGTCAAGGAGCTCACATCTGATTGGGGGAGGCAGTCCATTGAAAAAGAGGCCAGCTGCAGGGTAGATGGAAAGGCCCAGAAGTCTTAAAGATTCAGTGACAGGGAAATAGTAAAGCTGAAGGATGCTTAGGGAGGTCCCTTGGGGAGTAAGGAGAAAGGAAAAGTAAAGCTGGAAATGTCTGGAAGGCCTGGAAAATGTGGAGAACACACCTCTTGGGCCCTGCACACTGACTGTCCTCTAAGGTTTCCAAGCATGTTTAGTCATTATGCAAATGTGAGCACCAGAAGGCCAAACCTCAAGGACTTTTGTTTGTGTCGTTGACATGAAATATCTGAACTTCATAAAAACAGATCCAGTTGTTGTCAGCATTGTTGTTCGGCCTGTCATAATAAGTGATGTTTCTGCTCGTCTAAAGAACAGCAGGAGGGTTCCCTCTGGATCGTCTCATAATGCAAAGAGCACTGAGGATGGAAACATAATGTGGAGTTATCCATCAGGTTCTTCTCATTTTTTATTAATGACTGATTTTCTCTTTGCATTATTTAGTCCATTTTTTTAAACCTTGAATTTATTTAAAGTTGGCAGTTTTGATGGCACTGAAAACATCTGCATGCATCTGAAATGACCTACTGGTATACCCAAGGTTTTCAAATATGAGAAAGAAAATAGGAAAATCCTCCAAATTACCATGGGAAAAGAGGCATGGAAAGCACATAGATAGCCACCAGGCCCATTAAATTAGCAGAAATATTGCTAGGATGGCCCAAAACGCACCTTTAAATTCATTTTGAAAACTATTCTCCTCCTCTAGCATCTGCTACCCTTTCCATTTCCTGCCAGGATAACTGCTATCCTTGAAAAACTACCCAGCATCCCTCTCTCTGGAGCTAGAGCATCACCCCCCGGCTTTCGGGATCAGCCTGAGCTCAAGAAGCATCACAACATCTGTCCTCTCTTGGGTTCAGATGTCTCCACTGAGCGCTGTGCTAGTGCACTCAAACACTTTCCCCCTTTTCAAATGCTACAAGGCCTTCTTCTTTGCAAATAAGTGTGCCTTCTGCTTGCTCTCATCACTGATTTTTTCCTTTTGCAGAAAATATAATAAAGCCTGTCCATCATAAGTGGAGTTACCCAAAGTCACAAAACGAAATTTGTTTCTTCCTCTCTGCAAACCAAGCTTCCATCCCAGCAGCTCAACTCTTCCTCTTCTTTCATTTAAACCATAAGGTGCTTTATGAATATTGGCTGTTTGTCAAGAAGTCAACAATGAGCATTTGTCAGTGTATTGTTCTGTACGATGGACACTAGGCTGAATTCTATTATGATTACTGTTAATCATCATCATCATCGTTGTTGTTTAGAGGCACATGCATATGTATATCTCTATGTGGGGCAGCTAGATGGATGGTGCAGTAGATAAATGCCAGGTCTGGAGTCAGGAAGACCTTAGTTCAAATCCAGTCTCATACACTAGCTTGTGACCCTGGTAAGCTCCTTGACTCTGCTTGCCTCAGTTTCCTCATCTATTAAATGAGCTGGAGGGGGAAATGGCAAACCCTTCCAGCATCTCTGCCATGGAAACCCCAGATGGGGTCATGGAGAGTCAGACAAAGCTGGCATAAGTGAGCCCCAACAACATTCCTTTCTTCAGACTCTCCTTACACAAAAACATAGCATTTACCAATTTCGGTTATATGTGAATAGCAACTTCCGTTGAAATCTTGCCTAATGCTGTCATCTGCCCAAGAAAGCTGAAGCTCCTACTGACCTTACTGAGAGGTCTGAGGCTAGGAAAGCCTCTCTCACTTGACCTTCCCTCCCATGGAGCTACATCTGCATAGGAACCAAGTCCACGCATGCTTGAGCTCCAGCACTGGCTGCCAGGAGATCCACCAGGAGAACCCACTGCTGGAGCCACCAGACTTTCAACTCTCCCTGCTCCTCCTTTCTCTCCCATCCTGGAAGGACACTCCCAAAAGTTTCCTATACTCACACTCATGCACACGCACACACATATACATACACACATATGCACACACATGCTCACACACACACGTACACACACCCATGCACCCAGCAATTGCCACAATCCTCCCCTTGCCCAACATCCCTCTCATTTCCAGGAGCTCTTTCTTCCCAGGCCCCATTCACATCTCTCCTCTGATTGCAGGCCCACTGATTTATTTCCCTTCTCTAATCACACAACAGATTCAACTCCTCTTTTTAAACCTGATACCCTTTATAGCATTCACTGATGGTCCTTAACTAGACACATCACTGCTCTGGGACTGGGCCTATAGCCTTTTGGGAAATGGAATATTGAGTCTTTCTTTCAGTGAACAATGAGCAATCGACTCAAAGAATTGTGGGAAATTGAAGTCCTGGGGATCTGTGTCCTTGGTCAATGCCAGCTGCATCCTCAATTTCAGAGGAAACTGAGCTGCACAGGAAATAGTTACTTCCTGAGGATCAAACAGCTAAAAAGTGTTGGAAAAAGGGATTCAAAGATAGATGTCCTGACCTTAAGAGCTGAAGAGTTTCCATTTTACAACACTCTCCATTGCTATTAGTTCCCTTGTTCAATAACATTATTGATTATATAGGCCATATGACTGTTTATCTGGGAAGGTGTATTGGGTTTTCCAAGTAATAACTCTGATTATTTTCCCTGCTGAGACCATTGCTGAAGTATTAGGTTCCATTTAGGCATCACACTTCAGGAAGCGCCCATTCACACATGGATAGTTTCCAAAGGACGTCAGCCAGGATGGGCTGTGAGTTCATGAGTCCAACTTGGAAAATCAGTGGTGTTTGTCCTCAATAAATGAAAACTCAGAGGGATCAGCAAAGCTGGCTTCAAATGTCTGAAAGGCTAGATCACAGAGGAGACATTTTCTGTTTGCCCCTGAAGGACAGACCCAGGAGCAATAACTTGAATGTACAAAAGGATGTAAAGCTGAGCTAAGGAAAAACTTCTTTCTGAACAGAGCTGCCCCAGAGTGTACACAGCAGCCTTGGCAAGTGATGGGCTAGAATTCTTCAAGGGAGTACTAGAGTGGGATGGATCCAAGATGGCAGAGAAAAGCAGGAACTTGCTTGAGCTCCTGCCCCAACCACCTCCAATACCAGTAAAAAAAAATGACACTAAACAAATTTTAGAGTGACACAAACTGACCAAGTGAAATAAATATCCTGCTGAAGGTGACCTGGAAGGCTGACAGGAAGAGTCTATTGCACCAGGTTGGGAGTGGAGCACAGTCCCACATGGGCCATGCCAGCACAGACCTGTGGCACAGACCAGCCAGAGCAGACTTCAGGAGACTGAATCACTGTAAGCTGTGGCAGTTTCCAGACTTCACAAGCCAAAACACAAAACAAAGAGAAAGTAAAAGGTCAATGGGAAAACTCTGTTGGACCTAGGTGAGAGCAGAGCATGGTCTGGCCAAATCCCCAGGGTGGTGGAGGTGGCAGTGTCAAGGCAGTGGCTGCTTCTGGAGCTCCAGGTCCACAGATAGTGGGGATAGCAAGCAACAGACCAGAGGACAATTGCAGGAATCTCTTTGCTAGTGCTGAGGCAGTATTATCTTGCTTTGCCCTGCTTGGATCTGGGTTTCAGTCTTGGGTGATGGTCATAGGATGAGGAGGAGCACTGGTGTGGCAGAGCTTGTGCTGCTCTGGAAAGGGCATCCTCCTCATGGTTCTGAGGAAAGTACCTAAAAGAAGCTCTGACAACAGCTGCAAAAAAAAACAGAAATTTGTGACACAGCACTCTTCACTCTGGAAGCAGGGTTCTACCATGACAAAGAGTTCGAAAGTCAAGTAATTTGCTGGCAAGATAAGAAAACAGACTTAAGTGAAGTCAAACTATGGAATCCTTTTGGGGGGAGAAAGAGGATCGAAACAGAACCAGAAGAAGACAACAGAGTCAAAACTCTCGCATCAAAAACCTACAAAAAAATTTTGAATTGGTCACAGGACATGGAGGAGCTCAAAAAGAGTTTTGAAAATTAAGTAAGCGAAGGAGAGGAAAAATTGGGAAAATAAATGAGTGATGCAAGAAAATCATGAAAAACAAGTGAACAGCTTGCTAAAGGAGACCCAAAAATACTGAATAAAGTAACAGCTTAAAAAATAGACTAACTCAAATGGCAAAAGAGGCCCAAAAAGACAATGAATAGAAAAATGCCTGAAAAAGCTGAATTGGCCAGATGGAAAAGGAATTTCAAGACTCACTGAAGAGAATAATTCCTTCAAAATTAGATTGGAGCAAATGGACGCTAATGACTTTATGAGAAATCAAGACACTATAAAACAGATCCAAACAAATGAAAAAATATAAGACAATGTGAAATATCTCATTAGAAAAACCACTGACATGGAAAATAGATCCAGGAGAGATAATTTAAAAATTATTAGACTACCTGAAATCCATGATCAGAAAAAGAGTCTAGACATCATCTTTCAAGAAATTATCAAGGAAAACTGCCCTGATATTCTACAACCAGAGGATAACAGAAATTGAAAGAATTCACCAATTTCCTCTTGAAAAAGATCCCCAAGAGAAAACTTCTAGGAATATTATATAAAAATTCTAGAGTTTCCAGGTCAAGGAGAATATATTACAAGTAGTCAGAAAGAAGCAATTTGAGTATTATGGAAACACAATCAGGATAACACAAGATTTAGCAGCATCTACATTAAAGGATCGAAGGACTTGGGATATGATATTCTAGTGGTCAAAGGATTTAGGATTAAAACCAAGAACCACCTAGCCAGGAAAACTGAGTATCATGTTTCAAGGAAAAATGTGGACATTACATGAAATAGAGAACTTTCAAGCATTTTTGATGAAAAAACCAGAGATGAACAGAAAATTTGACTTTCAAATACAAGAAGCAAGAGAAACATGAAAAGGTAAACAGGAAATAGAAATCATAAGGAACTTATTAAAGTTGAACTACTTACATTCCTACATGGAAAGACAATATTTGTAACTCGTGAGACTTTTCTCAGTATTAGGATAGTTGAAGGAATATATGTATGTATATGCCGGTGTATGTGTGTATATGTATACATAGACAGAGGGCATAGGATGAGTTGAATGAGAAGGGATGATATCTAAAATATAAAATTAAAAGGTGAAAGAGGAATATATTGGGAGAAGGAGAAAGGGAGAGATATAATAGGGTAAATTATCTCACATAAAAGAGGCAAGAGAAAGCTGTTACAATGGAGGGGAAGAGCAGGGAGGTGAAAGGGAATGAGTCACCCTCACTCTTATTGGATTTGACTTAAAGAGGGAATAACATACACACTCAGTTGTGTATCTTACCCTATAGGAAAATAGGGGGGAAGGGGATAAGAGGTGGGGATTATAGAAGGGAGGGCAGATTGGGGAAGAGGGTAGACAGAAGGAAACACTTTTTGAAAAGGTACAAGGTCAAGTGAGAAAATCGAATAAATGGGGGGGGACAGGATAGGATGGAGAGAAATATAGTTAGTCTTTCACAATATGACTACCATGGAAATGTTTTGCATAACTATACATATATAACGTATATTTAATTTTTCATCTTCCCGGGTTTTTTTTTTTTGGGGGGGGGGAGTGAGGAGGTAAGAAGAGACAGAATCTGGAACTCAATGTTTTTGTTAAAAAATGTTTTAAAAAAATTTTGCATGCAACCAGGAAATAAGATATACAGGAAATGGGGTATAGAAGTCCATCTTGCCCTACAAGAGTAATGGAAGGATCTAAGAGAGGTGAGACTGGGGGAAGGGGTATTCAGTATGCTAGCTATCTTGGGTTGCAGAGTAGGGGAGAGATGGGGGAAATTTGTAAATCAAAGTCTTGTGGAAATAAATGTTGGGGGAATAAAAGGAAAAAAAAGGAAAGACTAAAGGACCAGTTTGGGGAAGGGGGGCTATTTAAGTGTGGGCATGGACTGCACTAGAGACCACAAACATCCCATTCAGCTTTAAAATTCTGTGATTCTGTGAAGAATCTACTTTTGAATTTTTCAAATATAACCCTCAGTTGCACGTATTTGTGTTCCTTAGAAGATTATATGTAAGCCATTTGCATGAGTCTCCTTCACTAGTTTGTTTTCTTTCTGACATCCCCTAAGTGATGATGCCCACTAAGGTTTTGTCTTTGGCCTTTTTCATTTCTACTCTCTTCTTGAAAATATAATCCACTGCCACAGCCTCAATTATCACCCCTTTCCAGATCATTCCCAAATGTACATACCCAGTACCATTCTCTTTCCCAAAGCTCCACATTTCCAAGCTGCAGTTGGAAATCTCCATTCTGACACCTAACACCTCAAACTCTGCATGTCCAAAATTTCACTCATCATCTTCCTAAGTGAAAAAAAAACCTGCTCCCTACCAACTTTCTGATTTCTATGACTGATTCCAATAAATTTTTGTATTATATCAATTCAACTTTTCTACTATGTTTTCTAACTATCCCTACTCTCCTGTCCTCTTCCATTCTGGTTGACTTTCTCATCTAGCTGCACTACATACACCCATCTATGGTTTTCCCCTCCCCTTTAAGATCCATCTTTCCCCATTAGAATTAAGATGCTTTAGAAATGGAGGGAATGCTCATCAATTGGGGAATGGCTGAACAAGTTGTGGTATAAGATTATGATGCAATACTATTGTGATCTAAAAATTGATGAGTTCAATGATCTTAGAAAAACATGGAAAGACTTGCATGAAATAATAAAGAGTGAAATGGAAAGAATCAAGAGAACATGGGATACAGCTAACTGAAATATTGTTCTCAGAACTGTGAACATCTAGTTATTTTAAGCATTTTAAATACTCAAATCAACTACAAAGGACCTATGAATGAAGATGTTCTCAACCTCCAGAAAAAGAACTGATAAATAGAAGTATGCATAATATGAGTTTACATATATATGTATAGACACACATATATACATACTTATATACACATACATACATATTATATATAATGTGCCCTTCTCTAGTGAGAAGTTGAGAAAGTGCACAGCAGAGAATAAAGGAAAACTCAGAAGGATAAACAGAAAAACAGAGTAGCTTTGAAAATAATGTGTAGCATTTATTACATTAGATCCTTAAAAAAAAAAGTAAACAGTGAAACGGAGATTCATGATTTCATCTTGAATCTTCTTTTTGTGTTGTACTGTGTTCGTGGACTTTATTTTCTCTTTTTGTATTTAAGTTCAAAATGAATAAAAAATAAAAATTAAGATACTACAGAGTATGGACCATTTTTCCTTGTTTTTGCATCACTAGCACTTAATCAAGTGCAAAACATACACTAAATGCTTAATAAATGTTTTCTCTCTCTATCTGATTGTCTGTCAATCTAAGGCAATAGAATATAGTTTCCCCTGGAAGAGTCATAGAATTAACACAGGAGAAGTGAGTCCCTTTGCTGCTTCTGGCTATAATCAAGGCAACCTCACTTTTCCTGTTTCTAAAATAGGCATGATAATATTTTCACTGTCTACTTCAGAAAGTTATTGTATGGAAGTGCCTTGTAAAATGTAAAGCATTGTGTAAATGTGGCCTTTGCATGTCCCAATTAGTTCTCCTGTGATCCCTTTCCTTGGCATAGAGGATATCCTGACTTCTCAAAAGTTATTTTGGAAGAGCACAAGCTCTGGCAGGTTCTGTCATACTGGAAAAGCCTTGATAACCATCCTGATGAAGCACTCTGATTTCTAAGAACCAGTCTGTCTAAGGAAAGAGTGACTTAGGCAGACCTAGGTGCTGAATTAGTTGGACCTAACAACCCCTAAAACAAAGAAAAATGAAAAGTTACCTTCAGTTTTGTGAGCATACCTCTTCCCTCTCCCCTCTGCCATGAAAATTCCAGACAAGGAGGCATAGAATACCAAGAATCAAACAGATGTTAAACTGTCCATTAACAAGGAATTCGCTGTTGGTCCCTTAAATGTGCGATTATTATTCAATAACCAAAAAATGAGCATGCTATTGAAAGAAATTAATTATAGCCTTAATGACATTCTTTCTATAAATGAAACCAGAAGAAAAGAATGAAGGTACAGTGAAATGGCAAGGTGTCTCAAAGTCCTCCTGGAAAGGTTTAGAAAAGGAGACAGAGGAGCTGGTTTTCTTGCCCAAGGTAAATAATCATTTTATAGGACACTTGGTCATTTCCTACTGAATTAATCATGATGAATGTTTGCAAAAAGAACCCAAGGAAGGTTATGGGACTTGGGTCCCAACATCTCTTGCAGAGGAAGAAGAAGATCAGTTCTATGAAGAACTTCAGAAGACCCTCCAAATTATATCAATACATGTATTAGTGTTCAGTGACCTCAAAGCAAAGCAGGGCATGGAGGAAGTCAGCAAAATATATGTCAGGAAACATGACTCAGGACTAAAAAATGAAGAAAGCCAAAGCCTTGTGTTAACTTTATTTATTTAATTATTTATTTTTATGATGACAATGTTTTTAAGAAGACAAGTTGGGCATTGGGCAGTGCCAAATAACATCATGCCTACAAAATAGACTTGATTATATTGTCAGATAAGAAATAGCAATTGTTAATAATCATAAGGATATATAGTGCTTTAAAATTTGCAAAACATTTTATGAATATTATCTAATTTTATCCTTACAACCCTAACAGACAGGTGTTATTAATCTCCCAATTTCCAAATAAAGAAGCTGAGGCTTACATAATTCAGAGATTTGCCCAGGATCATGTAGATTCCTTTTCAATAGTCTGGCCCTTTACAGACAGAACATCCTCTTGCTAGAAGAAATAACAACATCCAAGCCAAATTAGAAGAAAGGACAAAATAGACTATCAGTTCAATGATAGAAGGGGATGCTCCATTTTGTTTTGTCTTTGCATCCTCCAGCACCCAACACATAGGAAATACAGGAAGCATAGGAAACACTTTCAGGAAATGCTTGCTGATTAAGTGAAGTCAAGGTAAGTCTGAGTTGATCATGTGACCATGACAGATATGAATATGTATTAGGGAAGTTTAGCCATTTTAAAACCAACACAACAAGGAGGTTCAAAGAACCTCCAAATCATCTTGATCTTCCCAGGTGGACAGATGTGGTATCCAAGGGCAACATTAGTTCAAAATAAAATTTTGTCCAATCTTACTAAGTGGGCTGGTGGGGGATTATGGACATCTCATATATATCTTCTCATAAAACAGTTAAGAAAGTAGGAAGGGGATAACAAGTTTGTAGAAAGCTTGGTTCAAATTCCAGGTAAGCCAGATCATCCCTAGAGTACTTAAGAATGAAACTAGGAGGAAGACAAGAAATAGACAAAAAAAATGAAGAGCCCTTGGAAGACTGGAAAGCCAAATGAGTTGTTTTATTCTCCATTGATTCCAGCAGGCCCATGATATCTGGACTTTAGTGTCACAGTCCCTGATGTGTGCTGGAAAATGGCGCTGGAGAAAACAAAGGCTGAAAGAAAAAGAGAACAAGGATAGACAGAGTGAATCCTCACTAGAGTAGAAGGGATGTTGAGGGAAATGAGGGATTCACAGAAGCATGAATGAAGCACCTAATGTATTTCAGTGACTGTGGTGGGTACTGGGAAAACAGAACCAAAAGTTCTTTCTTTGAAGGAGCCCATCTCCCATGGGAGGTGTATCAGCAATGCCATATTCACAATGCCTATAGAGATTACAAATATGCTGATATAATTATCCATCACAAAATACGTCAGGTTTGCCATTTGGGGAAATAAACTAGAAAATTTATTAAGATACCAAAAGACTGAGTCCCAAAACCAGAAAGTGAAAGCCATCAGAGTAGTTATGACATTGGCACAGGTAGATAAAGTAGAAAGCACCCACATTTTCAAGCCCTCAAAACAGAACAGGCTACCTCAGGCAAAGGTCCTCCTCTCCCCACTCACAGCAACCACCCAGCGCGCTCCCAGCAGCTCTGGCCTCTGGCAGTGCTCAGCAGGAGTCTTAACTCAAAAAAAAAAAAAGGCAACTGCCACCAACTGCCAACCGCAGGACTGTTAGCTCGGCTTTTTTTTTTTCTTGCTCTGCTATGTCAGCACGTCCATGGGGCATGGGAGATCTTTAAATCCCATAACCCAACAGGATATACCCAGAGATGGCAGTACAAAATACAAAGTATTCACAAAGGGCACTGATAACAGAGTAGATCAGAAGAAGCTTCATGTGAGATGGGGCACTTGAATTGAATCTTGATGGAAAGTCAGGATTCTAGGAGACAGAGGTGATTGATTTTCAAGTGACTTGGAAGGAGGATGTTATACACTTGGAATAAATCACAGACCTTATTACTACTCAAAAAGGTGATCGAGAATATGTCAATAGATATTGACCTAGATCTCCCATCCCTAAAAATCTGTTTGTGAATAACCAAGACATGTTTCAAGGGCAACCATGATAAAAGCATGAAAATGAATAAGAATATTTTTATAAGTTATATAGCTAACCACATCTTTGCAATCACACAAAATTGACTAAGAGGCATAGAAAACACAAAATATAATTGTGCTTCATTTCTGCTGATTATATGTTTTTTAAAAATTACTTTTGGTAAAACAAAATGTTAATGTAAAATCCCTCCTCCATATCTCCCATGCATATTTTAATTAAATATTTTATTAAAAATCGTGACACTAAACATTAATGCAATCAAATAGACTTATCTGGAAATGATTGATATATAATTGAATTCATCCAAACATATGAAGTATCATAAACTTTCTTTAGTTACTCCAAGTTCTCAATCTGGGTTCTTTTCTTGTCCATTAATTCTCATTCACTTTTCTTCTTTATTTTTTTGAGAAGACAACACACTTTTCTTAAATGTTGATTTTTTTCATGATTTCCTAAAGGTTCTTTCAGATTTACGTGCATTTCTCTCATGTATCATTTTTAGTTATATTATAGTATTCTGTTACTTTAATGTACCACTATTGATCTAACCAACCATTCCCCTACAATTTGGCCAGTTATGTAGTTTCCATATTTGTCTGTTTGCAATTTTCCATACTGCTGTTATGATAATCCTTGAACAGATGGCTCTTTTTGTTGTTGTTTGTTAGTTTCTAATACCACTGTCAGTGTATGGTCCCTACTACTGAATTATTGAGCCAAAATCTATGACTGTTTAAACTTTTATTGGGTACTAATAGATTGACCTAAAATAACATTATTTTTAAAAGTTCCTTTTTTATTAAAAATCATGTTTTTCTCTTCCTCCTGCCTCCTTTCCATTAGGAAAAAAAAAAGGAAAATGGAGCAGAGCCAAGATGGAGGAGTAGAAGCACAAACTTGACATAGGCTCCCACTCCAGGCACTTCCAATACATATAAAAAGATGACTCTAAACAAACTTTAGAGCTACAGAACCAACAAAGAGACAGAGAGAAACAAATCATCCTCTGAAGGAAGCCCAGCAGGCAGACAGGAAGGGTCCATCACACCAAGATGGGAGCCAAGCTCAGTCTGGCTTGAGCCATGCAGCTTTAGCCCCAGGGAAGTCCCACCCAGGAGGCTCCACAACAGACTTCAGGAGAGTGAATCATCAGTAGCTGTGACAGTTTCCAGACTTCTGAAACTATAAACTCCAAAGACAAAGTAAAAGTTCAGTGTGGAACACTTTTGGAATAGGGGAAACTGAAGAGCATGAAACAGGCCCTGCTCCTGGGGCGAGAAGCAGTCAGAGGCACAGCAGTTTTACAGCAGCAGTCATGTGGCTGCTTCCAAAGCTCCTGCCCTGCATATCATAGGGGGACCAACCAACCATTCAAAGGGTACTCACTCTTGCTTTAACCTGCTTGGATCTGGATTACAATCTTGGGTGGTTGTCCTGGGGTGTGTGACCAGTGAGCCAGAGCTTGTGGAGCCTGTAGAGATGGTGCACTCCTAATAGCTCTGGCAGCTGTGAAAACCCCAGCAAATTAGGACATAGCTCTCTCTATTCTGGAAGCAGAGTTCTACCATGGCAAAGAGCTCAAAATTCAAATAATTAGCTGGCAAGCAGCAGAAGCACAAACAGACCATAGTATCCTTTTTGGGGGGACAAAAAGAATTAAAGCATGAAGTGGGAGGAAGACAGGAAAGTCAGAACTCCTGCACCAAAAGCCTCCAAGAAAAAAATGAAAAAGCCATTGAGGACCTCAAGATGGATTTTGAAAATCAAGTAAGAGAAGTAGAGGAAAAATTGGGAAGAGAAATTAAAACAATGCAAAAAAATCATGGAAAGTGAGTCAACAGCCTGCTAAAGGAGAACCAAAAATACACTGAATAAAATAACACCTTAAAAAACAGACTAACTCAAATGGCAAAAGAGGTCCAAAAAGCCAATGAGGAGAAGAATGCCTTAAAAAGCCAAATTGCCAGATGAAAGACGGATTTCAAAAATTCACTGAAGAGAATAGCTCCTTCAAAATTAGATTGGAGCAATTGGAAGCTAATGACTTTATGAGAAATCAAGATACTATAAAACAGATCCAAACAAATGAAAAAATAGAAGGCAATGTGAAATGTCTTACTGGAAAAACCACTGACCTGGAAAATAGATCCAGGAGAGATCATTTTAAAATTATTGGACTACCTAAAAGCCATGATCAAAAACAGGACTTAGAATTTATCCTTCAAGAAATTATCAAGTAAAATTGCCCTGATATTCTAGAACCAGAAGGCAAAATAGAAATAGAAAGAATTCACCGACCACCTCTTGAAAAAGATCCCCCCCAAAAAACTCCTAGGAATATTATAGCCAAATTCCAGAGTTCTGAGGTCAAGGAGAAAATACTGCAAGCAGTCAGAAAGAAGCAATTTGAGTATTTTGGAAACACAATCAGTATAACACAAGACCTACCAACTTCTACATTAAGGGATTGAAGAACTTGGAATATGATATTCTAGAGGTCAAAGGAGTTAGGGCTAAAACCAAGAATCACCTACCCAGAAAAACTGAGTATAATGCTACAGAGGAAAATATGGTCATTCAATGAAACAGAGGATTTTCAAGCATTCTTAATGAAAAACCTGAGCTGGACAGAAAATTTGACTTTCAAATACAAGAAGCAAGAGAAGCTTGAGAAAGTAAACAGGAAAAAGAAATCATAATGAACTTATTAAAGTTGAACTATTTACATTCCTATGTGGAAAAATGATAATTGTAACTCATAAGACTTTTCTCAGTATAAGGATAGTTGAAGGGATTATATATATATATATATATGTGTGTGTGTGTGTGTGTGTGTGTATACATATATATGCATAGTAGGGCATATGTGTATATAAATATGTATGTGAGTGTGGGCATATGTAGGCTCATGTATACATAGACAGAGGGCACAGGATGAGTTGAATATAAAGGGATAATATCTAAAACATAAAATTAAGAGGTGAGAGAGTAATTTATTGGGGGAAAGATAAAGGGAGAGATAGATTAGGTTAAATTATCTCGTATAAAAGAGGCAAGAGAAAACTGTTACAATGGAGGGAAAGAGAAGAAAGGTGAAAGGGAATGGGACAACCTGATTCTCATTGAATTTGGCTTGAGGAGGCAATAATATATGCACTCAACTGGGTTTCTTACCCTACAGAAAAATGGGGGGGGTGGTAAGGAATAAGAGGGAGGATGATAGAAGGGAGGGAAGATTAGGGGAGAAGGTAGTTAGAAGCAAACATTTTTGAAAACGGATAGGGTCAAAGGAGAAAACAGAATAAGTGGGGGGGCAGGATATTAGGGAGGGAAATATAGCTAGTCTTTCACAATATGACTACTATGGAAATGATTTGGGTAACTACACATGTACAATCTATATTGAATTGCTTATCTTCCCAGTGGGGGTGGGTGAGGAAGGAAGAAGGGAAAAAATCTGGAACTCAAAGTTTTAAAACTAAATGTTTAAAAATGTGTTTTTCACATGCAACTGGGAAATAAGATATACAGGCACTGGGGTATAGAAACCCATCTTGCCCTATTAGAAAGTTAGGGTGAGTGATGGGGGAGGATATAAGAGAGAACAGATTGGGGGAGAGGGTATTCAGCAGGCTTGCTCTTTTGGGCTGGGGTAGGGGAAAGATGGGGAGAAAAAATGGTAACTCAAAATCTTGTGGAAATGAATGTTGAAAACTAAAAATAAATAAATTTATAAAAATAAAGCAATAAAATAAATAATTCATCTGATCCACTGCAAAAAAAAAGGAAAAGGAAAAACAAGGGACAGCTAGGTGACTCAGTGAATAGAGCACCAGTCCTGGAGTCAGGAGGACCTGAGTTCAGATCCAGCCTCAGATACTTACCACTTAGCATGTGACCTTGGGCAAGTCACTTAACCCCAATTGCCCTGCCCTCCCCCTCCAAAAAAAAGCGAGAAAATAGGAAAACACTGTATAGCTGGAATTCTTCCTCCAATGCACTCTATCTTCCTTCTCTGTGTTTTTGGCCTGACTGTTCCCCATGCCTGGTATGTAACCCCACTTCTAACTTGTTTCTACTTCTCACCTATTCCTCTTCAAATACCTAAACTATGCAAGGCTCAGCTCAAATGACCCATTCTATCACATGTTCCCAAAGTCAGAAATACTATCTCCTGAGGGGTTCTGGAAAATTTGACGTGGGAGGATTGTGAGGGTCATAGTACCCTCAAGTGCAATTGGAGGGCACTGAATAAAAATAAGAGGGTGGTGGAAGCTTAAGGAAATAAGATAAGAAAGTTTTGAAAAACCATTTGTACATGTTTCATCTGTTGTGTAACAGGGTTAAAGTTGTAGTGATTACATTATTTTCCAAATAAACACACAAAATGTAAGTTATAACCAGTCAGTGGTGAAGCCTGTCAACAGGTCTTAACAAGAAAGCATTGGCAGGTGAGCAAAACAAGCATTGTCAGAAAGTTCAGCATACATTGACAGGATATGTATGTGTAATCACTTGTTTACAAAATGATACTATATGGTTATATGACACAATATTGTATCATTAAAATTTCAATGCAGAAAAAACAAAAATTTACAATAAATTAATAAATTTAAGATACATATTTTAAAATATATTATACTTTTTAAATGGTGCAAATTTCAAAAAAAAAACACAATAAAGGGTTAAAGAAAGTAGAGCAGGGGCACTGAATAACATTTTTTTAAATGGGGCAGTGGGTCAAATAAGTTTGGAAACGTGTGTACATGAAGCTATTCCTAAGACTCCCAATGGCTTGGACCTTCCCCCCCCCCCAGTTGTCTTCTTTCTCTTTTGTAGATATTTTGTATTTATCTATTTTAAAATGATAACCCACAGCTAGGAATAAAGGGACAAAACCCTTTGCTTGCTTTCTCTCTAAAGGTGAGGAATCGACATATATGGAGCCATCAGTTTCAGTCCCAGGGGGCAGACTTACCCCCTTCATATTCTTACACATGTCCTCTGGAACACCAGGCAAAGCATTGGGCTTGGCTAAGTCATCTTCTATAGGCTCCCTCCAGGAGGAAGCAGTCCCTCGGAGTCTCTCTAACTCCTAAGGCAGCTGCCAGACCTGGAGTCCCCTAAGGATGGTTACATTTGCACCTTTAAATCAAGAAATAACAAATACAAAAGAGGCTTCAGAATCAAGATCAGGTCTGCCTATGCAGGATGAGGTAAAGAATCCTTTCTTAAGGAGGAATGAGCCTCCCCTAGACCAAAACAACTCAAAGGGCAATAACCCTGAAATTACAGGACCTCAACTCAAGTATTCCCTCTGACACTGACTCCCTATGAGCTTGTGGACTGCCCACTTTCTTTCTGTGGGCCTCATTTTCTCCATCTTTGAGATGAAGGTATAGAACTCCATAGCCTCTACAGCTCGACATCTCTGATCCTCTACCTTTCTATTGTGTTTTAGTAAGATTTTGAGTAAGATGGACCTTTGGTCGTCAGATAAAAATTGAAAGCAAAATATGGGAATATGAAGGAATAAGGAACTTGTCTTTGACTTCTCTTTTGTAGTTTATTTAATTTACCTGTTAGCAATATACTCATTTTATTTCTCACTGAAACTTTTAAAATGAACCAGGTTATTTTAATAAAATTAGAAATGTCTAGACATCTTAAAAATAAAAAATGAACCTCCCTTTTTTTCTGGGAAAGCTTGGAAAAGGGACCAAGAAGTGAGGGGGTGGTCTACGAACATTGAATGTTGTATAAGATGTCAGATATTGTTCATTTACTAGTTTTACTTGAGAGACTTAATTTACTACAAAGGAAGGCCAAGACTAGTGGGAAGGGATAGTATATATCCAAAACTATGGTAGCAGAAAGAAAAAAGGAATCCCTCAGAAGCTGCTCCGCCATAAGGGCTTGTCAGATGAGAGCATTCTTTTCCATTGGTAATTTCCAATGTAAATGAACAGGCCAGTTCTCTTTCCGGGTTCCATATTCTCCCACCAAGTTCCCAATTCCATACATTCTCAGTTACATTCTAATGTCTAACTTACATAAGAGAATGCCTAATTCCTTTCTCTTTTTCTTATTTCTTCCACTCCTATCCTTACAAAAATAATAACCCATTTTATTGAGTGTGAAAGCACCAGAAAAAGAAATATGGCCAAATTTAAATTGTGAGAGATCTAGCTCAGACACCTGGATTTGAAAAGCAAATTATGATTACTAGATTCACTTTGTATTGAGCTGGTCAAGCCTAATGAACTAGAAACAGCCTTATTGACTGGTCTGCAAGTCAATTAAGTGTTTATGAATTCTGCCCATACTTGGTTCTTTCATGCAATCCTAATTATTAAATGTAAGGTCCACCAAGTTATACATATATAAATGAAGACGCTTGGAATAAAAATCCCTTAGACTCTCAATCGGGAAATGTTCAGACTTCTTCAGTGAAACTTCTAGTCATTTTTTTTTCTGGATCATGCATTGAGGTTCTGTGATCAAGTTTAGTCTCCCCATTACTTAGTTGATCATAGTATCATAAATTTAGCCCTAGAAGAGATGCTAAAAGGTCATATTGCCCAACCCTTTTATTTTATAAAAGAAGAAACTGAGTCCCACAGAATTGCCTGATGTGTCATAGGTCATAAGTGGCAGTGCCAGGTTTGGAACTCAGACCCTCTAGTACCATATCTGTTGTAGATGGGTGTTTTTTCCCACTGTAGCTTAGAGATATGGCTACAGTTAAGATACCTCAAGGAACTTGCCTATGCTTACCCTGTCAGAAAGAGTCAGAGGCAATATTTGAACATAGGTTTTGCTAATTCCAAAGTTTAGTCTACCAATCAATCAACCAACAAGCATCTATTTATGATTTACCATGACAGAGATAAGTCCTCCAAGAGCTTATATTCTAATGGGGGAATTACATTGAAATGTAATGTTAGCAGCACTCTATGTATAAAATAGAGAAAGAGGATATAGAAGATCTCCACTGCAGAAGGTCACACAGTCCTAGACATTGTGTTGGGGGCAGGGTGGGGGAGGATGCCACCTAAGTGGTTAGAAAGTCCAGCCCCCTCATTACTTGTAAACACAAAGCAAAATTTATTGGCTTCTAACTATGCAGTAACATCATGCCTTCCCTTCTCCCTCTCTATACACACTAGGGTATGCATTTAAGGCAGGGGAGCCCCCTCCTCCCAAATGAATACATCTTTTCAGGAAGTAAAGGGAACAGCTGCCTTCCTATGCCCCTCACAGGACCCAGGAAGAAACACTATCATAGACTATGGTTAGAAAAGCAGAATTATAGGATGTGCAGGAGACATTTGCCCCATTTCCTCCCTCTAACCCAAGTATGACAGCCACCAGAGCAAAGAGGATTTGTATGTTGTGATAAGCATTGATCCCCTTGTTTTATGTGGAAGATAGGTATGGTCACATGGGTTATCTAAATGTAGAAACGGAGCTTGTGGATGATACAGATGGATATCATCTATAGCCAGGCTTGCTTCTGTGGAGAAGAAAAAAAAGTGCAGAACCTATAATGGCAGCCTTCTATAGGGGGTCTAGGAAATGCTGAAAAGGGCAGGCTTCAGGAGGCTCTTTTGTCTGCTCTCTGAGAGGGCTATCAGACTGGAATTATATCTATTTACCAAAATTCCAATAGCTGGCTACAGATTGTTGGTATATTTCAATCTATATGGCTTCCGAATTTCTGTTGTTTTATTGTAAATGGTTTTACTTGCTATTTTATATTTGTGATGGACTTTTCTGTAATCATCTTTCAGTGGGGAGTAATTAAGAATCACCAACAAAGCAACTATCTTTCTGAACCAGAGAGATAACCAGAGACTACCATCTTAGCTCTTTCCAATTAGGCTGTAAGCTCCTTGAAGGCAGGTACTGTCTTTTTTCTCCTTTTATATCCTCAGCCCTCAGCACAGTGCCTAGCACATAGTAGGAGCTTAAAAACATTGATTGATTACCTCTGCCCTTTTCCCTAGTGAGAGCTTCTCTAGTGTGCCTCTACTCACAGGGAGTATGTGACACATTTCCTTCATCTATAAAACTTAGAGGGTTTAAGGAGATGACATCTAAGGCCTCCTCCAGCTTTGAATCATTGCTCCTGTGAGTCCACGTTCTAGGGTAATAGGCAAGAATCACAAATCGGATACCATTCAAGCCAAACTGGGCAGCGAATTGCGAAATTTGTACTCAGTCTATTTGTCAGTAGATTCAGCAACCACCAAGCTACTACCCACAAAGCAGGGAAAGGGGAGTCCCTGAAACTCCCTGAATTGGATCAGATGCCCTCAGTACCAGATGCCCACCTCAGTCATAACTAGGCAGCTTCTCTGCCTGAGTGAATGTATCTGGAAAGCTCTGTCCGCCACTGCGCCACCTGCTGGAGAATTGAGCCATTTGTGGCATGTTGCAGGCAGTCTGGAAGAGCCAGGGGATAATTGGCTTTCAATGATTCCTCAAACTGGCCCTTCCTTTTGCTAATTTAAGTGTCAAGTGCAACTACTCAGCCAAGTATTACCAAGACCTGTCCATATTCTCATCCCATGTCTATCTGGTGCAGTCTGAACCACTGGTTCCATTTAAACCCAGAGCTGAAACCGCAGGAATGGTTCATTGCCTTCCCAAGCTGGTTGTCTTTTTTGAAAGAGTAAATCACATTCACTCCCCCAACCACTAAGAGAACTTGCTACACTGATATTAACTATTTCATCTTATTGATGAGTGTATGACCCTGGTTCTCCATAGCTATAAATAGTCTAAGTTCTATAATGTTTGGGAAGGAAGGAAGGAAGGAAGGAAGGAAGGAAGGAAGGAAGGAAGGAAGGGACGGAGGGATGGAGGGACAGAGGGAAGGAGAGACGGAGGAAGGGAGGGAGGGAAGAAGAATTGTCACATCTTTTTTTGGCCTTGTGAAATCTGTTATTGGCTCTGTAGTTCACTTAGCCTACATCTCAACATCTCCATCTCAACAAAATTTCTAGCATCACATTGTCATAGGTGAGATGTTCAGTAATACCACAAAAACTATTTTGACTATTTCAGAATAAATAAGTTATATTTTTCTGTCAGCACCATGCTATCATTTTCTTTTAAAAATTATTTCTATCTTTTCTTTCTATAACATCTTCATTTCTAAGTAGATACCTCTCCTTTTACTCATCTATAAAACAAGAGTTTTTAACCTGGGTTCCATGAACTCTGGGTTTTTTATTTTTTTTGATAGCTATATTTCAATAAAATCACTTTCCTCTGTAGTCCTCTTATTATGTTTTAAAAGTTTCTTCAGCTAAAGGGACTCTTACCTTGAGCAGAGAGTTGAAAGGGTCCAAGACACCAAAGAGGTGAAGAGCTCCTACCCAGTGCAGAAGCACCCTTGTACCACAGAACAAGCAAGGAAGACAGGAAGAAGCTCCATAACACCAACTGTGCATGTGCAGACTCTCCCAACACCCACCATGCTCCATCTCCATAGTTCTTGACTTCTGCAAGGGAGGGAGAGAGGGACATCCCCCTTTTCTTCTTCAGGACCATGTTCTATCATTAAAATTACATGCATGCTGTCATTTTCAACTGGCAAAGGCATCAACCTAAAAGCAAGCTCTCAATGGGAATTTCCCAGCACAAAACAATAATTAAAAAGGCTTTTGAAAGAAAAAAATGTTTTCACAGAGGGACTTTGAGCCATTCATGCAAGCAGGTTCAAAGAAAGGAAACAATAAGCACCTGGAAGTTGCCATAAAATGAGAATATGAACCATTTTCTCTCCGGCAGACAGAAAAATGTTGTTAGAGAGAATCTACAGGCCCTGTTAATAATGAGGATGGGATGGGCTGAATGTTGAAAAACTTTAAAATCATTTCAATGGAGGAAGAAAAATGAGCACTACATGCTGCTGAAAGTCCAGGTAGGGCGAGACCCTTAGGTATTATGGGGCTTGATGTAGCAAGTAGTTGAGTGCCAATAATTTAGATGAAGGTTTAAAAGATAAGGGCTGTGTGGACCAGAGAATTTTCAGGCTTCCAGGGACCTAAGAACTGTTCACATGTGGGAGGAGGAAGATAAAAAATAGTCATACAAATTGAGAATAAATATAGCTGAGAAAGAGTGTACATGCTAGACATAAAATCAAAAGGCAAATATTATAGACACAAACATATAACTCCCTGTATCAATAGAAAACCCAAAAAATGAGAACTTTTTATAAAACTTACAGGTTTTTTGAGTGGTCTGGGGGCACTGAGAGTTTAAGTGACTTGTTCAGGGCCATACAGCCTGGATGAGTCAGAGGTTAAGGTTCTGGGATACTGAGGTACTATACTGGGGTACTGAGGTACTGAACTGGGGTAATAAGTTCAAATTCTACCTCTGACTTATCCCAGTTGTATGACCCCGGACAAGTCACTTAAACTCTCAGTGCCCCCAGACCACTCAATAAGCCTGTAAGTTTTAGGAAAGGTCCTGACCTTTATTGGGTTTTGTATTGATAGAGGGAGATATATGTATGTGTCTGTAATGTCTGCCTTTTTTACTTTGATTTTACTTCTAGTATGGACATTTTCTCAGATGTGGATATGTGTGTATACATAGATGCACATATATGTATGTATGTATTGTGTATATGTTTAAATGCATGCATATATGTGTGTGCGCATTGTGTGTGTCTTATGTATTGTTGAGTTGTTTTCAGTCCTGTCCAACTCTTCATGACCTCGTTTGGGGTTTTCTTGGCAAAGATATTGGAGTGGTTTGCCATTTCCTTCTCCAGGTAATTTTACAGATGAGGAAACTGAGGTCAACAGGGTGAAGTGACTTGCCCAGGGTCACACAGCTAATAACTGCCTAAAGGCAGATTTGAACTCAGGAAAATGAGTCTTCCTGACTCCAGGCCTGGAGCTCTATGTGCTATAGCACCACCTACCTGCTGTATATGTATGTATACATATAGGAATATGCACATATGTATGTGTGTACATTATACCTAAAGATAAATGCATATTTGTATGAAGATAAGTTGCTTGTTGTTTAGTAATTTTTCAGTCGTGTCTGACTCTTTGTGGCCTCTTTGGAGTTTTTCTTGGCAAAGGTGCTGGAGTGATTTTCTATTTTCTTATCCAGCTTATTTCACGGATGAGGAAACTGAGAGAAACAGTTCAGCGAGTTGCTCAGGGACACATAGCTAGGAAGGGTCTGAGGCAGGATTTGAACTCAGGTCTTTCTGACTCCAGCACTCGTTTATTGTGCACCTAGCTGACCCTCCTAGAGGTATGTGTATGCATACATGCAATACGTATGTATCTAAACCACACTGACTCATGTATATTGTGGAACTATTGTGGAATGTGTGAGGTGATGCTGCATGATTGAACACATGGCACATATACGGCTATGCATTTGCATCTGGGAGTATGTATTTGTTTATACACACAAATACGGAAGTGCTTCATAGCATATACAGAACATGCTGGAAGGTCTAGTGGACTTGGCTTCCAGTCTGATCTCTGGCACATGCTGGGCATGTGACCCTGGGAAGGTCACAACTGAAAAACTGTAAGTTAAAGAGAAGATGCCTGAATTGGGCTATGTATCAAGAGGGGACCTTTCTTCCTCCCCCTGTGTTGATGAAGTCACAGCTCAAATCCCCACTTCTGTGGATATAGACATGAACATCAATAGAGACTCCACATTTATAGATATATATGAATGTGTGTGTGCATGCATACATGTGGGGTCTCTGTTGATGTCTATATCCATTTCAACCCAGATATATACACACACATACATACACTATATATACACAAACACGTGCATACATATTAATACATACATACACACAACACACTCATCTGTAAAAAAGTAGGTGTGCAAATGTGTGTATATTGTTGTTATGGTCATCTCAGTCATGTCCAATTCTTTGCGATCCCATTTGAGATTTTCTTGGCAAAGATACTAGAGTGGTTTGCCATTTCCTTCTCCAGTTGTGTGTCTTTTTGTATCTGTGTATCTGTATATGCATATGTGTATGTATGTACATTGTGTGTGATGTGTGTGTATGCATGCATGCATGTGTGTATATGTATGTGAGTGTGTGTGTACAAGAGCTCTTCCCTCTCCAATCCCATTCTACCATCCATTGTACATTGTGTGTGATGTGTGTGTATGCACGCATGTATGTGTGTATATGTATGTGAGTGTGTGTGTGTACAAGAGCTCTTCCCTCTCCAATCCCATTCCACCACCCATTGTACATTGTGTGTGATGTGTGTGTATGCATGCATGTATGTGTGTATATGTATGTGAGTGTGTGTGTGTGTACAAGAGCTCTTCCCTCTCCAATCCCATTCCACCACCCATTGTACATTGTGTGTGATGTGTGTGTATGCATGCATGTATGTGTGTATATATATGTGAGTGTGTGTGTGTGTGTGTGTGTGTGTGTACAAGAGCTCTTGTACACACACACACACTCACATACATATACACACATACATGCATGCATACACACACATCACACACAATGTACAA